>NW_019154097.1:44078206-44262421 GCF_002288905.1 Enhydra lutris kenyoni
TTTTTTTTTAAAGATTTTATTTATTTATTTGACAGAGAGATCACAAGCAGGCAGAGAGGCAGGCAGAGAGAGAGGAGGAAGCAGGCTCCCTGCTGAGCAGAGAGCCCGATGCGGGGCTCGATCCCAGGACTCTGAGATCATGACCTGAGCCGAAGGCAGTGGCTTAACCCACTGAGCCACCCAGGCGCCCCTGAAATAGTATTTTTTTAATGGTTTTATTTATTTGACAGAGAGAGAGAGAGATCACAAGTAGGCAGATAGTATTTTTTTTTTTTAAAGATTTTATTTATTTATTTGACAGAGAGATCACAAGCAGGCAGAGAGGTAGGCAGAGAGAGAGGAGGAAGCAGGCTCCCTGCTGAGCAGAGAGCCCGAGCTTTGTTTTAAAAGTACATTACCTAATAGAATAAAAAGAAAAGCTATTGGAAAGCCTGCCATTTGTTACAACACTGATAGACCTTGAGGGTGTTAGGCTAAGTGAAATAAGTTAGGCAGAGAGATAAATACTGTATGATCTCACTTATATGTGAACGTAAAAACAACAATAGCAAACTCACCGACCTAGAGAATAGATTGGTGGTTGCCAGAGGTGGGGGTTGGGAGGTGGGCACAATGGGTGAAGTTGGCCAAAAGGTACAAATTTCCAGTTATGAGATTAAATAAATTCCAGAGTTGTTCTGTACAGTATAGCAACGATAGGTAACAGTACCGCATTGCATATTTGAAAGTTACTAAGAGGGTCAATCTTTTTTTTTTTTATTAAATTTTATTTTTTATAAACATATAATATATTTTTATCCCCAGGGATACAGGTCTGTGAATCGCCAGGTTTACACACTTCACAGCACTCACCATAGCACATACCCTCCCCAATGTCCATAACCCCACCCACCCTCTCCAAACCCCCCTCCCCCCATCAACCCTCAGTTTGTTTTGTGAGATTAAGAGTCACTTATGGTTTGTCTCCCTCCCAATCCCATCTTGTTTAAGAGGGTCAATCTTAAACATTTGCATCACAAGCAAAAAATTATAGCTGTGTGGTAATGGATGTTAACTAACCTTACTGTGGTGATCATTTCACAGTGTATACAAATGTCAAATCATTATACTGGATGCCTAAGATTAATGCAATGTTATATGTCAATTATATCTCCATTTTTAAAAAAGTAAAGATTTAAGAAGCTAAACAAATTTAGAAAATATATTACTTAATAAAAATAGGACAAGCAAACCCTTTCCATTTGCAAGGGACAGATTTAGTGGAGAGAAGAAGGGATTTATAATCATAAATTTTACCAAGGAGGTAAAACCTGGAGAACTGAGCTGAGGGTTTTTATTTTAAGCCCCATAGGAGAGAGGATGAAAGACAATGTCAAGATAGCTTCCCATCATACATACAGCAAGTAGATAGGCTCTTTCAAGCAGAAGGAGAAGAGAGAAAGAGAAGGTTTAGAAGGTGCGTGGAACCAGCAGGGAGTAAGAGAATTAGAAAGAATAGACTGTGGATGTGACATCACAGAAACCAGTGGAGAAAAAGTATTTTAAGAAGGAGTGAGTAATCCACCTCATCAAATGTTGCCAAGAGATCAGGAAAGAAAATAACGGTAGAGTCTCTATTATCAGCTCTGGCAAGATGGCAGTCACTGGTGGTCTTCACAAGAGAAGCCTCGGGACCAAGGGAGGAGCAGGAGAAAGGAGTGGATGGAAGAGTACTAAAGGGAATGAGAACATAGAGCATCTTTATGGGGGGTGGGGAGATAATTTTTGTTGTCTTAGTAGAAACTTGGATGTATAGGGGGATGAGACAGAGCATTATGTAGAGGAGGATTTGAGATCAAGAAGAGAAGTTTTCCCAGGATGCAACTTCTTAGAGCCCGCTTGCTTGCAGATGGACAGAATGGAGATGTAGGAGCTAAGTCCCTGAGAAGCTAAGCCCCTGAGAAGGCAGAGTATGGATCCTTCCACAGCACCTTCTGGCTGCACTGGTGGCCATGAAATTTGGCTGCTGAGCTCCTCTGCTGTGCCAGGCATGGTTGGATGATAGCTCCAGCTGCTGTGCTATGGGGTCCACCCCCACATCCCTGTTGAGGCCACCTCCCACAGGCTGTTCCCGGTAAATGACTAAGCATGGCGATTTTGGCATAAAGACTCCCCACGGCTCTGGGCAAAGCGTTCTTGAAACTGTATCGTCATTGGAGACTCTTCCTGTCCAATCTTCCTTCCATCACTCCTTCCCAGGTGCCACACCTCCTTATGGCCTGAAGTCCCTCTCTGCCTTCTCTGCCTCCTCCTTTTATCCTTCACAGGCATTTCCCCTAATAAATGTCTTGCACGTCTGATCCGGTCTTCACATCCACTTCTGGGAGGACCCAAACCTACGACAGAGAACTGACGCCCACGTCAGACGGTGCCTGTGGACTTCTCCTTCTGCCCATCTGACTTGTCTTTCTAAATTCCGATTGGGGTATTGCCGTGAGTGACCCCAGATGGCTTCCCCACCATTATTCTCAACCCTTCAATTGAATCCATCGTTCACACTGCTTTCCAGAGTGATCTTTAAAAGTAAACACTTGGTCATGTAACTTGCTTTAAAACTGAATTAGCTTCCCGAGTTACCTGTTTTAAATTCTACAGAGGCTTCCCATCATGCCTAGGATAAAACTGAGAGTCCTTACCACGGCCTCTGTGACATCCGGCATAGTCCCCGTGCTCTTTCTCAATCAGGTACAGCTTATTCCTTTCCTCTTACTATTCCACGGAAGACCTTTTCTCCATATCTTCATGTGGCATGGCCCTTGTTCCAGTCTCTTCTCCAATGTCAAGTCCTCAGAGATTACCTGATCACCTTACCTGAAACGAGATCTCACCCCATCTCCACCACCGTCATTCTTACCCTGTGTCATCTGTTTCTTGGCATTTATCTTGCTCTAGAATTATGTTGCTTATTCATTTATATGGGTTCGATAAATATTGAATTTAAAGAATACCAGTCTTTGAAGATCCCACCAGCCGTCTATCATCTAGAGCAACAGAATCAGATAGAAATGTAATGTGAACCACATATGCAATTTCCAAGTTTCTAGGAGCTCTGCTATGTCCTACGCTTCCTAAATGAGCATGAATGGAGTTTGGCAGTTGTGTGCAGAAAGACAACTAAAAACCCTGGTGGCCATAGCATTAGCCAGAGCAAGCCCACCTCATGGGGGTGAAAGTGTTCTGGTGGTCATGAAGGAAGCACTGAAAGGAAAAGATGTGTGTCTCGACTTGACCATGAAGCAGTCCTATGACCTTGGGTTTGGTCACTTGGGTCTCAGATGACAACCAGCTTTTATCTTTCAGTCCATCTTCTAGCAACTGATACTGGCTGCTGGTAGGTCAACTTCGAAAAGGATTCTAAGGCTTAGTCTGAACTTCTTTGGAGAGAGTTCCTTGATCCGTTAGTGATGTCTGCCCTAAGCACCACTGGGAGAATTGGGCTAGATGTTCTGACTCCCGCTAAGACTCAATTTTCTACTCCTTCCAAGGGGGATAAAAATAATAGCTCTGTCGGCCCAACAAGGATACTGTGAAGCTCAAATAGAGTAGGATGAGAGAATGCTATGAAAGTCAACATAATACTAAGGTAGATTCGAAATACACTTTACTGGGGTCAGGGCTAATATAATGGGTGTGTGTGTATGTGTGCGCGCGTGCGTGCCTGCCTGTAATTATTTTCCCCCAAGGAACAATGAGAAGCTCAGGTCACTATTTTCCAAGAAACTGATTCTAGAAAAATAGTTGTGCCAATCTCACACTATGGAAAAGCTGTCCTAGTGAAGATTACACCGACTGATAAGCTTTAAAAAATCTTCAGTTTGGCTCTTTCCTTCTTAGAGTCCATTTATTACATGCGTGTTTACACGTTGTTAATCTATAACTTTTTTCAAAACAATGATCTCTTTACAAGTCATTTTGAATTTCTAAAAGGCTCAGTTTCTGCTGCCTCAAGAAGGAGAGTGTCATTTTTTCCTCTCTTCCAGACCACTCACGGTCTGACTGCATTTACTTCTCCTCTCCACCTGTGTGTCTCTCCGGGCTTCTCCCGTCTCCGCAGGTGCTCCGGCCACCTCAGGAAATCTGCTGTTATTGATTCAGGAAAAGGCTTTGATTCTGAAAACTACAAGCGGTTACTCATGAAACTATGACAACTTGGTATTAGCTACAAATTAATGAACTTTTTAAATGCGGTGGAAGCAACAGAACTTGCTCGCTGCTAAGCCTTGATAAGCCCACCCCGGAACGGGCCAAACCTTTATCTTAACGGCCATGTGATCTTCGATGCTTTGATAGCCCCGTTGCTGCGTTGATAAGGATTATACATCTTGTAGGAGCTGTTGGCCTCTGAAGTATTTCTAAGGTGGCTGCGGGAGAAAAGGGGAATCTCTTCCTACGCGTGGGCTGTGTTAGGTCAGCGTCTCAAATAAAACCATTCTCAGGCCTCTCCTTGTCACCCGGGCTGGCCTTCAGAGACAAAATCGAAAATGGGAATGTGTCAGGGAAGAGTTCAAGCCGGGACGAAGGGCTCTTGGCATGACTCACTGGTGGGCATTTAGGTCTTTATTCTTCTGAGCCATTCTGTGGAACCGGCCCCCTGCCCCTTGCTTCGTAGCAGGAACAGTCTTTTTCTCTCTTTATTTCTCTCTCTCGGTCCTTAGTCGATAAAATGTGTATAACTGGGCCGCTTTGACATCCGATGTTTCTCCTTAGCACTGCAACCCTTCCTGTTCCTTGGGTCACTTTCATCTGGGGGTTTGGCTCTGGATGAATTTAGCTTAATTTAGGAGGGGGGGATAACGTTCTTGGGGAGGCTTTTGGAGGGCTGTGTGTAGACCGGGACTGGCCTCCCACGTATCAGCCTGCGGCTGGGACGGCCTGAGGGGCCATGAAGACTCCTTGCTGAATTCACCTTCTCTGCTTTGTACCCCAGTGGGCATTATCTGAGGGAGGGACCAGAACTTTCCGTATTTCTGTCTCTTCCCTGTATCCTCTTCTTTTCCTTTTTCCTCTTCCTCTTGGTCTCAGACAGCGCTTTTGCCCCATTTCCCATCCTCGCTCCTCACCTTCCACTTTGGCCATTGGCACGGCCACCAGCTCTGAGCAGGTGTGAAACCCGATGCTCCAGCCCACCTGTGGGGCTGTGGCACCAGGATGCCGACAGAACCCCCTTGACCCTTAAAGTAAGGGACTTGCATCCTGAAAGTAAGAGACAGAGAACACTCTAGGGCACACACATGGTCTGTCGGGGATTGGGAGAAGGTAGATAAATGCTTCTCTCATCCATAAAAAATTTCTTTATGCATCTCTATGGTCATTTCTGATGCACATCTTACATGGTTTTTCTGAGATCTTGGCAGGGTCAAGCCCCAGCCTCCCACAGTGGTGAGAAGAAACTCAAGGATTCACCCTCATCTTGACTTTCCTTCTCCCCTGCCCATGATCCCCATCCCTGGGATTGCTTTCCAAATTAGCTATCTGCCCACAACCCCCCGTCTCAGGGTCTGCTTTCCAGAGGGGAAATCCAGGCCAAAATGGTCTAGAAAGCCAAGCGTTAGGATCAGTTCTGGAACTGGAATCGCTCTGTAGTCAGCAGGCAAGGCGGAAAGTGCTGTGATTACTCCTGACTTCCAGGGTCACCGATTACTAGACTCTCATCAGAAGGACATTGACTTGAGGGTCAAGTGGAAGGCACAACATTATTTATACAATAACATTTGAGTCATGAGGGACAGTGGTAATCATGAGGATCTTAGTGCTAGGTGACTTCTGTTCATTGCTTTAGGAGCCAGGGGTGGTATGTTCTGCATCACCTGAGTTAAGCTGAGACTCTCAGACTCCCCTTTCCTGCATAATCTGGTTAATTTGGGCCACATGACCCATGTGAGATTTGAAATGCTGTCGTATTTGTTGTACAGTGAGAAGGTATCTTGGTCTGCTCAGGCTGCTGTAACAAAGTAGCACAGACAAGGTAGCTCAGAAATAACAGAAATTTATCTCCCATAGTTCTAAAATCTGGAAGTCCAAGAACAGGGTGTTGGCATGGTCTGGTGAGGGCCCTCTTCTCATCGTATCTTCACATGGGGGAAAGGACTAGGGAGCTCTGTAGATTTCTTTTTTAAGACACCCATTCTTTTGTGTGTGTGTGTGTGTGAGAGAGAGACCTAATCCCACCTAAGCACCTTGGAGAGGTCCCACCTCCTAATACCATGACATTGGTCATTAGGATTTCAGCCTATGCAGGGGTGGGGGGTACCCAGACATTCAGACCGTAGCAGAAGGTAAGCAGGATACCAGGCACTGTTGGCAGCTCACGAAGGTCATTCCTGTTCTGCGGGCTCACCTCGTGGGTCTGAAGCAACTGCCAGCCCACAGCTCTTGCAGCTCTCACCAGATCTCCTCCTTCAGCTTCTCTGACTCCTGAGCTAGACTGTCTGCCCAGCCTGCTTCAGTCTCAGCACTGGAAGCAGAGGCAACAGCTGGGCCAGACAGTGGATCACCAGCTCCCACAATGGCATGAGGTCCAATCCCTGTAATAAATCCCATATTCTAGATCACTTCTGAGGGTTCTGTTTTTCTGAGCAAACTTCACCTGATACAGAAACCCTGAAAATAGAAAAACGCAGGCTCAGTTCAGCTAACTGTCGACTCAGGCACACAGTGAATGTCAGAAAGCCCCCAGGGCAGTTTCTTAAAAGAGATTCATCTTCTGCAGTGACAGGGCAGGCAGGGCTGATACCTGGGCTCAGGCACCAAAGATAAGGACCCTGATAGGAGAGGACTATGAGTTTGGGCTTTAGGACCATTGAATAGAGAAGCCGAGAATCATGGGCTCCCCAGATTCTCTTATTACTTGGGGCTGGCAAAAGCAGAATCTCTCCTCTGTGAGGAGAAAGTAGCCTTCTCCTGCCTTAAAACCTACAAAACTTCACGAGATGATTCTTGTCTTCCTTAAGGTCTTGATGCTCATTGCTTTCTGACTGTGACTGACAGGTCACAGACTGGCCCAAATGAGGAAATACAGTCACTGCTTTGGGAGGAAATAGCACCCTACTCCTCCCAGTTGCAGGATCTGGCTGATATGAACTGGTAGGAATGGGGGAGAGAAAACATGTGGAGGAACAGATCCTAAGAAAACCCACTGGAGATGGGACACCAGCATCTTTGCTCAAAGCAGCTCTGGGTGATTTCCCAAGACTCATCTTCCAGTTTACTGAATTTCTTTTCCCCAGTGTCTAGTTTGCTGTTCAACCAACCCTCTGGTTATTTGTATTTCATGGACTATATTTTTCATTTTCAAACCTCCACTTAGCTAGGGTTTGTTTTTCTTTTTTTAAAGTGTTCCCATTCTTTTCTTCCTTCCTTCTCTTCCTTCCCTTTCTTCCTTTCCTTCTTTCCTTCCTTCCTACCTTCCTTCCTACCTTCCGTCCTTCCTTCCTTCCTTGCTACCTTCCTTCCTTCCTTCTTTCCTTCTCTTAAGTAAACTCTGCCCCCAGCATGGAGCTTGAACTCAAAACCCTGACATTAAGAGTTGCATACTCTACTGACCAAGCCAGCCAGGCACCCCTGTTCCTGTTCTTTTTACATAGTATCCAATCTTGTCTAATAAATTCTATTCCTTTATATTTAAGAATTAAAACAGTTATTTTAAGGATTTGTTTTTAACGATGAATTCATTATCCAACTTTCTTAAGGACATACATTCTACAATGTGTTGCCTTTCTCGTCTCTCATGAGGCTTAGTTTCCTCATGTGAATTGTAAAGATAAACTGGTGTTTTGGAGAAGTGTGTAATCAGAAGTCAATTTTACTTTTTTAAAAAAGAGTTTATTTTTAAGTAATCTCAGCATCCAACATGGGGCTCAAACTCGCAATCCCAAAATCAAGAATTACATGCTCCACCTACTAATAAGCTAGCCAGGTGCCCCAGAGTTTACTTTTATTTCTGCCATCTTTTAAAATTTTCTTGGTTGGGCTAATTTTTCAACTGCCCTTGGTTGTAAATTGGATCAGGCCCCATGCCTTTTTGACTCTTCTAGGAAATTGAAATTTCTACAGTTACTTCACACTGAAAGCATCGTTCATATCCAGTCCCACATACAGTACTTAAATTTTCATCAAAAAGCCAAGACTTTGCCTCTCTCTTGCATCATGTTATTCTGGAAAGGGGGCATTGTAGAGTTCTTTCTTTTCCTTCCTTCCTTCCTTCCTTCCCTCCCTCTCTCTTCTCTTCTCTTTTCTTCTCTTCTCTTTCTTCTTATCTTTTCTCTTCTTTTCTTTCCCTAGTTTTTTTTTTTTTTTTTTTTTTTTTTTTTCCTGCCAGCTGAATGAGAATGGTTTCTGATCCCCTGGGACTGGAGGAAAGATGAGGGGAAGTGAACATTCCTAACCAAGAGGTACTGTGATTAGATGGCTCCATACTAGCTGAGCCTAGCAAGTGTTTAAAGTTGACTCATTTCCCTTGGGTGTGTTTGTGGATTCTTCTGAGACTTCCTTTCCCATCTATCTAATGTTGCCTTCATCTGGGTGATGCACATGCCTTCAGTTGTCTCGTGTTCTTTTCACAGCTCCTAAGGTTGGTGGTACCTTCAGCTTCTCTCTGCTGAAGCCTGTTTACACCTTGCTGAGAACCTATGTCAACTCTCTCTTCCATGTGGCCCACATTGAGTCCACGGGAAAGACACATGTGTCTTCTACCCTGGCACGTTCGGGAAAGCAGGCTGAACCCAGAGCATCTGTCTTTCCTCTGGCTCGTCTGTCCACAGCCTACCAGATGGCTTTTTGAACATTGGATTTCAGGTGGGAGTCAGACACTAGTCTTTGCGATCTGATATTCCTCGGTATCTCTCTCCCCATTGTGTGGAGTGGGTTTTGGCATACCAACAACTCTCCAATCTCCAAGCCTCTTGATGTGGGTGGAGTGTAAGAGTTCCCTAACTAGTTCCTAACCACTGCCTTCAAAATTTCTCAGGGGAGGCTGACTCACATTAATTTGAAATCCTTTATCTATCAACATGGGCTCTCAGGCCATTAAAGAATTTTTAAATGATGGTTCATCTTGAATGGGAATGGATTTTCTTTCTTTCTTTCTTTTTTTAAAAAAAGATTTTATTTATTTGACAGACAGAGACACAGTGAGAGAGGGAACACAAGCAGGGGGAGTGGAAGAAGGAGAAATAGGCTTCCTGTGGAACAGGGAGCCCAATGTGGGGCTGGATCCCAGGACCCTGAGATCATGACCTGAGTCGAAGGCAGACGCTTAACAACTGAGCCACCCAGGTGCCCCGGGAATGGATTTTCTTTGGGTGACTCATGACCTTGGTTTTCAGAAGTGTCTTACCTAGATGACTCCATATTTGCCTTTAGGTTTCACTGTTCCAGGCTAGTGTATATGTTATGTCAGTATGCAGTTCCTGCCCCCTGTCAGTGCCTGTGAACTTGGACTTCACTCCTGCAAATGGCACCAGCTTGGGATTTCGATTTCTCTCAGGTGACCATTTTATCACCCAGAACCCTGGATAGATGATCCATTCCTCTAACCAGATGAAGATGTTTTTAGACATTCTGATTCTTTTTTTTTTTTTTTTTTCCAATTTCTCCACTAAACTTGATTCTCTTAAGAAACTTTTAGGGCATTGGAGAGGGTGATTATGCAAACAACAAAAAATTCAGCCTAGACTAGCTTAACCCAAAAACAAAGTCAGGGGAGTTAGACACTCCTGGAGAGACTGTTCTCAGGAGGGTTTCCTCCTCAGTTTGCCCAGCGGCACTTAGCTACTTCGAGTGCAGTGGCTCTCAAGTAGGGGTGATTTTCCCCCCTGGGGGACATTTGGCAATGTCGGAGACATGTTTGGTATTCAGAACTAGGGAGGAGGGACAGGATGCTACTGACATCTTGGTACAGAGAGGCTAAGCATACACAGGACAGCTCCCTACAACAAAGAATTATTCAGTCTCAAATGTCAGTCGTGCTGAGGTTGAGAAACCCGGTCCCTGGTCAACATGCTTTCTCTTTTATACCTAGTAGGGAAGACAGAATCTATGTTCCAGAATTTCCTGGGGGAAAAAAAAAAGTCCGATGGGAACAGTTTGATAAGTCATGGTCGCTTCTCAAAAGACATTTTCTCTCTTTTGTAACTGAAGCCTTTTCTCTTCGTTTCCCTCTTTCTCCTGAATCTTTATTATGTTGACAGACTTAGCTTCTGTGCTTAAATTCTCCTAGTTTTTCTGGCCTCTGTTCCATTAGTGGGTGGAGAAGGGAGGTGTGTAGCACACACAATAAATCTTACTTTTGCCCCTTCTGTGTATATTTATTTTACATGGTTGAGAGCATTTTGCACATGTTGCATACAACATAATGTTGAATATTATGCTTTATTCTCTTGATACTGTATAATGGGTATTTCTCATGCCATCAAATACTCTTTATAATGAACCTTTTAAATTTCTGCACCAGAGTTCATCATAGAGATAAACCACACTTAAATTAATTATTACTGATTAATTTTAGTGTCTTCCATGGTGACTACAGAATATGAGCATGGATTCTTTATGCATCCATTTCTTGGGCTTTAGGAGCAAAACTAATGCAGGCCCACGTTTGTTTTCTCTGAGCTAAGAGTATAAGGACAGGTTTCAACTAGTAGTTTCATTGAAGACTGTATTTGAATTACCAGAGGAATTTATAAAACAATATGGATTCTGGGGGCACCTGGGTGGCTCAGTTGGTTAAGCAACTCTTGATTTCAGCTCAGGTTATGATCTCAGGATTGTGAAGCTGAGCCCTGTATGGGGCTCTACTCTGAGTATGGGGTGTGCTTATCCCTCTCTCTGCTCCTCCCCCATTCGTGCTCTCTCTCGCTCGCGCTCAAATAAATAATAAACTCTCATTCTTAAATACTAGTGGTTTTATAATGATACTTTTGGAAGTTTGGGACCAAATGGTAGTTGTAGTTTGTCATCGGTCATGGCCATGCAATAACTGAATCCCATCCTTGGCTTAGGGAATACCTTATTTTTTGAGTCTTAGTTTGGGGGCAAAAACTACCCTGCATAGACCTTAAAAATATTCTATACTTGGTTTTTCTGTGTCCCTGGAAACTAGGACTTAAGGTCCACCAATTGGTTATAGCCATATTGGACTTCAGATTTGTTCCCAAGGTTATAAGAAGGCAGGGATGTGGAGTTTCCTCAGTAGAGGAGTCAGTAGCAGTGCTGGCCAGTTGGTGTTCTTGATGTTACAGAGACAGAGAGACCAATGGAAGTGTCTCGATCTTAGGACTGGTGTCAGTGGTTTCCTCATCAACTCACTTCTGAGGTGTGGTTTGGGAATTGTTTCTGGAAGCTGAAACTGAAACCTGGTTCTCCAATCCATGGTGATTCTTTTTTCTTTCTTTCTTTTTTTTAAGATTTTTTTTTTTTTTTTTTTTTTTGTCAGAGAGAGAGAGAGAACACACAGAAGCAGGGGGAGCGGCAAGCAGAGGGAGAAGCAGGCTTCCTGCTGAGGGACTGGATCCCAAGACACTGGGATCATGACCTGAGCCGAAGGCAGTCATTTAACTGACTGAGCCACCCAAGCGTCCCTCAATGGTGATTTTATGAGCTATCCAATATCCATAAAATAACAAGCAGACAACCAACCAACCAACCAACCAGTCTCTCCTTTTCTGATTGATCATACAGAATTAGCTTCAGTGTATGAGCTTTCAAGGATGGATCTATTGTACTATTATCCAGGGAAACAGTAGATATGTATTTTAGATCCCAGTTAACAAAGATGACTTTCTGTTCAGAAAAGAAGTTGTAAAAACCTATGTTTTTGTCCTGAAGCGACAGGGGTTATCTCACTTTTACATGCTGGTAAGCCACAGGGAACCCGTAGACAAAAAACATTTTCCTTAAAATGGAGCAAGAAATATGCTTGGGGGCATGGAGAAATTCTCATTCAAGGCCCTGTAATTCCATATCCCGGAGCCAGGAAGGGAACACTGGGCAAAAAGAATTGGAAGGCCATGGTTCTAGTTGGCTTCCTGGGCATGGAGTGACCTGCAGGGAGTTCCAGCTGAAGCCTTTTCACCTATGTGGTGAGGCACGTAGGCCCCACTCAGATGAATTAGCTAAAAATCAGACCCATTTGTTTGTAGCATGCAGTAACTGATGGTTGAAGCTCTGTAGTATTTTCCACTTGAACATCCATTCCTGCCCAAATCAATCTTTTCCTTTCCCTTCTTCTCCTCCTCCTCCTTCTTCTCTTCTTCTTCTTTTTTCTTTTCTTTTCTTTTCTTTTCTTTCTTTCTTTTTTTTTTATGTAGTTGAATTTGAACTGCTTTTTTTCTGACGGTGATTAGCCAACAGTTTGAGTTGGGTCTTAAGGCTGTTCATGTTGTAAAGCTGTAACCCGTCTAGCTCATCCGTCTTCCTATTAACTGTGGTGGGAGGGCGGGTATACCATTCATCAGAAATAGGACCAAGTTGCCTTGTATGTAAAAACTGAAATGAAGTAGGCTATAGAAAGCTCTGTTTTATCCAGTTTAAAAACAGAATTTTGTCAGACTTACAATCATGCCTAGCCATTCTGATTCTGGAAATAGTATTAGGACATGGGTTTTAGGCAATGCTAATCATCGGGGATGTTTGCCAGAGTCATCAAGTTTAGTGAAAAGACAGTCCCTGTCTGGAGAATCAAAGGCTGATGATAGACTAATAAGTGTGTTATCAAGTCTTAACATTCTTCGTAACTGACTCCTCAAGAAGATTTATCATACGCAAGAAGCGAAGTGTGGAGTTGTTCTTGTGGATACGTTATATCTAAAATCTTTTTGCTCTTTATGCAAGATACTTGGTTGAGGGGCTTACTAAGAAGAAAAACAATATGGAATTCTGAGAATAAATCCTTTAAGTTAATGAGTCTGTGATCTTCGATGGGTGACAGAAAGCTCCTTTTGAAGACGGGGTAAACTCTATGTTAGGTCTGAGGGATCTATAATATGAAGAGTCATTTCATGTAGAATTGTCAGTAAGGATTGGGTAAACGTCTACACTATGTCTTAAAGGTAATGAGATATACCAGGAGGGAGGAGTTTCCTGTACTCAGCTATAGAGAATTGGGGAGTCTATAAAACATGGAGGGGTCATCTTTGGGCTGTAAGCTCCAAAAACACTAATTCTTTCTTGGGGCGCTCAGATGGCTCAGTCAGCTAGGCCTCTGACTTTTGATCTCAGCTCAGGTCTTGATCTTGGGTTGTGAGTTTGAGCCCATGCTGGGGATGGAACCTACTTAAAAAAAAAAAAAAAAAGACTAAATTATTTAATAGGTACTTAGTTTTCTACAGTTTCTCACAGAAGTCGAGTTATGGGCAGCCAAACCACCAAATCTATTAGGCTAAGTCTAAATTTCATTAAAAGTAAATTTTTTGCAAATAAAATTATTTGAGTGGCTTTGAGCCTGAATTTCTGTGTGGCTTCCTATGTGTTCCACTTGTGATGTCAGTCACTATTTTTTATTTATGTCAAATTTTTATTTTTTTTCTTCCTGGACATTTAAATTGAGAGGCCAGATTACTACCATTTTCCTGGTGGTTCATATGTGTTAGATGAAAATTTGGAATGTGTTTAATCTGTCCCTAATGAATGATCTTTTTTTTTTTTTAATCCTTTGGGCCCCAGAATTTTATTATGGAAATTTAAAATCTGGAACTTATTTTGAAGATATAGGTGTTGACTCACAGCAAGATGGGATGGTAAATAGATTTGGGAGACTGGTCCTTGATACTTGGTCAGGGCACAGTTATGGTCTAGGCAAACTGTCTACCTCGGGGTGTCCAAGAAGTCCTGGAACTCAGATTCAAGTCTACTTCTTGGTTTTTGGCTTTACATTCTTTATACTTTAAATTTTAGGCTATCCATTCTTATACTGTTTGAGGATAAGTTAGTTAGAAGTTAATTAAAAATATGGGTAATAATACTGAATGAGGAACCTGGGTCAAGTCCTGGTATAATTAATATTTTAAGTAGTTTTATTTATTTATTTATAAAAGATTTTATTTGTTTATTTGAGAGAGAGAGAGAGAGGGGAGCATGAGCAGGGGGAGGAGCAGAGGGAGAGAGAGAGAATCTCCAGCAGACTCCAAGCTTAGCACAAAGCCCATCAAGGGGCTCGATCCCATGACCCTGAGGTCATGACCTGAGCTGAAATCAAGAGTTGGATGCTTAACCAACTGACCACCCAGGTGCCCCTTAAAAAGTTTTATTGAGATAATGTAGATACCATTTAATTTATTTAAGTAAAAATTCAACGTTCACTAGTATCTTCACAAGGTTGTGCAACCATCGTTATAACTCAATTGTACAACACTTTCATCTTCCCAAAGGAAACTCCATGCCCATCAGTGGTTATTCCCCACTTCCCGTATACCCCAGCTCAGGGCAACTGTTAGTCTACTTTCTGTCTCTATAAATTTGCCTATTTTGGATGCTTTCTCTAAGTGGGATCATACAATCTATGGTCTTTTGTGACTGCCTTCTTTCTCTTATAATATTTTCAAGGTTCATCCATGCTGTAGCAGGTGTCAGTATTTCCTTCTTTCTTCTTGCTAGGTAATATTCTGTTGTGTGGATGTACTACATTTTGTTTATCCGTTCATTAGTATTCATGAATATTTGGATTGTTTCTACTTTTCAGCTACTGTGAGTAACATTGCTATGAATATTCACGTGGAAGCTTTCGTGTGGACATACGTTTTCAATTCTCTTAGGTATAGATTTAAGAAAGGGGTAGATAGATTTAGGTCCTTTTAAAGAACGGCCAGATTGTTTTCCACAGTGGCTGCTCCACTTTACATCCCCACCGGCACTGCTTGAAGGGTTCGGTTTCTCCACATATTCACCAGCACTTGTTGTTATTATTTTCTACCACAATTCATTTGTGTTTTCCCTTTCTGTGCCCTCCTGTGATTTCCCAGCACTCCTGTCCACTAGAACCCACTCTTCTGGGGTATTTCCAAGCTGCCCCTGGACCCCCAGGGCATTGTCCTACCTGAGATTACTAATGAGTGCAGAACTCATGTTTTGGACTTTTTCCTCCTCTCCCAAAATGTAACCATCCCATATGCTATGCCATCATGGCTCTGCTGTGTTTGTATATCAATCGGAGAAACTCATTTTATTAAGAAGTAATGACTGGCAATAGTTTGCTAGCTACCACTACTGGGAAATCTGCATTTTAACAGGGGACTCTTAAAGATAGATACCTTAGTCTATGGGATATGTTATAGCATAATTTAGGCAGGATGAAAGAACACGGTTGAGAGATACGTTTTCAGCAGATCCTAAATGACGAATCTGACTTAACTTGATTCTTTCTTACTCAGCTCTGCGAAGATGCCTAGAATAAGGAGGCATTTTTGCCATGCATGTTGGAATATGAATTCTTCCTTTCATAGGAAATCACCCTTAATGTGATGATGCATATTATTGATCTGGTCTAACTCTAGGTAAAATCCTTGTTGGCACATTGCTTAGTCAACTTGCAGCAAATTGGAAATAGTTAAATAATTCCCTCGCAGATGCCAGTGGTGTGAAGTCGTCCAGATCAATAAATGCAAAGCAGGCTGAGTAAACATATTTTGGAAGACTATGTGAGGGGTTCCAGCCATCCCCAAAGGTGGCCACCTTTGGCCCTGGGTTTGCATTCCAGGGATTTATTGGAAGAATACTTAGAAGATCTGAAAGAACATTTCACCTCTTTTTGAATCCATGGGAAAATGGGCTTTCTAGTCATTCTTCCTCGAATAAATCACTTAATGGAGCTGGAAATGCTATTCCGCTTGTTGTCGCTTCTCCTTGGGCAAATCCTGGGCTCTCACCCCGTTATGGGAGTGGGCACTTCCGGTTCTGTTCTTCCTGAGAAAGGGACCTGCGGAAAACAAGTTTGCACACTGTATAATTTCCATGACTTATATTAATGCAGACAGTATAGTCACCATAAAGAAGAAAAATTACCAGTGGAAGATAAAACTAAAATACTAGTTGCATTACAATTGCATTCTAGTGCTACATAAATTGCACGAAGCCAATAAAGCAAAACTAACTGAAGATATTTGGCATACACCAAAAATGAAACGAGAGTCATTATGCTGTCTGCTACAGGGACGTGCCTCGATGTCCTTAGAGCAGTAAACTACCTGGGAGTAATCTTTACTTATTTTAAATTGCATATCCCAATTGCAAAGCTGTTTCTGGTGTTTTTGCCACACTTAACTTTACGGAGCTCAGGACAGAATTACGTGTCGGACTAAGTCATGTTTTTACTAAATGCGCGTCCTCTCTCCAGTAACTAATAACTCACTTGAGTCATTATATTGTTTATTCTAAAATTAATCGTGGTTTTCTGCCATACATTAGCTTTTCTTCAACAGATTGGAACTGAATGGATCCTGAACCCCAACCCCTCCTTCCTTTATCAGTAATGTCCAACCTTTCCTTATTAGGGTCCTGGGCTCTTTAGGTTTTTCAGATCAAGGAGCTTTTCTTATCACTAAAGGAACCCAAATAGGTCGAACCTGTCGGGATCTGAGCAGTGAACTTTTATATAGTGTTAAGTAGTTTTCCAAGAAGACAGATTATCTGAGCTGATGGGTGATTAGCCCAGGTGTACTGTTCTTTTATATGTTAATAGATCTTTTTCCTTCAAAGGAATGTTCTCTTGAGTCAGCAACCCAGAAAGCTGATCTGGTCTTTAAAAGGATAAGACTTTACAAAGTTAGATAAAATCTGGCCAATGGATTACTTCAGCAGGATCCCAGGCCCTGTGGGGAGTGGGCACCATTGGTTCCTGGGTAAAGCAAGGGTAGAAGTGGGGCTGTTCTCCTAACAGGAAGGTAGAAGGAGAATGTGGGGCCGGGGTGGTTGTTCTTTGGGAGGGAAGCAGGCCCTGTAACAGAGGATGAACAAGCCTGTCCTTTTCCTGATCTAGTTACGTTTTGGTTGCGAAACTGCATCCACTGTGCTGTTCGCGTTCAGAATGGAGGTGCTCTTCGTACCTTGTTTTGGAGGAAAGCATTCTCACCACTGCTGGCGGGGTCTAAATCAGAGCATCCTCCCCGAGGTCATTTGGGCAGGATTCATGAAAAGCCTTAAAAATACGCGTAAGTAATTCAGCCTATCCCTTCCATCTAGAAATTTCTCCTAGAGAGCTAATCATGACTGGGCTAAATTTGTTTGTCCAGAACGTGCTGTAGAAGGAAAAAGCTAGCAACTGCCTTGACATCTCAGAATTCGAGTCTGCTTGAGGAAGTTCTAACATGCGCACAGAGAGGGCTCTATGCCCCCAGCCAGTAAGTGAGTCATCGCGGGGCTCAGAGGGGAACACACGTGCTTTGGGAACAGGTAGATAAAATATCACCTGAAAAACAGGTTATAAAACAGCAAGAACAGGATTGTGTCATTTTGGGGGGGCCATTAATGTATGTATTTACATAACACAGAACACATTAATGCATCACACTGGTAAATGTAGGTTGTGCTTGGTAGTGGTGTTCTAAGTGACTTATTTTCTTCTTTTTATTTATGTGTTATCCGAGCTTATCATAATGAATATGTATTACTTCTGTAAACAGATAAAAATATGGTTTGAGAAAAATCCTTAATGAAATTCCTGTATTACAATGATTATTCGAACGTGAAATACTGTCTTGCCCTCCGTCTTGGGGCTGGCCGTGGGCTGAGTCCCAGACAGCCTCTGCGCGTTCCTTTGGGGTCTCCTTCCTCCACTGCAGCCTGGGCAGCCCCAGAACTATCGCTGTCTGTGCAGCTCTGGGCTTGGGGGTCTTGGATCCCATGGGGATCCGATCAGCTGCCTTGGTGGAGAAGGAGAAGGTTCTGAATGGCTTCTGACATCCGGTTCCCACCCTTTCTTCATTGCCCTGGAGGTTTTGTGGGCTGTGGGCAGCGTAACTTCTAATGACCTTCCAGCCCCTTCTTTTTGGTTTCTTTTTTTAAAGATTTTAATGTCAGAGAGAGAGCACAAGCAGGCAGAGGCGGAGAGAGAAGCAGGCTCCCTGATGAGCAAGGAGCTGCACGTGGGACTCGATCCCAGGACCCTGAGATCATGACCCGAGCTGAAGGCAGTGGCTTAACCCACTGAGCCACCCAGGCGCCCGGTCTTCCAGCCCCTTCTGAGAGAGGCAGACATCGAAGGGTGTGAAGAACCGCTCTGAAGTCAAAGCAAGTCGGGTTCAGGCTGTGGTTCTGTGTGCCTTTGGGCGGGTCAGCTTCTCTGCATCTCAGTGTCTTCCTCGGTTGTTTTTTAAGATTTTATTTATTTATTTATTCATTTTTTGGAGAGAGACAGAGTATCAGCGGGGGCAGGGGCAAAAGGAGAGGGAGAAGCAGACTCCCTGCCCAGTGGGGACCCTGACATGGGGGGAAGGGGGTTGGAGAGGAGTCTGGATCCCAGAACCCTGAGGTCATGACCTGAGGCCAAAGTCAGACATTTAACTGACGGAGCCGCCCAGGCGCCCCTTGGTGTACTGGTTATTTGAAATTAAAGGCGCATGAAGAATAGCACATGGAGGGACACTCTGACCTTCTCTTTCTTCTTGAAGGCAGGAGATGGAACTCCGGGGGAAAGGTAGCATCCCTGTGCCAGGAGCAAAGAAACATTCTTAGATCACCAGAGCGGGGAATCAAGGTGGAGAGGAATCCATACATACACGCCTCATTAAATTAACCCTTGTGCTCCTAGTTACCTTCCCACATTTAACTGCGCTAGCCCCAACTTCCTCATTTTGTCATGTTTTCACAGTTTACTACTCTTCGTCCAGCCTAATAGATAAGCTTTGGGTCCTAACTGCTGCTGTGGGTCTTCATTTTTCTCGTGAGGCATGAATAAACAGTACCAAATAGAGGGGCACCTGGGTGGCTCCGTCTTTCAAGCACCTGCCTTCCGCTCAGGTCATGATCCCGGGGTCCTGGAATCGAGTTCCTCATCCTTGGGCTCCCTGTAGAGCGGGAGCCTGCTTCTCCCTCTCCCTCCGCTGCTCCCCCTGCTTGTACTCTCTCTCTCTCTCTGTTGACACAGTATTTATTTATAAATAAATAAAATCTTGAAAAAAATAAAAGTTATCTGTTGGCACTCAGGGTTTACAATTACTCTCTCTCCTAATTACTCATCTCCAGGTCCCAGTTATCAATGTGCAAGTAAAAGGGACTCGAAGAAAATGTTCTTTGCTATGTTCAAGGTTCCTGGTTTCAATCCATCATGGAACTAACAACCTAAAATAAAATGGTGTATTTGCATGAGAAGTGTCTTCTGAATTGAATGCAAATGAGGTGAATGGTGGCACATTGTGTCTTCTTCATTATGGACAAAGCCACTGGCATTAATTAATTACTTTTTCTTTCTTTTCTTGCAAGACAACTGCCCTTAAATTTCTGTTACAAAGAGAGCGAACTCCATTGTGCTTCCATCAAATGTCAGCCTTTAAATAGGCGGGATTTGTTTCTGCTGATGTTTGATAGACCTTGTAATCTTGCCTCTTCCTTTCTGTTGGGCCGGCCGTGTTCAGCCCGTTTTTGCGCGAAGTCTGTGACACCACAATGGGCATCACTTCGGCTTCCTTTGGGAGTCCTTGGAGGTGTTAGGAAACCCATGTTCTTCTACAAGGATGGCGAAAAATCACAGCTGGGAGATTGACTTTTCCTCTCAAAATGAGACTTTAAAAATGCCAGCCTTCTGAAAGAGCAATAAATAAAAAGAAATAACTGACTCGTGTTTGCACCCCCTTCCCTGACTCGCATTTGTCCCCCTCCCCTTTTAAATCAGCCTCCTTTTTCCTCAAGTTGTAAACTGGTGACAATTGAATTGATTCAATGTTTTATTACTCATTTACTGCAAAATATTATGCAGTCTTGGCAAGTTGATGAGTGACTCTGTAACGGCAAACATTTTTACAATAATTCGAGAAACTTTGCTGGTATGTTCCAGAGTCATGATATACATGGGACTAACTCAGGGAAACATTAGCCTTACGGTTACTGTCTGGCTACTTGCTATAAGGTAACATTTTATTCAAGGCTTACCATGCACCGGGCGTAGTCTTCTTTCCTTCCTTCCTTTGAAAGATTTATTGATTTATTTTAGAGAGTGGGAGAGACATCGAGCTGGGGGGAGGAGCAGAGGAAGTGAGGAAATCTCAAGCAGACTCCGTGCTGAGCTCGGAGCCCAATGTGGAGCTTGATCCCGGGACCCTGAAATCATGACCCGAGCAGAAATCGAGAGCCGCCCAACCAACTGAGCCCCGCAGGTGTCCCATCTTTGACTCAGTTCTCACAATGACCCCAGGTGGGCTGCTGTATCTAGGCACTATATACTTTTTAACCTTATTTTATAGATGAGGAAAGGGAGGCTATGGCAGGTTTGGTAAATTACCCAAGATCATCACATGGTGAGTCAGGTTATTTTAAGCTTTTACTTACTTATTTGCGAGAGAGAGAGAGAGAGAGAGAGAGAATGTGCACGTGAGTGTGGGATGGGCAGAGGAAGAGAGAGTAGCAGACTCCCCGCCGAGCAGGGAGCCCGATGTGGGGCTCGATCCCAGGACCCTGGGAGCATGACCCGAGCCAAAGGCAGACTCTTAACCGACTGAGCCACCCAGGTGTCCCCTGCCAGCCAGTTTCGAAATCAGACTCTGTAGTTGGTCCTATCATCTGTCGGCACCTGTCTTCCTCACCACCAAACTAGAACTCCTCTCAGCCGTTCTTTAAGAGCAATTCTAAGAGTCTAACACTCGTAGCCGATGTTGCCGATTTGACTTCGGACACGTGAAGCTCGTTGTTTCTTGAAGGAGCCAATTCTAATTTCAAGACTGAAATTAGAGGTGGATGGAAAACTTCTCTTTCTTGTATGTCACAGAATCACTTTTAAGAAGAACTTTGTGTTGAGAGAAATCCATCATCACATTTGAGATGGTTTCACACTGAATATAGAAAAGGGGAGACTCGGCCATGTCAGGGCGTTTTGAACACGTTGCATTGGAGAACTCTTGGTGTGTGTTGCCTGCCCCTGCTTCCCCCTCCGTCCTCGCCTCTCCTGACGTCGGCTCTAGCACATTCTGCCTGAGGCATGTTTGCTGCAGGCTTTCTACACTAGGCAGGCTCAAACCACGCTCATGGTCTGTCCTCTGACCCCTTTCCCACAGTCCCTGTTTGGTTACCCACCTAATCATCTCTTCAGTTTTTTGGAGAAAAGTGTTGGTCATCGGGTCTTCCCCGATTCTCCCAAACCAGTCTAATTCGCCCATCCAATCAGACGCAAAGCACTGCTGTTTCTAGTTCAGACCATCTCTCTAACGGTTCCTCCTGCTTCCTACAGCTACTGCCTGGCTTGGCTCCTTGTTGTCCCACCACTTAGATAACCTCAAAGCATCCCCATCAGTCCTTCTGCTTTTAGGGTGTCCACCCTCCGACCCAACCTCTTTGCTAGGCCTTTTTCCTGACATCCGTGAGCTTCAGAAAGTTTGACTCCCGCCCTGCGATTGCTTAGAAAATTTTGTGCCTATGTACGGTTTCTCCCACCACTCCCCGCCACCCTAGGGAGAGGATCTACAGCTCTCGTGAAATTCTCAGAGGAAGTCTGGGTAGAGCAGAGATTAAAAAATGCTGGCTGCTTCATCACTGGAGTTGCAAGAGTGGCGTTTTGAAAACACGTCTGTAATCGTGCTGTTTCTTTGCTTGAAACTGGATGAAACTCTTCTTGTCCATTGGACCAAATAAAAGCCCTTTCTCTCAGCCTGTACCACTAGCTAATCTCTCCACATCTGCTCTCCTTTACAAGTAGGATGCTGATTTTGTTCGGGGACGCATTATGCACACGGAGGAGTACTAAGCTCTCCCGACTCTCTTGCAGCTGGGAATGTCCCTGTGATCCGATCTGGCCAGGGACAAGATGTGGACGTTCCCTGGGCGGGGCTCGTGGGACCTCTCCTTCACGGCTCACTCTTCACTCTGTCCTGTAGGAATGCTGATGCAACGTGACATTTTGTAATTATAAAATGCAAGACAGGAGCCATGTGCTAAGGGTGGTGAGAGCAAGAACTCTGCCTGCTGTGTGTAGACTACACCGACATCCCCCCCCCCCTTTTGGGTGAGAGTAATAAAATCCTAATTTACATTGCCATGGTACATTTCTCACAACTGGGAAACCCACGTTGGCATATCACCATTAACTAAACTTCAGACTTTGCTTGGATTTCAGTGTTTTTGTTTGTTTGTTTGTTTTGTTTTGTTTTTTGACACTAATGTCCTCTTTTCTCTCCCCAAGATACCATCCAGGATATACATTACCTAAGATGCCATCCCCTCCTTGGTCTCCTCTGGTCTGTGACCCTTTTTCAAGTCTTTCCTCGTTTTCGATAACCTTGACAGTTTTGAGGTATAACACTGGGTATTTTGCAGCCTTCTCTCGATTTGGTTTTGTCTGACGTTTTTCTCATGGTTAGGCTGGGGTTATGGGTTTTTTGGAGGAAGACTGCAGAGGTAAAGTGCCCTTCTCATCCTACGGCACGGTATGTTTATATTACTAACACGACTTGTCTCGGGTGTTAACCTTCATCACTGAGCTAAGGAAGTGCTTCCTTAATGGGTCCTTCCTTAAAAGTTACTTTTATTTTTTTCCCCTTTGTGTACTCTTTTCTTTAGATGCAAGTCATTAACTATGTTCCGCACTCAAGGGGTGTGTGTGTGTGTGTGTGTGTGTGTGTACACGCGTGTGATTAAGCTTTATCTCCCGGTGGGGGGTATCTATATAAGTTATTTGAAATTATTCTGTAAGGAACACTTGTCTCTAAGCCCACAAGTATTTATTCATCCGGTCATTTATTTACAGCTAAGTGTGGACTCATAGATATTTATTGTATACTTTGGATTATCACCTAATACTACACTGTTTAAGTCTCAAATTATTTTTTTTAAAGATTTATTTATTTATTTGACAGAGAAAGATCACAAGTAGGCGGAGAGGCAGGCAGAGAGAGAGGAGGAAGCAGGCTCCCTGCTGAGCAGAGAGCCCCATGCGGGGCTCGATCCCAGGACCCTGATATCATGACCTGAGCCAAAGGCAGAGGCTCAATCCACTGAGCCCCCCAGGTGCCCAAGTCTCAAATTATTACAGCTTTGACCTCTGATGATCTTTCAGATTGGCTTCTGTCTTCTTTGTATATGCACCTATCCTTTTTGAGTAATTTTTTATTTTTTACCCTTTGGCACTGTGAGATATTCTGAACTCATCTTGTATCTTCCCTGCCCCAGCCCTAGAAGCAGCTGTAACTCCAAGGAGCCCTGGTTCCTTTTATTGGGGAATGGTGTTGGAAACCAAGATGTGGGCACTTGGTATGCCCATTGCTACTGGGATGTCATTGCTTCTTAGGCCCTACCTACTGACACAACCAGGAAATACACGTGTGTATACTAACTCGTGTCCATGCACGCATCTATCCATGCACGATATCTGTCCATCTGTGTCTATACTAAGCTAACAGTGAATCCATGCTACAGCCTCTGACTCAAATCCAGCTTCCCCATGGCCTCTTTTAGCCTTTCCGTCCTGCTTCTCCTTCATTCCCCTTGCCAACAGCAATGAACCTGGCTCCCACCAACCACTGTCTGTTTTCTTACTGGTTCATTTCCAGTATACATATAAAACAGTTTCCGAATTTTCAACCTGGAGCCCTGTGAAAAACGACTTTACCTACTAGTCGACAATACGTATGTAGACCCCATTTGTCTTTGGCCTTCTATTTTCCGAAGTTACTGAGATGGCTACTTCTTACCCCCACCCCCTACACTTTTGTGAAACAGTTCGATTCTTCTGTCACAGTCTGTGTTTCATCCTAGGATCTCCCCATCTCCTGGTTGACTTAAAAAAAAAAAAAATCTGCATACATTGAAGTTCACTTTTTGTGATGGAAAGCTTTATGGGTTTTGACAAATGCATAAAAAAATGTCCCCATCACCCCAGTTCTGTACAGAAGACTCTTATCATCCTAAAATTACTCTATGGGTGCCCTTTGTAGTCCCATCCTTTTTTTCCCACGCAGTTCTACCTTGCCTGACACTTACTTGCACTCCTCTGCTGGTTCTAACTCCTCCAATTAAGGATGGTTCTGACACTTTCTCTTGTGGGAATTCTATCCTTTGCATTCTATCTCCCATCCCACAACACACACTGCAACTCAGACATAATCTTCATGAAGGTTCCTACAGTACTTTGCTAGGACTTCTATTACAGAATTTAAATTTTATAAAGAAATCATTATTTTCGTTTTTGTCTTTCCCATGCCACAGTCAGCTCCTTGGGGCTAGAGACTACGCGTTATTCACCGTTATTTCTCAGGAGCTCGGTTTACAGTTCGTGCTCATTAAATGTTTGTGGTTTTCGGAATTGGATACGTTATAGCTAATATTCAGATTAACCAGCTAATTAAACTGAACAAGTATTTATTGAGCACCAGATAAGTTCTTGGCAGTTTAACAGGTGCTGGCTGTGAGGAATACGAAATGAGTATTGTATTTTAAAATTCCTGTGGGTTTCTAATGTCACCGAAGCAAGTTAGTGGTTGATCCTGAGATGTGTTTGTGGTCAGGAGGTTGGGGCCAAGGGGGAAGAGAGGTCCTAGTTTGTTATTTTGGCTGGGCAAAATTTCAGTGATCCAGAATCACCATTTTAGGGTATCAGGAAAAGAAATATTGATTCAGAAAAGAAAAAAGAAATTAGAAACAAAAAACAAAGGTACCTAACTTTCTTAGTGTCTCCTCTTGGAAGGAAAAGGACAGACTCGAAGGCTCCAGGGCTTACCTTCTGACCCATTTTTATTCTCTAAAGGCAGGATATGTGTGTTACATAATAAAGAATTTGTCTAGTCTTTGCCCGGGTTCCTGGCACAGAGCTTCTTAAATTCTTGGAATTTCCCAAATGACAGGAGTGTCTTTTTTTGTTTGTTTGTTTTAATTTTTTTTAAGATTTTATTTATTTATTTGACAGAGATCACAAGTGGGCAGAGAGGCAGGCAGAGAGAGAGAAGGGGAAGCAGGCTCCCCGCCAAGCAGAGAGCCCGAAGTGGGGCTAGATCCCAGGACCCTGAGATCATGACCTGAGCTGCAGGCAGAGGCTTAACCCACTGAGCCACCCAGGCGCCAACAAAGTGTCTTTGTTATTCATGAGCCCTTCCTCCAACACACCTGAGCTCATGCTAATGAGATGACTCAAGGTGAGCTTCCTGGTCCTGTAGGGATGTCAGGATGAGGGCTGGTCACCAGAAAGGCCAACCATGTGACTAGAGGGTTGGGACTTTGAGCCTGCCTGACCTCTAAGCATCAGGGTGATTGGAGATTGAGTTCAGTCACGTGGCCAGTGACTTAGTCATCTCGACATCATGAAACCTCACTAAAAATCTGGACACCAGAGCTCAGTGAAGCTTCCTGGTTGGTGAACACACTGATGTACTGGGAGGGTCAGGTGCCCCAATTCCACAGAGCTCCATAGAAGCTCTGCCTTCAGGACCTCTCAGACCTTGTCCATTGTGTCTCTTCATTTGGCTGGTTGGAATTTATATTTTTTATAATAAAATGTAATCATAAGTATACTGCTTTCCTGAATTCTGTGAGTCATTCTAACAGATTATCACATCTGAGGGGGTCATGGGAACCCCCAAATTTGCCACCACTAGTCAAAAGCCCAGATGGCCTGGGACACTCCAGTCCTCTGAAATGAGGGCAATCTTATGGAGGACTGAGCTTATGGGGTCTGCCAGTGGCAGTTGGGGTTGAAATAGAATATGTGTACCACTGATGAATGAATTGAGGGTTGAATTCCAAGCTTGAGTTACGGGAAGAGTGATGTTTGAGGAACAGGCCTCTTTTATGCTTTACCAAATCCCATAGCGTGTAGGTTTCTTGCTACTTTTCATATAATGGTGAAGGCAGTTGGGTAGCTGGCATAGACTGAATGTCTCCCCCGCCCCCCAGATTCACAAATTGAAGCTTAATCCCCACTGTGATGGTATTAGGAGGTGGGGATTTTGGAAGGTGATTAGGTCACAAGGGCTGAAGGCTCGTGAATGGGATTAGTACCTTAAAAAAGAGGTGCCAGAAAGCTCCCTTTCTGCTTCCTCCATGTGAAGGCACCGTGAGAAGACCGCCATCTATGAACCAGGAAGTGGGCTCTCATGAGACACCAAATCAGCTGGTACCTTCATCTTGGATTTCCAGTCTCCAAAACTGTGAGAAATAATTAAATGTCTATTGCCCTGTGGACTACAGTATTTTGTCATGGCAGTCTGAATGGACTAAGACAATGGAGAATACGGTTTGTGAATGGGAAAAGTGGGTCTGGTGCTGGGCCCCTGGGGAGACCATTGCAGTAGTAACATTCTAGTGTGGAGTCTGTATTTCCCCCAGGGGCTGGATGCTCCAGGCCTTGGGGGCCATAGACCTGTGGGCCTCATATAGGGAGATTCCTAATTCCTGATAGCCATGGTAGTAGGTATTCATTTATTTTTTCCCTCTAAAGGTAAATGTTACTGATATTGATCTTCAGATGCTGTGTTGCTGAGAATAATCGCATTGGCAAAACCCAGCTTTATGCTGACAGACCTAATTCCGACTGAACACGATGCACAAATCAATAACCTGTTATTACTAAAAGCTCCATGCCAGGATCTGAACACTGCCCTGATTTAATATGACTTAACACAATTCTACGTTACATTTCCACCCCTGTTCTGTCAGCTTAGAGAAAATACAAATGTTTTTGAGGCGGTGACACCCTGGCTCCTTTGGGTGACTCCAAAGGACACACTCCAAAGGCCTGACTCCTTTGGGCGTGATTTTGGAGATAAAATTGCAGAGTAGAAAGGCCCCCGTGAGGCCTCTCAGCTTGTTTCTTACTCTCTGTTTCCCCAGTAAGAACTTCCTTTATCAGGAGAACAGCCAATGTCCAGCAGGAACTAGCTCATGACGTACCTCTCCTGGGGCATTTGCATTTTAGCAAAATGCCCTTGAACACCTTGAAGTCATCAAGGCTCAAAGGGAAGTGCTGGAATGTGCTGGGTGGGAAAATGCCCCAGGAGCAGAGAGGTAGGCACAGCATCAGTAAGGCCTGTGTTCAAATTCAGCTCTGCCACTCTCTGGCTTTGTTAACTTAGGTAAATTTTTAGCTCTTCTTGGGCTCAGTTTGTTCTGCTACAGTGCCATGGGAAGAGAGAACTAACATCTCTTGAGTGTTTTATAGAATTATCTCATTTACCCTTCTCCGTAGCCCTAGACAGTGAGCATTACTATTTTCATTCTACAGGAGAGAAAACTGAGGCTCAGAGTAAATACAAAACTACTCAAGAGCATGGATCTTGTGCCAAGTGACAATATTTCTGAGTGTTTCTGAAACTGGTGGCCTGAGACCTTCTTGTTGAGTTGTGCTCATGGGATGATTCTTACTTTCCAAACAACACCCTTCCCAAGGGGGCTTTGGGCAGCAATGAATGGTGAGCTCTGGTGAGTGATGGGAAGGTAGGTTCCCATCAGCTTCTCAGAAGTGAGGGTAGGTATGGAAGTAGGAGAAACCTAATCCAAGGCCATTTGCCCACTGGCCGTTCTCCTTCCTCCTCGGTGATGGGACCCATCATTGTTCAGATCCCAGTAATGGCAGCCATGGTCATCCCATTCCTCAGTGGCAGATTTGTGTTCACCTAGGAGGCCTCCGTATAGCTGGCTGTGGTCATCTGTCCCAGTTCTGCACAATGAGACACAAAGAATCGTCTGGTGGGGACTTCTGAAAAGATGGTCTCCTCCAATAAAAATAGTGAGACATGGGAAGAGACCCCTTTCTTTTCTTCCTTCTCTCAGTGATGTTGTGGGAAGACCTGTGTTTAGGATGGTGACTGCCATATTGTGACCACAGAGTCAAGGCAGTGGGAGTCGCAGAGATGCAGAATCATCCTGGTACAGCTTCTTACCAGGTTTCCAATTAGATGAGATAATTCCACATCTCCATCCTCTAAGTCACTCTTTTTTTTTTTTTTTAAGATTTTATTTATTTATTTGACAGACAGAGATCACAATTAGGTAGAGAGAGAGAGAGAGAGAGAGGAGGAAGCAGGTCCCCTGCTGAGCAGAGAGCCCGATGTGGGGCTCGATCCCAGGACCCTGGGATCATGACCTGAGCCGAAGGCAGAGGCCTCAACCCACTGAGCCACCCAGGTGCCCCTCCATCCTCTAAGTCACAGTTGACCCTGCATTCTATTACTTGCAGTGGAAGGCATGTTCTCTGATAGTCCTGGTCTGCAGGAGAGTGTTTTGTCCTAGGAGTTTTTATGTGGTAGTGATGGCTCTAAGAACTTTCAGGCTAGAATTTCCCAATGGGCTGGTCCCTATGAGCTACACACATCTTTTAGCAGACAGGACTTCCTGGAGGAAAGTTATCCCGCCCCTTATCCATTGAGATTGAAGGACAAGAGTGCAGAGCTCGACTTTTATTTTATTTTATTTTATTATATTTTATTTTTTTTAGAGAGAGAGAGAGTGGGGTGGGGGGGTAGGTAGGGGCAGAAGGAGAGGGAGAGAAACCCTGTGATCATGACCTGAGCTGAAATCAGGGGTTGGATGCTTAACCAACTGAGCCATCCAGGCACCCCATGAACCAGCTTTTTAATTGCAGGATCCAGTGCAAAGCAAAAATCTGGCACCTCTTGTTCAAAAATTATAAAGAATTTCAAAACAGCGACAGCAGAGTATTAAACCAAGCAGGAAGCCCTTCTGAGCACAAACCTTCCATGACCGTTCAGGTCATCTGTTCATGGAGTCATCTTTGCAGGAGAGAAACTGTTGAGAGTTACTGCCTCCCAGCCAGAATCCAGCCACATGGCTCTCTGTTGGTGGGAAGGAAGTGTCTAGTGTCCTTTCATTCCCACTGAGTTGTTTACTACTCAACTTTCTGCTAAGACTATCGCTTTGGCACTCATCTTTTCTGGGCCAGGGCCCCTTAATTTTTAGATATTTCTTCTGATATGTTTCTTCTCCAACCTTCCACAGGAGGAAAGAGAACTAAAATTCTCGAGCCCCTTTGCACCAGGGGTTCATGTGTCCCGTTATCTCTTTTAGCACTACAGCCTTCAGGGGAGAGGTATTTCATATCCCTGCTTTGCAGATAAGCAAACCAAGATTCAGAGGCATGAAGTGACCTGAGGTGTGGTTGAGATTTCAAGCCGAGCGGGTCTGTTTCCCAAGTCTGGACTTTTCCTTCTGCACGGTTTTGCATCTTTCTTCCCCCGGTTCCGTCTTCCAACCCTGCGAGGTTACAATAACACACTTAGTCTCCATGAGCGCGGCCCCTCCCTCCCAAGTGAAGTGGGAGCATTATGTCTTGTTCAGCCTTCTCTGTCCATGGCGGGGGATGTTTTAGCAATTACTTTACACTCTGTTTAATCCCATAGGAGTCATTACTGTTGGAGGGTAACAATAAAACAGGCTCATTGGAATTTCCTGAAGGTAAGGCTCTCCTCTAAACAGTTTCATTGTGCTAAACAGTAATGGCAGAGGCTGTTCCTCTCCATGACAACTTTGATTGGCAGGGAAATCCAGACTGCAGGCTGGAGCCAACAGATTCTTCTTTTGTCACAGGGATTGGGCTCTGTTAGAGGCACCATTGCAGTGTGAGAGCCAAAGCTGATAAATGCCCTTGATGGTCACCTTCCCCCAACCTTCTAGTCCATCCGTTTGCATTCCATAAATACTTCTTGAGTGTCCACTCTTACTGCTGGCTTGCCTTGGGGCTGGAGAGTTGAGACAAAGCCTCTCCCCTTAAGGAGTTCACTGCCTAGTAAGACGGCAAGACAAGGTGATATGCATAGTACAGTACAGTAGTAAAAGTGTGTCGAAGAGGAGGGATTGATTGTCTGCAGGGAATCCAAGCAGGAGTTCTACAAACCGGGAGCCCTGAGTTTTAGTTTGCAAGATTAGTAACAGTTTTCTAAGTACATGGAGGTGAGGGTACGGAGATTCCTAAGCAGCACATACAAAGGCACAGAGTAGCACTGTGTATGTGACAGTCAGCTACTACTGCATAACAAATCACCCCAAAACTTGGTGGCTTAAAACAACGATCAGCGTTTCTCATGGGTTAGCCTGTGGACTGGGCTTAGCTGGGGACTGCTTCCATTCTAGGTGTCTCTCATCCTTGTCCTGGGACCAGATCACTAGGATGTTCTTTGTCACGGCACCTGCAGAGGCAAGAGGGAACAAGCGGAAACACGTACACGGTCATTTCTGCCACTTTCTTGGCCAAAGCAAGTTGTATGGTTGAGTCCAGAGTCAAGGGATGGGGATGAAGTGGGCCGATGATGGCAGAATGGCACAAAATGAAAGGGCTTAGGGTATGGATGTAAGGGCTGGTGAACTTTCGGGGCCATTAATGCAATTTACCAAGGAAGAGTTTCTCAACAGTGAGCTACCCAGTGAGCTGGATTATCCCTTTTTGTAGGAGGCTGTTGTGGGCACTCAGCAGCCTCCCTGACCTCTACCTGCTGGATATTTGTAGCATCTCTACTTGTGACAAATAAGTCTTCAGAGTTTCTGAATGTCCCTTGAGAGGTGTGTGTGTGTGTGTGTGTGTTGCGTGTGTGTGAAAACTGCCCCCATTTGAGAACCACTGTACCAAGATAATGTTAGAAAACTCAAAATATTCCAAAATCGTTGGAATTTATGATGCAACATAAAAAAATATGTTTTCTTATGGGGGGATCAAAGAGGAGTGAAAACACCTGAAAATATGCCTGGTTATGTAGGTAGAGGCTGCTTTTGGGGGATCCAAAATTAGGCCAAAATTAGGAATTCAGATTTTATCAGAGGATATCAGATTCAGGGTTTGGGGAGTTGACTGTGGCATGTGCTTACTCATCCATCCACAGCAGCTGACAACCTTGTTCCCAGCATCAACCAACGGCCAGCCTTGGGGCAAGACTTCACTTTGGGACACAGATACACGGCAGTGACAGCTCTTAGGCACACGGGGAGATAAGGAGTGAGGCCAGTCACACCTCTGTGGGCTTCACGGGGCATAGAGCATTGGTTTATCTCCACCACTGCTTAAAAATTAATGATTGCCTTTTCCTGAAACATTTTGCTCCTGGACCTCAAGGAATACATTGTTCCAATAATTCCTTTGATTTTTCCCATCAGGGGATGATGCCGCTGAGTAATAGCATTCATATAAATACTTCTTTGCCTTTCTGAGAGCCTACACCCTTCTGAATTGTACACTGCAATTTAGAAATTACACTCACATGTGGAATAATGTGGCTCGGTGTACTTATTAGGGAGGCTGACATCAGTCCTTCAATTGTTAAAGATCCCTGGGTATTTCTATTATGGTGTAAATTAGCTAGTATTTTTCCAAGTTCATTATTGCTATTTTTATGTCCATTATTTATTTATAAGGCATTAGAGGCACCTACAGGTTCATGGCCTTACAAGAGAAATGTCTTCTGGTTAGCTTGGCGTGGCAAGTTTTAACATAGAGACACCGCGTCTTCGAAATCAGGGTTTGTTCCCCCCCCCCCCCGCCAAGTTGATTTGATGGTTATGTTCATAGTGTGAATACATAGAGGGTGTGTCTTCTTTTTTACTGACTATTTACTCAAAGGGACAGAACCCTGTGGGAATGGAGTGCTTCCAAAGGGTGGTTTTTGATGGTAGCGGATGACCGTATTCATTTCTTGATGGTGGAACCATAATGCTTTATGGGACTCTTCCAGGTCCCTTGTGAAATGCATGGCGCTCGAGGGATGAGATTCAGTTGGGTGTGATGTTTCTAAGCCTGCCAGAGTAGTGTCTCCCACAAGGGCTAGATCCCAAGAATGACCTGCTACACATCCTGATTCTGGGTCCCCCTCCTGGAAGAGAGAGCTGGGCAATGATTACCAAGTACCCCAGGGGCCTCATTGCCGAGCAGGTTTGGGAAAGACAAGGTTCTTAGATTTGGTTCTTCCTTCTATCACTGAGAAGGCTTCTCAAAAATCCAGATTTCTTGGCTTCGTTTAAAAATCTCTGGGGGTAGGGCCTCCGATCTATATTTTAAAAAGCTTTCTAGGTGATCTCTCTGGTTTAGGTAAGAAATACTGCCTTAGATTCCAATAGGTAAGAAATTTCTTGAGGTCAGAAATTGGGCATTTTCCTTATCTACTCCCGTGTCCTAAATATATGCCCGGAATCATGCATCGTACCTGCTTGATAAATACTAATTCAATGGAAGAAGTCCTAGTGCCTCACGCTCTGATGAGTTTCTTGTCTATTGCCTTCTTCTCTTGTGTTCTTTCTCAGACTTTTCCTTAGGAGAGAAACTTGCATTTAATCGAGCTAATGTTGGGGACTCAGGGCGGGGAGGGGTCAGCATTTCCGTATCTGATGGGAGAATTTGGGGCTAGCAATCCAGGGTTTATAAAAACAAAGCAAATCCCAAGCAAAGACCTTTCTTCTTTTTCCCATACCCTTGATCTAGAAAGTTCTCATAGGGCCTACCCTATTTCTGTTTCTAATCTAATGCCCCAGCACGGGAACTGCTCCGGACGGAAGAGGACCTGACTCTCTAGACTGGGCCAGTTACTTTGGGCAAAACACGTCACTGGACATACCATCTCCTCCATGGGGTTATGATGAGAATGAAAGGAGAGCTCGAGAGCTCTTAGAGAAGTGCAAAAAGTATAGAAACAACATGTAGATTCATAAAAAATTACTATCAGTGCTCTTAGGAGGCAGTGGATACTCATGGAAAGGGCTCGGCTTTTGGTTTCTGACCTGGATTCAGACCTACCAGTGTCACTTAGGAGCTCTGAGCCCCTCTGAGCCGCTCTCTCTGAGCCTCAGTTTCCTGGAACTTTATTATTTTATTTATTTTTTTAAATATTTTATTTATTTATTTGACAGACAGAGATCACAAGTAGGCAGAGAGGCAGGCAGAGAGAGAGAGGGGGAAGCAGGCTCCCCGCTGAGCAGAGAGCCCAATGTGGGGCTCCACCCCAGGACCCCGAGACCATGACCTGAGCTGAAGGCAGGGTCTTTAACCCACTGAACCACCCAGGTGCCCCAGTTTCTGGGTACTTTAAAAGATAAAAAGAATAAAAGGGGAAAGACACATGCATGTGGAGAATTGGGTTAGGGAAGGAGCCATCCCCGTGGGCATCCAAGCAATCAGTCTGGTTCTAAGATGCCATGAGACAGCCTGCCCTGATGTCACTTGCGTTGTCATTGTGGGTTCTGACCCTCCCTGCTGCATGTGGGGGAAGAAGTGGAGGCTTAATCTTCATTGCATTTTTATTTATTTTATTTTATTATTTTTTAAAGATTTTGTTTATTTATTTATTTGACAGACAGAGATCACAAGTAGGCAGAGAGGCAGGCAGAGAGAGAGGGAGGAAGCAGGCTCCCGGCTGAGCAGAGAGCCCGATGCGGGGCTCGATCCCAGGACCCTGGGATCATGACCTGAACTGAAGGCAGAGGCTTTAACCCACTGAGCCACCCAGGAGCCCCTTCATTGCATTTTTAAAAATTGTGGTAAAAACGCATAACCTAAAAGTCATCCTGTTAACCCTTTTAAAGTATGCAATCCACTGGCATTTAGCACATATACGATGTTCTGCAAACATCATCACTATGTAGTTCTAGAATAGTTCATCGCCCTGTGCCCCTTAAGCAGTCACCCCCACCATCCTTCCCCCCGCCCCTAGCAGTCGCTGAGCTGCGTTCTGCCTCTATGGGATTTGCCCACTCTGCACGCTTCACATGAACAGAATCAGAGAAGGTGTGGCTTTCTGTGCCTGGTTTCCTTCACGTAGCCCCACGTTTTCAAGATTTATCCGTGTGGCATACTGATCGCACTGTATAGATGAGGAAACTGAAAGGTAAGGAAGTCGTCCAAGGCCCTTTGCAGCCCAGGCGGTTTGGCTCAGCCCATCGTGATTTTTGTATTTTGTATTTCTCAAGTCTTTATACCCTTCTGACTACACTTGGGTAGGCTGTGCCCTGTGGAAAAAGGCACTTCGTCACGGTCCTAATTAGGTGACCGCGGTGCTATCCATTCAAGGCTCTTAGTTGGATTCAATTCTGTGAGATAAGTGATCTGTCAGGCTCCGGCTTTGTCCAAACTTCTAAAAATAAACCATATTTCTGGGTCAGCAGCTGGGAGGGCCACATGGAACAATGACAGTCCCCGAGACTTTCATCCTGTCCTCTAGTGACTCCTTAGTTAAAACAGCATTTCCCATAGACGCTGATCCTCTCCCCACCCCCCCCGCCCCCTGACTCCCCCAACCTCGGTGCTGGGGACCTGGGAACTGACATGTTTAGCAAGTGTCCCAGCTGGTCCTTAGGAAAGGAGACATGGTCAGCTGGTACTAATTCTCTACTATAGATGGGGAAACGGAGACCCGGCCAAAGGGGGAACCTCTCGTGGCTCTGGATTCGGTTACTTTTTCTTCTTCTGGGGAGGAGGCTGGAGGTATCAGACTAGAGTGTGACTTTCAGTAAATGCTTGTTTTATTACCTACGTGGCTCTTTGTGAAATGGTTGCATCAAAGGTCTGTTAATCGACGAGCTCCTGGAGGAAAAGGACAGATTGTTGGAGGGCCCTCCCAGGATGTTAAAAATTAGTGACGACAGTAATGGTCCTGAAGATGATGACGATGATTAGACCGAGCGGGGCGGGGTGGTGGGGGGAGCAGGGTGGGGGTGCGGCGGTGCGGGCCTGGTTCCAGTGCCTAACTTCTCTGGCGGGAGCATCTTCCTTTGTTAAATCAGGATAATGAGACGCTGCCTCGTTCTGGAGGCCAATCAACTACTGTCTTGGAGGGACTCAGACCTATAAACACTTTGTAATCTATTCAAATGTAAAAGGCTTGTTGACTAGGACTTTAGTTGGTGAACTTAAGCGAATAAAAGCCGGAAAATGCAAACGTTCAGGTCTGCCTTGTGAAGTCTGGCTGCCAAACCCGTCCCTATCTGCCCATAATCGCTTTCCTAGCAATGCAAACCCTATAAAGCAGGCCGCTAATGTCTCTGCATTACAAACAAGCAAACCGGCAAAATCCCGGTCCGGGGGGAGTATGGGCTGGTCGCCATTGGGAAATTTTTTCTAGTTATAAATAATGGTTTGAGGTGTGTGCGTGTGTGTGCGCCTGCGCACGTGTGTGTTTTGGAGTTCCTCTTTCAAGACGGTGTCAAGACTCAAATAGTTATATGGCTTTTGGGTCTGCCTTTGGAAATCGTGTCATTTTAAAATAGTTTGTAATAAACCTCCCGTCTTCGTTCATTCAGGCTGCTGTAACACAATACCATAGCCTGGCCGGCTTATGAACAACAGAGATGTGTTTCTCAGGGTTCTGGAGGCTGGATGCTGGCAAGATCAAGGTGCTGGTAGGTTGGGTGCCTGCTGAGGGCCCGTTTCCTGGTTCATAGATAGTGATCCTCTCACTCTGTCCTTACACGTTACATGGGAGAAGGGGCGAGGGAGCTCTCTGGGGCCTTTTTTCTTTCTTTCTTTCAAATTTAATTAATTGATTGATTGATTAATTTGTTTTTGAGAGAGAGAGAGCACAAGCTGGGCTCGGAGAGACAAGAGAGAGGGAGAAGCAGACTCTTTGCTGAGCAGGGAGCCTGATGCAGGACTCGAACTCAGGCCCCTGGGATCATGACCTGAGTAGAAGGCAGATGCCCCATTGACAGGGCCACCCAGACGCCCTCTTTCTTTTTATTTTTTATTTTATTTATTTTTTTTAAAGATTTTATTTATTTATTTGTCAGAGAGAGAGAGAGAGTGAGCACAGGCAGACAAAGTGGCAGAGGGAGAAGCAGACTCCCTGCGGAGCAAGGAGCCCGATGTGGGACTCGATCCGAGGACGCCGGGATCATGACCCGAGCTGAAGGCAGCCGCTTAACCAACTGAGCCACCCAGGCGTCCCCCTCTTTCTTTTTTTTAAACAAGGACACTAATCTCACGACCAGATCATGTCTGGAAGGCCCCACCTCCAAATACCGTGGCATTTCGGATCAGGACTGATGCTGTGTGTGACTTGTGCAGGGGTGGGGTGGGGACACACGAGCGTTGCCTTCCCAGCGCAGAAATCCCGAGTCTTACGTGAACGCAGCAGGAGACATTCAGGCTGCTCTCTGCCCATGCGCAGGCTGAAGGAAGCGAAGGAGACAGGAGAGGGGAGTGGGGAGGGGTCGGCCTGTCTGAACGCCCCCACTGTCACTTCCACTTGAACCAGAACCACCCCCTCTCCCCTCCCCTCCACATCACCACCTTCCCCTGTGAACTAATATCTTTTATAGCTTCCGTACTTTACCAAACATTTCAATGTTTCTCACCTCACCGAAGCTTGAGGACAGCTCTGCGAGGTAGTCAGTGTCTTTATTTCCACTCATTTCATGGGTGAGGAAGTTCAACTCTAGAGACACGACGCTTGCCTTGCCCCATCTTCTAGGTTCAGGGTCATTTTTGTGACATCCCAGGCTGCTTTCCTCGTGTGAACGACACCTCCCCAGCGATGCTGGTCCTGGGACAAGTAATGACATGGGTGTTGGGGATTTTGTTCTGGATGGTAGCAGCCGATGGATCATGCAAGGGAGCTCTCCCAGATGTGGGCACTTGACTCCGGTTTTGGGGCTCCCCACAGCTGTGGCCTGGAGGAGGCTTCCGTTTCCTGAGCACTGAGGGCAGGTCTGGCCTTGTGCGATGCTAGTGGTGTGTCGTCCAGCCTCCTGGTTGAGTGTGAGATTTCAAATCGTGATTTTTGTATTTCTCAAGTGATTTAACTTGTTTTGCCTCAGCTTCCCTGTCTGTTAAAGGGTGATGGCAGGGATTAAGGGAGCAAATACACAGAGAATGCTTGTGAGTTCTCAGAGTCACGGAAGTCCCAAGGCCACACGGTGAGCAGGTGGCATGGCCGGAATGCACCCCCAGACCTCTCCAAAGCGCGTGTTCTTAAACCACTGACCAAATCAACTTCATGACCATATACCTGTACTGTACACGCCAAAACAGTAAGGCTCTGATGTCATCAGTTTATTCAAACATTTACTGAGGACTTATTGTGTGGCTCGCCAAACCACATGCTGAGAAAAAGGACTCACCATGAATAAGACACGGGGGTGGGGAGTGGGGAGCTGGGGGGTGCATGGCTGCAACTTGGCATCTGCAGTAAAAGAGCCTTGGTGGGCCTGGTGCGCCAGCCTGACCGTGAGCCGGGGCAGTGGACTTGGATCACATTTGCATCTGGGAAGGCTTGGTGTCAGCCATGTGGAGGACAGGTAGAGTAGGCAGAGGCAGGGAGGTGAGCTGCCATTCATTACAGAAAGAGAAGGCAGCAGGGACGATAAGGAGGGGGTTCAATGAAGGTGGTGGTTGTGGTAGGGTGGGGGGGGTGGGTTCCAGAACATTCCCCTGAGGCTAGAATGGTTCTACCTAACTTTTGGGGGGGGGAGGGGCAGAGGGAGAGAGAGCATCTTCAGCAGGCTTGACGCCCAGTGTGGAGCCCAACCCTGAGATCAATGCGGGCCATTTCATGTTCACCTGCCACTCCAAGCCTGCTGCCCCGAAAGCCGGAGGTTGCAAGGCAGACAGAAGAGGCTTCCAACAACCGATTATGGCTTAGCGCAGGAAGACGCTGTGGAGGCGTGGCTTCTGAGTGAAGGAGGAGGATCCTGCCTGTGCCCAGCTGCTCCCCTAGCAAGAGGCTGCTTCCCAGAGCCCTGAGCCAAAGCAGCCGGCATCAGCCTTTGCCAATTTCCAAGGTGTAAATACCCCGTCACGTCAGATCGCAGACTACTGATGTGGCATCACTAAACCCAGAGTTGGGAAGAGACGCACGCCGCCCTACAGCATTTCCACGCTACTGATACAATGCGCAAAAATGACCTTGAGAGCACAGATGGTAGTAAGAGTAAAATGGAGTAGAAAACGAAGTAGAAGAAGTAGAAGACTTAGGAGGGATGAGGTTTAAGGATGTATCGCCTTTGTTTTCAGTGTATTTAATTGTAAGTTCACATAAGGTCATTTTTTGAAAGATTTTATTTTTTTGCAAGAAAGAGAGAAAACACGAGCGGAGGGGGAGGGGTCAGAGGGAGAGAGAGAAGCAGACTCCTTCCTGAGCAGGGAGCCCAATGCCGGTCTCGATTCCAGGAACCCCAAGATCATGACCTGAACTGAAGGCAAACACTTGACCGACTGAGCAACCCAGGCGCCCCGCTACAACTTAATTTTTAATAATGGTTGTGCAAAACTCCTGGTGGAAGTTGGCTCGAGGACCCCACTGTCCTAAAGACCAGTCTTAACCCTGTTTTCCCATTTTTGTCTCATCACCTTGCAGGTTATTACGTCCAGGGGTTGGGCTCGACTTGCTGCTCCCAAGAACAGCAGAATGTTTTCCCATTAGCCCGAGTTCTGAGAGCCCCTCCCCTCCCTACAGATTTCCCCGCAGAGTCTCAGCAGCGTCTCTTCCCGCTCTCAGCCAGCATAGGTCAGGACCCATCCCCTTCGGGCGAATTGTTGCAGGGTCTGTCCTGGCTGTCCTCTCCTCGGCTTCTCTCCTTCTCCCATCCCCCAGGCCACCGAATGGAGTCCCAATCACCATTCTGATCGTGTCCCTGCTCTGCTTAAGATTCTGTGGTGGGACCTGCTCCTCATCAGATCATTCCGGGCTCCCTGCTCTTCTTGCCCCGCCCCCCCCGCGTTGTGCAGGACAGACCCTGGTGTCACTCAGGCTGAAGATTCTCTGTTCTTAACACTGAGGCCACCCACTTGCGTCTGCTGGTGTGCGGCATTTTCCCTTGGTCAGACCTAATCATTTCTGTAACCTGTTTCCTTCTACCGCTTTGACTCACCTTTTGGGGGCACTTTAAAATTTTAATCAGCAGCACGGAAGGAGGGAGCCAGAGGTGACTTTAAACGAAAGTCACCATTTCGGCAAAGATGAGTCTGGGCAGATTCGCGTTTGAATGCAAACTCTTTTTGGGACACACCGGCTGCCACCTCGCAACCTTGTTCTGAGAGGCAGGGTGGGGAAGACATCAAGACCACTGGCTGAGTATGAAACACTGAGCCAAGCTGAGGGTTCTGGCTTCACGTAGGCAGAGAAGTGAGCAGCTTTACTATCCTTGATGAACACAGTTAAACGCTGCGCTACGCAGCGCACACGGACCGTGGCTGTCCTGGGACGGATAAGAAAAATGTCTTACTGAAAAGGAAAGTGAAACAAAACGAACCACTCACCATGGCTGTTTATAAAGCTGAAGAGAAATCAGTGAGCCCTAAATAAATTCTTAGTTTCTCATGTTTCTTCCCCCGTGTAGGTAGACAACGACCAAGCTAGAACAGAAAGCAACAGAGAAATGAATGAGATTCACGTGGAACTCAGCCTAGGACTTGGGATGCTAAGCTGGCCACGCCCACCCATGCGCCCTGGACCCTCTCACCACCTGCTGGGATCCCCATCAGCCAGCAGCAGCTCCTTGAACTTCTAGCAGATCCAAGCATTCCGTGCAGAGGAGGCAGAAATCTCACACCAGGAGCAAGTTCCCTGAACTGAGTGTTTGGAGAGAATGTTTTCCCCAAAAAGTACCTTCAAGTTCTTTGTATGTGTTTGTAGTGCACGATCTCTAAGCATCCTACAATAATTAGAATGTACTAGGAGCAAAACTTATTATTTACTAGGCTCTAGGCACTATATTAAGTACTTTATTTATTTTAAAGATTTTTATTTATTTGACAGACAGAGATCACAAGTAGGCAGAGAGGCCTCGGAGAGAGGGAAGGAAACAGGCTCCCTGCTGAGCAGAGAGCCCAATGCGGGACTCGATTCCAGGACCCTGAGATCGTAATCTGAGCTGAAGGCAGAGGCTTTAACCCACTGAGCCACCCAGGCGCCCTGTTAAGTACTTTAATGTTAAGTACTTTATAGGTGTTATCACAATTCATTATCACAACAGTTTTATGATAGAAGTAGTGTGGGTATTAAAAATATTTAACAACTGGTCCACATTAACCTTTTGATTACAAGATGATGGGGGTGGTTCTCAGGGCTTGGACCAGCGAGGCAGGGTCACTCAGGGGATCGGGGTGACTTCTACTGGGAGTATTTTAACAGCTGGTATGACCACACAGTTACATCCCATCTGATCACCGGCCCTTGGAGGTATGTACTGTGAATGCACTCATTTGACAAATGAGGTTTGTTACTAAAGTATAGGTACGACTTTGATGAACAGAAGATAGAGTGTCTGTAGCTTATGCATACATGTTACTTTTCACAGAGACAGTAGCTACACTGAAAAAGGTTGCTGAGGAGGACAATGTTATGTTAATTGTGTGAGAAAGCATTTTTTTTTTAAGATTTTATTTATTTACTTGAGAGAGAGTGAGAGGACAGAGGGAGAGTCAGAGGGAGAAGCAGGCTTCCCGCTGAGCAGAGAGCCTGATGCAGGACTCAATCCCAGGACCCTGAGATCATGACCTGAGCTGAAGGCAGAGGCTTTAACCCACTGAACCACCCAGGCGCCCCTAGGTTCCCAGTTTTTCCTAACTTTTAAGGAGTCTTCCTGGACCCCTTAGGACTGAGTGGGATATTCCTTCTCAGAGGTGACATCGCGGCTTCTACCAGTTCCTTTCATAGCCCTGATGACTGTGTTTTCATTTCCACATGTAGGTTCTCCATTAATGGTGAGTTCCTCGAGGGACAGAGATTATGCATGGGAGTTATTTCTAAGTCCCCATTGCCCAGGGCAGTGTCTGACCCACCCAAGAAACACTCAGTCCGTTGAGTCAATCACTGATAGAAACGTCACCATCGCAGGCCAGTCCAGGAGCCCCAAAGCACGAGAGCCTCATTTGTTAGCTTTCTGGCACGTTAAGGAGTCTCTCTCTCTCTGACACACGTACACACACACACGTGTTCGCCCACACGCACGTACCAGCGCGTGCCAGCTCGAACTCTGGCAAGGACTCCTGTCGTGATCTCACCTGAATCCGGCACATGGAATGGGAATGGAGAGCCAAGGCCCTTTATAAAATTAATTATGAGGGGCGCCTGGGTGGCTCAGTGGGTTAAGCCGCTGCCTTCGGCTCGGGTCATGATCTCAGGGTCCTGGGATCGAGCCCCGCGTCGGGCTCTCTGCTCAGCAGGGAGCCTGCTTCCCTCTCTCTCTCTCTCTCTCTCTCTCTCTCTCTGCCTGCCTCTCTGTCTACTTGTGATCTCTCTCTGTCAAATAAATAAATAAAGTCTTTAAAAAAAAATTAATTATGAGCAGGCTCTGAGAAGCCGCCGCAGAGATGATGGCAGCCGGGTGCTTAGCCTTTTGGCTGCAGAGATCGGACACTGCTGGGAGGAGCAGCGTAGGTAAGAATAAGCTCATTAGGCCTGGCGTGCGGCTGTGCTGTGAGAGCGGCCCACGCTCGCTCCCTCGGTACATCTGCAGTCTCTCTGCGCCGGAGAGAGGTCGCACCCCTGGACTAGACAGCCCTGGGCAGCTTGTTGGGGCTGCCACGTTGGGGGGAGGGGAATTCACTCCCTGGTTCTCATCACCACCCCCCCCATGGGACACGGCTTTGGGGTCCTTCTGTTGGAACATGTTGGCTGTCGGTATAGACCGGCAGCTCAAATGAGGAGAAATCTACCCCTTTGAGTCGGAACTTTCGTTAGCGCTTTTCCGTAATGCTCGGCCTCTGGGAAACAGGAAGACCCCGAGGGACGGACCTTCCTTCCCTCCTTGCACGTGTGTGTGTGGCGGGGGGTGATGAGAACCAGGATGTGAATGTCAAACAGCCCAGAAGTCGGTCGCTGGGATCTGCCACTCGGAGCTGTGCCCCTGCAGGTAAGTCACTCTCTGTCTCAAATGCCCTGCTCTAGGGGAGTCTTGTCCTTTCCCCGAAGGCTGTTTTGAGAGGAGTGCAGAGAGTGCCTAGGACAGCGATAGCCTTGTTACCATTATTATGGGAATCACAGTTTATTCCTTGGAGCACAGGCTGTGTGTGTATGGAAAACACATGCATATGCATCCCTTTTTGAACTTCCAGATTTGACTATCTACAGATGGAGGTTTCCTTTGGATAATTTTCAGGTCTCCCCTCAGCAGTGTGTTTTGGTTGCTGAAGGGAGCTCACAGTTACTGAGCCAAGCACATGCCTCTTCCCATCCCATTTCCCTGAACAACCCTATCAGGTCGGAACGGGTCTCTTAATTTTAGAGGACACCCAGACCCAGGGAGGTCTGCACTCACCGCAGGCTCCCTGCTGCCTCCCTGTCCGGGGTGAGGATGCACCCTGGTTCCTCCCCGTGAGTCCCAGAGCGCACGCTTGGGGAACAGGTCGCCTTATTCCTCTGCAGCGCCGTTGGAACTGCTGATTCTGCTGGCTTGCCGCGCTGCTCCCTTTAGTAGAGATCAGCTTGTCCTTTGTTCAAAGCCAACCTGTTTGCACAAAAGCATGAAGGAGCCCAAAGATCGCTGAATATTTAACATTCACAGGCGACCTGCCACAGTCACCTGAAGCACTTGAAACATGACCCAGGCGAGGGGGTGGGGAAGGGAGAGGACAGGAAGAAGAGGCCAGCAATCCGCTGTCTGCTTCTCACCGCGGGGAGGAAGGGCAGCCTGGTTAGGTCCGAGTACTCCTAGCCGGCTCGGCTAGGGCGCACACCCACCACCCTGGCAGATTTTGGATCAGCCCAAGAAAGTGCTGCTGGTGGAGATGAGCCACTGACTGTGGGCTCAGATGGCGGTGACGGGTTTGGACGGGTTGTGTCTTGGAGTTGGGGGCCGGGGGTTGCAGCCCATCGCACCCTTGAATTTCCTATTCCTCTAGAAGGCAGACGGCCGGGAAGGTCCCCTGTGTGAGCATCAGGACGAGGTGGCACTTGGGGCGGTGCAGTTGGCGGCATCAGGGCAGCTGCCCACCAGAGAAGGGCACCCTCCCTACCCGCGATCTGACTTGCGGGTCTTAGCTGGCTGGGAGTTTTCCTTTTCGGGCAGCTGCGGACATTTTTCTCCCTGCTGCGACATGGGTGGGGGTGGGGGGTGGGGGAGATACGCACCATATTTCCTTCTTAATTGCGGACCAAGAGGTACAAATTCACGGAATGGAAATATAATGCTCGTGGATGGAGTTGAGTTGGGTTGTCAGTTTGCATTCAAGAAAGTGTTCTTCAGTGGGGAGCAGGTACTCCAGGCCGGAGTTCTCTCTTGGCTGGTTGGGTGAAGACACAGGAGCGGAGACACCAGGTGTAGGATCTGCCCCGGCTGGCACTCGCACAAGCTACACAGAATAGCTCGTGTCTTTCGGGAGAGAAATGCTGTTTAGAAATACGGCACCATTTCTGGCGATCCCCGTAGCCCAGGATGGAATACAGTCAAGAACAGAGTCAAGACCTAGGTCAGTCGGTTTGTTCAATGTTGTGTATTTTACTTGAGAAACCTTCAATAACTCTAAGAAATGCTTCCAGGAATTGTATCACCTGACTAGGTGGGACTCCAGGTCTTTTCTACTTGGCAGTGGGAAGGAAGTAATACATCCGAAATTAAGGTTACAGCATATCAGAGGTGGAGGTTCCGGGCTGTGGATTCTGTAGTTTTTTTGTTTGTTTGTTTGTTTTTTTGTTTTGAGCCCAATGAGGCCCAAATTCACGAGCCTGAGATCAAGACCTGAGCTGAGATCAAGAGTCTGATGCCCCATGGACTGAGCCACCCCAGATGCCCCCAGGAATCTGTATTTTATATAAAATAGATTTATTTATTTTGGAGAGAGAGAGAGAGTATGAGCGAGAGGGGCAGAGGGAGAGGAAGACAGAGAATCTTCAGCATGCCCCAAGCCCAGTGTGGAGCCCGACAGCAGGCTCTGTCTCACAACCGTGAGACCACGACTGAGCCAGAGCCAGGAGCTGGACGCTCAACCGACTGAGCTATCCAGGCGCCCCTGGAATCTGCCTTCTCGACAGCCCCTCCCCTCCCCCTGGAGATCAGATACCTGGGACTGTCAGACGTCCAGCCTCCTTCCCTCTGATGGGAGGTGTGGCAGGCAGAGCACAGCACGAGGCGTTCCTGGTGTGCCGCAGACTGGAGAGGACCCCTTGTCCCGTTTGGTGGAAGCTCTTCGGGATCTAGGCTGATGCTGTTTTTAATGGAAGCCTCTTTCCGATGCTGGTAGAATTGGGACTCCACATCTGGAGGCGAGCTTCACATGAGGCAATATAGGACATGCCTCTCTTCTAGGCAGGGTACACTGAGTGACTTGGGTGGCAGGGAGCTGGGCCAGGAGAGGGGTCTGGGGAAGAACACAGGAATCTGATGGGACTCAGACAGGCCTTGCCGGTGTCATCGCTGGGCTTTCCATTCTAGTGGGGCAGAGAGATGCTGAACAAGGAGACACCTGGGTAGGCGTCCTCTCATTCTGCAGGAAAGGGACGGGAGAAACTGGAGGTGGGTCTGAGAGAGAGAGGGATGGGGTGGGGGAGAGTGACACTAGATGGGGAGCTCACCCACTGGCCAGCATAGGTGATGCTTGGAACAGATGCCCCATCAAGGGGCAGTGTGAGCCTTCACCTGCCGTCCCTAAGCCCCGCCCGCTCTGCATCTTCAGCTCAGACCTCGTGGAAAACACACGTGTGCATGCGGGTGTTGCGGAAACGCCCTCGATGCCAAGAAGCCACAGTGGGTGCGGACCTGCTTCGCCAAGCGCAGGGTGGGGAGAGTGTCTGCAGGGCCTGCAGACCTTAGTTCTGCTGGACGTGCGGGAAGAACCCGAAGGGAGGGGGACGCCGTGTGCTGCGGGAGCCTGTTAGACCCATCAGCATTCCTGGCTTCTTCTCATTTCCGCTCTGCGGCTTGCGAGCCTTCTACCCCTGGGCAAACCAGAGGACTTCCAGGCCTCAGTTCCCTCTGCTTTCAAATAGAATTAATACCAAGCTTGGAGGGCTGTTTTCCTGGTTCAGGGAGAGGACACGGGCAAAGCAAAGCGCTTGGCAGTGGGCCTGGCCTGTAGTAGCTGCTGGTCACGAATCCTTCCTTTCTTCCCGCCATGCCTCCCAACAATCCTTTCCTTCCTTCCTTCCACCTTTCCTTCCTTCCTCCCTCCCTCCCGCCACCCTCCCTGTACTCCCTCCTCCCTCTCTGTACTCTCTTCCTTCTTCCCTGTTCTCCTCCCTGCTCCCCTCCCTCCTCCCCCCTGTTCTCTTCCTTCCCCTTTTGCCTTCCCCCTCCCCTCCACCCTTCTGCCCTCCTCCCTTGTGCTTCTCCCTCCCTCTTCTCTGCCCTCCTCCCTCTCTTCTTCCCTCTCTCTTTTCCTCCTCCCTCCCTCCCCAGCCCTCCCCAGCAAACACTGGTGGTAGAGAGACCAGCTGCTCCTGGCCCCCGACTGCAGGCAGAGGAGCCATCTCCCACCCTCTGCCTGTGCTCCCAGGCCTTTTAGGAGCAATCTGCAGAAGGCGGAGAAGCCTGGTGGTTTTGCTCGTGCTTGTCTCTGACAGAGAAAAGACATTCTTTTGATTCTGTTTTCTCTCTCCTTTAGAAAACACACGGCACCGTGCAGCTGAAACAGGAGCCTTGTTTGATCTGTTCCTTTATCTTTCTCTCACCAGCTTCTTCGGGGCTGTCTTATTTGGGATCTCAACAGAGGGCGGGAGGGAGAAGCGTGCAGGGCGTGGAGGGGGGCTGTGAAGCGCTCCTCCTTTACAAGGCAGAGCTGGAGTGAGCGGTCTTGGCCCCCCAGCTGTGCGGATGAGTGTGCGCAGCTGTTTTTGGAAGCTATCGCCTGGTTTATTTGGCCCCAGCTGGATCTCTCGATTTCAGCTAAGAAGGGCTGTCAGGTCCTCGTTGTGTGGGGAAGGGCTACCTCCATCCTAGCCTTAGAAACAGCATTTATGCAGCACCTACTGTGTGCTTAGCTCTACACAAAGTAAGCCCCGGGGAGAGCTGGATGAGTGGAAGTCTAGGATTGGGAGCACCAGAGGAGCTGAGAGCTTTAAGCAGGTAGGACTTCCTACCCACCACGTGTGGAGCCCCCGTGACGATGTGGCTCTAGCTCCCACTGGCCGAGTCGGGGACAGAGAGAGATGAGGACGAAATCACAATATAACGGGACAAGTTGTCTCAGAGAAGCACGGAGAAGGTTCTGCGGGGACAGAGAGTGAGTAGGCTGGAGGAGGGAGAATTCTAGGACATCAGGGGCTGAGGAGAAGGATGGTTCCGGCAGCGGGGAGTGGCTTCTCCGTGGGCCCGACATTCACCCTGTGATTGGTGGGAGTCGGGGTTCAAGGGGGATGGAGCAGAAGGCACCGGGGGCTGGGACCGCGGCTGCTCCCCGTGGTGAGAAGTCTTTCCGTATTTAACAGTGGGTTCTGTCCTTGGTGGAATGCCAGTCGGCTCGGAGGTGAGGGAGATGAGCCCATGGAAACGTGGGCTGGTCCGGGCTGGCTGAGCCTGCGGCTGTGGTAGGAGGGGAGAAGGGAAAGGAAGTGGGGGCAGAGGTTGAGTAGCCTTTTATACTCCCCTTGGAGCTTAGACCCTAGCACAGAGCCGTTGGAGGTTTTATTTATTTCATTAATTTTAAAAATTTATTATTTTTTTCAGTGTTTCAAGATTCATTGTTTATGCACCATACGCAGTGCTCCGTGCGATACGTGCCCTCCTTAATACCCACCACCCGTTGGAAGGTTTTAAGCAGGGCGGCCGCAGGAAGTGCTGTGTTTTGGGTGGATGGCCCTGCCGGTTGGGACAAGGTGGATTAGTGAGGCAGGGGAGCCCCATCTGGAAGCTTTTCCAGGAACCCTCGAGAGAAGTAAGAGTTCAAAATAATGCCGTGCCCATGGCGGGGCGGGCGGGGTGAGGGAGGGCATGGGTCCAAGGTACATCCACAAGGCCAAATCCTGGCGGACCAGATGTGCAGCGTTCAGGACAAGACGTCTTCAGGGTGACTCTGGAGTCTGGCAGGAGGGAAAGGCGGCCCCAGGCAATGGCATCCCAGAGAGGTGGGTCTGGGGGTGGGGTGGATCATGGGCCACTTGGAGAGCTCTACGGCTCTGTGGGCGAGCAGCTCCCCATCAGGAGTCCTGAGAGTGAAGGCGCAAGGTGTCCACAAGGGATCCCTTTGAAGCCAGTGATGTGAGCAGAGGCCAGACGTGGGGTCTAGGTGGGGTGTGTGGCTAGTTGCATCCGTGTGTGGGAGCCACCAGCAAGGGCTTGGGCTTCATGGCACAGAGAGTGACAGACGGAAAGCATGTCAAGACCAGACCCGTGTTAATACCGGGCTGGCCGTGTTGTGGAGGCTGGGCTCGATGAAAAGCTGTTGGAGAGGAAGGCCCAAATGGGAGGCTAGGGGAAACCCACTGAGCTCTAGGGATCTGGGGGACCTTGGGGGTGCAGTGTGGGTGGGTGTGGGGCTGCTGATAGCAATGGGGGGGTGTGTAAGCTTGGCCCTCTCCCGTCAACTGCTCTTTGCCGTTTTATCTTCGGGGTTTGGCCTACCCAGAGTTCTGCTGCTAAGATAAAACTGGAAAACCGCTGGGCTAAGCGGAGAGGGGAGGGCTGTGAGGTGGGCGCTGAGACTCAGGGGGCAAATGGCGTGAAAACAGTGTGGGTGTGAGCTAGTGTTCTAGAGCTGAAGGGAGGGGATCTGCGTTTCTCCTTCAGATCGGAAGACTTGCACTTTGGGTTTGTAGCTCCGAGGTACAAAGGAGTGACAGGAGACTTAATTATATCCTCTCATTTTCTCCGTGCACAAATATTTATTTTGCGCTTTATGTCATGCACTGTGCAGAATAGAAAGGCCCAGCCCTTTCTCTGAAGGACTTCAGGGCTTGTGCATCCAGGAACAGCTATACTTCAAACACTAGTTAAGCCAAGTGTGGTGAGTACCGGTCTGGGTAGGGGGGCAGGGGCCCAAGTTCGAGAGGTGAGGTGTGTTGCTTCAAAACCCTGCAGACCAGAGAATGGCTTAAATAAGGCGGACTGAAGGTTCTAGAAACAGAAATCCCAGCGAGGGCCTCGTGGAGCAGGGGCCATACTCTAGACTGTCTGAATGTCCAGCCTCTCAGATAAGGAGAAAGAAAGGCCTGGAAGGAAAAACAAGAGAAGAGGCATTGCTGGCAGGGGTCACACAGGATTCAGGTGTGTGATCTGGGCGGCAAACAAGAGCCAAGAAGAGAGTGAGCTTAGTCTATCAAAACAACATGGTGGGGAGGGTAGTAGACAAGATTGAGGGGTGGGAGAGCAGCGCCCAACCCTGGTCCCTGTTGGGTATACTGAAGAAATCACTTCACTGCCTTGGTCTCCCCAACTGTGACAAGGGAGTGTCTGTTTCCAGACTTCATGGTAGATGTAAGGAATTCCATCACAGCAGTCCTCCCCTTTGGGTCCAAACACAGCTTCATTTCTCCCCGCTCACCCCAGGCTTCTTCTCAGGTGGTGTATACGAGAGTGATGAAACGAGTTTGTGAGCCCTGGGCTAGGTGATCCATAAAAGGCACTTTCCCAAATGACATTTGAGGATTCTGTGACTTACCAACCACAGCAGACCTGGTTCGGGTCCATATGTTCACGAGCCCCAGGATGCCATTTCCCCCCCCCTTCTCTCTGGGGTTGGGGAGCTGTCAAGTATCCGTCCACGTTTTAAACTCAAGCGCCAGCACAGTACAAACCGAAGACTTAAGGAGCCTTTCAAGCCCAGAGGTCATGTTTTATGAATTTACTATATCTACCTGCACAGAGAGAGCCAATAACTTTCTATTTATGAAATCTCTGGCCGTTTCCCCCCCAGCTTTATTGAGATATAATTGACCTGTAACATGTACGAGTGTAAAGCATAATTACAATAGTAGGGTTAGTTAACACCCCATCCTCTCACATAGTTAACATTTCTCTTTTGTGATGAGAACACTTAAGACATGCTCTCTTAGCCATTTTCGGTGTATAATACAGTGTTGTTAACTACAGTCCTCAGAACTTATCCACCTTGTAACTGGAAATGTGTACCCTTTGAGTGACATTTCCCTACTTCCCTCACTCCCTACCCCTGGCAACTACCATTCTACTGTTTCTATGTATTTTTTTTAATTCACATACAAGTGAGATCATATATGATCTGTCTCTGACACTTAGCACGATGCCCTCAAAGTCCATTCATGGTGTCGCAAATGGCAGAATTACTTTCTTTCTCGTGGCTATTTGAATAATATTCTAATATACATATTTGGTATACATATGAGATTATATATACATATATAGCTCAACTTTTTCTTTCTCCCTTCATCCACAAATAGACACATATGATTGTTTCCATATGCTTGTTATCGTGAATAATGGCACAATGAACATGGGAGTGCCGATAACTCTTCGAGATCCTAATTTTAATTCCTTTGGGTAAATATCTAGGAGGGGCATTGCTGTATTGTATTATAGCCACAGTTTTAATTTTCTGAGGAACCTGCATATTGTCGTCCCCCCCCCCCCGCGCATAGTCACGTTCCCACCAACAGTGCACTAGTGGTTCTTTTTCTCCACAACCTTGCCAACAGTAGTTAATTCTTGTCCTCATGAGAACAGCCGTTCTAGCAGCTGTGACGCAGTTTCTCACTGTGGTTTTGATTTGCATTTCCTTGACAATCGGTGATATTGAGCCTCCTCTTGCCCATTTGTATTTTTCTTTAAAAAACTGTCTAGTTTCTCTGCCCATTTCTGAATCCTATTGTCTGGCTTTTGCTGCTGAGCTGTCTGAGCTCCTTATCTGTTATGGATGTTAATCCCTCATCAGGTATATGGTTTGCAAATATTTTCTCCCACTCCGTAGGTTCCTTTTCATTTTGTTGATTGTTTTCTTCGCCGAACAGAAGCTTTTTCATTGAATGTAGTCTTGTTTATTTTTGTTTTTGTTGCTTGGGCTTTTTGGGGTCCTACCCAAAAAATGTTGTCAAGCCTGATGTCAAGGACCTTTCCCTGATGGTCTCTTTGAGGAGTTTTAAGTCTTTAATTGATTTTATGTTAATTTTTGTGAGTGGTTTAAGATAAGGGTCCAACTTCATTTTTTGGCCCATGATGATCCCCTTTCTCAGCCCTATTTACGAAGAGACGATTCTTTCCCCATAGAGCATTCTGGGAGCTCTCATCAAGTGTTAGTTACCATATATGTAAGACTTCATTTCCTGACTTTTGATTCTGTTCTGCTTGCCTGTGTGTCTGTTTGGACCACTATAGTGACCACTATAGTATAGCAAGTATGATGCCTCCAGCTTTGTTCTTCCTCAGGATTGCCTTGGCTATGTGGGGGTCTTTTGTGGTTCCATATGAGCTTTAGGATAATTTTTTCTATTTCTCTAAAAAATGTCATTGGAATCTTGACAGGGATTGTATTAAATCTATACATGGCTTTGGGTAGTACGAACATTTTAACAATATTAAACTTTTTGATCCATGAACACCGGCTAGCTTACCATTTCTTTGTGTCTTCTTCAGTTTCTTTCATCAAAGTCTTACAGATTTCAGTGTTCAGCTATTTCACCTCTTGGTGAAGTTTATTCCTAACTCTTGCTGTTTTTGTTATTTTCGCCAATGGGGTGGCTTTCTGCAAAGAGTGAGAGTTTGATTTCTTTGCCGACTCGGATACCTTTTATTTCTTTTTGTTGTCTGATTGCTGAGGGTAGGACTTCTACTACTATGTTGAATAGCAGTGGTGATAGTGGACAGTCCTGCCATGTTCCTGACCTTAGCGGAAAAGCTCTCAGTTTTTCCTCATTGAGAATGATATTCGCTGTGGGTTTTTCATAGATGGCTTTGATGATATTGAGGTATGTACCCTCTATCCCTAGACTGTGAAGAGTTTTGATCAAGAAAGGATGTTGTACTTTGTCAAATGCTTTCTCAGCATCTATTGAGAGTATCATATGGTTCTTTTTCTTTCTTTTATTAATGTCTTGTGTTACACTGATTGATTTGTGGATGTTGAACCAGGCTTGCAGCCCAGGAATGAATCCTGCTTGGTCGTGGTGAATAATCCTTTTAATGTACTGTTGGATCCTATTGGCTAGTGTTTTGGTGAGAATTTTTGCATCCATGTTCTTCAAGGATATTGGTCTGTAACTCTCCTTTTTGATGGAGTCTCTGTCTGATTTTGGGGTCAAGGTAATGCTTGCTTCATAAAATGAGTTTGGAAGTTTTCCTTCCGTTTCTATTTTTTGGAACAGTTTCAGGAGAATAGGTATTAATTCTTCTTTAAATGTTTGGTAGAATTCCCCTGGGAAGCCATCTGGCCCTGGGCTCTTGTTTGTTGGGAGATTTTTGATGATTGCTTCAATCTCCTTACTGGTGATGGGTGTGTTCAGGTTTTCTATTTCTTCCCGGTTCAGTTTTGGTAGTTTATGTGTCTCTAGGAATGCATCCATTTCTTCCAGATTGTCAAACTTGCTGGTGTATCGTTGCTCATAATATGCTTTTAAAATTGTTTGTATTTCTTTGGTGTTGGTTGTGATCTCTCCTCTTTCATTCACGATTTTATTCATTTGGGTCCTTTCTCTATTCTTTTTGATAAGTCTGGCCAGGAGTTTATCAATCTTATTAATTCTTTCAAAGAACCAGCTCCTAGTTTCGTTGATTTGTTCTACTGTTCTTTGGGTTTCTATTTCACTGATTTCTGCTCTGATCTTTATGATTTCTCTTCTCCTGCTGGGTTTAGGCTTTCTTTGCTGTTCTTTCTCCAGCTCCTTTAGGTGTAGGGTTAGGTGTGTGCTTGAGACACAAAGAAAGTATATTGCTATATACTTTCCTCTCAGGACCACCTTTGCTGTGTCCCACAGATTTTGAACCATTGTGTTTTCATTATCATTTGTTTCCATGGATTTTTCCAATTCTTCTTTAATTTCCTGGTTCACCCATTCATTCTTTAATAGGATGCTCTTTAGCCTCCATTTATTTGAGTTCTTTCCAACTTTCCTCTTGTGATTGAGTTCTAGCTTCAGAGCATTGTGGTCTGAAAATATGCAGGGAATGATCCCCATCTTTTGGTACCAGTTGAAACCTGATTTGTGGCCCAGGATGTGATCTATTCTGGAGAATGTTCCATGTGCACTAGAGAAAAATATGTATTCTGTTGCTTTGGGATAGAGTGTTTTGAATATATCTGTGATGTCCATCTGGTCCAGTGTGTCATTTAAAGCCTTTATTTCTTGTTGATCTTTTGCTTAGATGATCTGTCCATTTCAGTGAGGGGAGTGTTAAAGTCCCTACTATTATTGTATTATTGTCTATGTGTTTCTTTGATTTTGTTATTAATTGGTTTATGTAGTTGGCTGGTCCCACGTTAGGGGCATAGATATTTAAAATTGTTAGATCTTCTTGTTGGATATGATATAGTGTCCTTCCTCATCTCTTATGATAGTCTTTTGCTTAGAATCTAATTGATCTGATATAAGGATTGTCACCCCAGCTTTCTTTTGGTGTCCATTAGCATGGTAGATTGATTTCCACCCCTTCACTTTAAATCTGCAGGTGTCTTTGGGTCTAAAATGAGTTTCTTGTAGACAGCGTATAGATGGGTCTTGCTTTTCTTAATCCATTCTGGTACCTGTGTCTTTGGATTGAGTCATTTAGCCCATTTACATTCAGGGTAACACATTCAGAGCAGTGGCCCGACTGTGGCTTGGATCATGGTTTAAGGTAACCCCGAGCTGAGAGCCCTCTCCTTGGCTCTGTCTCTTCAGCCGGCTTCCCTGCTCCAATACCTGGAAGCTCTGCCACACTCTGGCACCCCCCATCTTTCTGTGACCCTGTGGGTCCTGAGACCACACTGTGCCCGTGAGGGTTCCACCCCCCACTTAGCCTCAGGAGCAATGTCAGTCTGTGGAGAAGACTTCTAGAAGTTCTGATTTTGTGCTCTGATGCTCTACTACTTGCCAGGAGTCAGCCCCTCCCCTGCAGTCAATCTTCCCATCGCTTTGGATTCACTTCTCCGCACGTCCTACCTTCTGGAAAGTGGTCACTTTTCTGTTCCTAGAATTGCTGTTATTCTTCTCTTCGATCCCCTATTGAGTTTGTAGGTGTTCAGAATGGTTTGATAACTATCTAGCTGAATTCCTGGGAGCAGATGAAATTTAGGTCTCCTCCTCCTCCTCCATCTTGCTCCTCCCCTTCTCTCTTTTTCTTCTTAGACTAGTTAAAGTTCTGTTGATTTTGTTTGTCTTTTCTGAAAAGTAAGCTGTCCCAAGAGCCTGGGTGGCTCGGTTGGTTCAGTGTCTGCCTTCAGCTCAGGTCATGATCCCGGGGTTCTAGGATTGAGTCCCATATTGGGCTCCCTGCTCAGTACGGAGTCTGCTTGTCCTTTTCCCTCTTACCCTCCCCATCTCTTGTGTACCCTCTCCCTCTCTCTGAAATTAAAAATATAAAGATTTTATTTATTTGTCAGAGAGCATGCACACAAGCAGGGAGAGCAGCAGGCAGAGGGAGAAGCAGGCTTCCCTTTGAACCAGGAGCCCAGTGTGAGACTTGATCCCATGATCCTGGGATCATGACCTGAGCTGAAGGCAGATGCTTAATTGACTGATCGACCCAGGCATCCCTGTTCTCTATTTCATTTGTTTCTGCCCTGATGTTTGTTATTTCTTTCCTTCTGCCACCTTCTGATTTAGTTTATTTTTCTTTATAATTTCTAACAGTTGGTTAACAGGATCAAATGTGGTTTTACATGAGGCAGAGGGTTTGGGGTTTCTTCCTTCTTTTATTAGGCTATAAAGTGTAAGCTGCAGGTGCCCCAGTAATCCTGGGAACCAGGCTCAAGGTACTGACAATGGAAGAGACCTAAAGAATTCTGAAAGGACTAACAATGATGCTTACAGCTTGGTGCTTGAGAACATGGCCCAAGAGAATGCATCTCCTCCTCATCTGTCATAAGTGAGGTGAGGGACATGCACATACAGGAACGAAATATGTCCTGAATGGTTTGGCATTTCCTCCTCCCTGGTCTAGTCCAGCAGTCCATGGTACAGTGAGGAAAGTAATGACTCAGGTAGTATGTCTTGGGTTTTTCCATGAAACTATGTGTAGTCAATTTAAATGAATGTCCTTTATTCTGGGACTTTGTTCTTTCTACATTTGGCGGGTTTAAATAGTATTTTGTGAACCGGTGCTAGCATATTTGTTGGTGTTGCCGTTCTTGCTTCGGCAAAGGAAAAAGTTGGCAATTCTATTTTAGCCCCAAAATCTTTTTAAGAAAATGTTTCAGGGCAGGAGATCTAAGTTCAGAGTAGCCACAGATTAAGCTCTATGTACTTCATGAAGGTATCAGTGGCTGAGACATAGGCCCCAGGGACACTCGAGGCTGTCCCTCTTCCCAACCTACCCTCCATTCTAGACCCTCTTGGCCCTTCTTTACACCCAACTGCCTTGTTTTGGATTCCTCCTTTTTGGCTGATGTGACCTTTGGACCACCTGCTGGGTTCTTGATTCTGCCATCATCCCTGTGTGCTGACCTTCAGAGGTACTTTTTTTCATAGGCTGCTCCTCAGTAGCCAATCTGAACCTTGTCCCAGGCCCTAGAAGCCCAGCCCAGGACCCATGGCCAAATTCCTCATACGGAGCCTCAGAAGTCAGTCTGTTTGTATATTTCCCAATCTGATGATTTTATATGTTATTGATTAAATTTCCTTCCGGTTAGCATTTTGGGCATTTGGCATGCCTTTCCTGGATACCAGGCATTCCCAAGAGCACTGAGGACAGGAAGACTGTGTCAGTCTTGGACAACACTGTACAAAAATGTGTTCATGGAGGCAAACACATGTGTTCATGTGTCCAAAGAAAGGGCAGGCTGCCCCCATGGGACACGCGGTCACAAACGTAAACACAGTGTGGGCACTGGTGTGTATGCTGAGCTGAGGGGAGAGCTGTAATCACGGTCCCACTTTGCTGTTCATAGTTGTTTTTAGTTAAGTCACTACAAGTAGGGGCCTCATTTTATGGATGAATAAAGTAGAGTTTGGGCTGACGTCTCTCCCTGAGGCTCTTTCTAAGTCTGCAGTCCTCTCACAGTGTGCTTGGTTTGAGGTCTTCTGTCACCTCTGAGAACTACAGTTGGAAATCGCTTATCCTGGTGCAGTGTAGGATGGAATCACCTCCAGATGGGACCTAACTGATTAGCCTCCAGCTTGGGTGACTGCGACAGAGTCTGAGATGAGGAGAACCTGGCTGTGGCTCTCAAGGGCTTTTTATTTCTTATCTCCCCCTCCGACACCCCTCCCCACTGCCCCATGACTCCTCCTTCAGTGGGCGTTAAATTCAGAACCGGATTATTCTTGTGTCATTTCAGATGTGTCGGTTTGTTCTCTTTCAGCAGCTGTTGCTCTCATGGAGGGCTGGGACTGGATCTTTTCAAGTGGTGTGCTGGTAAAATGTTTCATAAATGGCTCTCTGGAAAAGAAAAAAGTTCCAGTTTATAGCATTTACAGATTTCTGAGGTGTAAAAAGGCTCCCGCCATGGCCAATTTCAAGCTACCAACGGGATGTCACTGGGGCCAGAAAGAGATGGGCATAGCCGGCTCACAGGAGCCAGCATGAGCCAGGAGGAGCTGGCGTCAACGCGATCTGGGGCTTGGAGTACAGACAGCATGGGGCCGGGCTCACACAGGAGGTTCTCAGGAACTTCTTGCTCCACGGTACCTCTACCGGCAGGCTGAGCAGGGAAAGGGAGGACAGGGAGAAGGGGCTGCCACACCCACCTCTTCGGGCATTTGCTGTTAGCACCCGTGAAAAGAGATCCTTCTCTAGATGACTTTCTATCTTCTGTCGGTGGCCAGGTGGTCTTTCTCAAATACATCTGGGGTCATGTCACCTTTACAAATCTTCAGCAGCTCCCCATTGCCTACAAGATGAATTCTAAATGCTTTTGTGTGGCATCGTTCAAAGTCCTTTAGGGTCTGATGCCCACCAGCCTTATCAATCCTACTGCCAGCCTTCCTTGCCATGGACTCCATGACCCACCCGTTCTACACTTTCCAACCACTCCAAAGATCATGGTTTTAAGCCTCCTGATCTCAGTAGGTGCGATGGTCTTTGTTTCTCTTGCCTTTCTTCCATTTACCAACTGGAGAATCCTTACTTATGCTTAAGGGCTCACTATGTGTTATGTCCTTTATGGAGTCAGCTCTGACATTACTTGGGCAGTTAGACTCTCTCTAAATTGCTCCTTGCAATCTTTATTTATTTTTTGCAGGATTTTATTTATGTGAGAGATTGAGAGACAGAGAGAGAGAGAGAGAGAACGCGCAAGTGAGCACACACAAGCTGGGGGAGGGGCAGAGGGAAAGGGAGAAATGGACTCATGGTTGAGCAGGGAGCCTGATGCGGGGCTCAATCCCAGGACCTGGAGATCATGACCGGAGCTGAAGTCAGATGTCCAACTGACTGAGCCACCCAGGAGCTCCTCCTTGCAGTCTTTAAATAACTCTATTAGAGCATCAGTCCCTCTGCATCGTACATCATACATCAAACATAAATGTTTATCAGCAGTGAGCTCTTTGAGGGCAAAGAATTTTCCTTATTTGTTTATCCCTCACACCCAGTGCTATGCGTGCCCATAGCGGTATGCACTGGCTGTGTGTTAGATCCGTAACCAGAGAGACAATCGGACTTCCCCTCTCTTCACTCTCCCCATCTCTGATTCAACTGCATAATTCGGAGCTGGTAGCTGTTTCAATTCTTCCCTCCCCACCTGTGCTTAAACCAATACTAAAAAGTCATATTTGGTTGACTGTTATCCTTTCAGGCAGGCAAAAGTGGCAATTCAACCCTTTCTTTCTTATCAACCGCTGCATGTGTCAGAGCATTTGAATATGGTGTGTGGGGGAGCTCTGGCTCTCTGGTGACTTCTTTCGATTTAATTAGTCTGACCTTATGCGATAATCCCACTTGGATGTCCCTGGCTCCCCCACCCCCACCCGTCCCCACCCATCCCCACCCCCGCCTCCACTTGTGTATCCTATTCAGGCTCCTGCCTTCATCAGCCCAAGGCCAACCGCTCAGCTCAGCCTGTAGCATAATTCACTGCTTGGCTCTCAGAAATGAACTTTTACTCCCATGGAGCTGCTTTTAGCATTAACGTTGGCCTGAGAGAGCTCGGAAAGTTTATCTTGGAGCCAGCATGGGGTCCGTTCCTCCAAGTCAAATATTTCTCTTTAAAACTAGAATGAGCTTTCGTGTGGCACTACCAATGGCTTCCTGAAATATCGGTATTTCTTTAAACATTAACATTTAGTTACAGTGCTGAAGGCTTTCTGGAGAGTTTTTAAGTCTCCCTATTTCTTCTCTGAATAAGCAGGGCTTTCCTTTCATTCAGAGCATGCAGTCTCTCTGTTCGGGAGGGGAAATGCATTGAAATAGCTCAGTCCTGGGTTAAGCCAACAGCCATTTATTTTCAGTCCATCCTACAGGATTTTCCAAATGAGGTAGAGAGGCCACTTTAGAAACGATCCAGAAATTCCAAGTGGTACCCCTGTAGCTTCTGGTCTTTGGGATGCTAGGAAAATTCTAGGGAGTTTAATGGTCTCCTTCAAACCCCTAGGCCAGGCTACATTGTTATTATTTTATCCACATCCTATTTCTCTTACTATTTTGGAATAAAAACATAGCAGTGAATGGAGAACTTTCGTCTTTATCAGCAGCCTAAGATGGAACGGGGGTAATCTGTAGCTTGGGTTTATTCAACACTGATTGATACATACCCTGGATCAGGAATTATTCTATCCACTGGAGATACAGAGATGAGGCATGGCCACTGCCAATGAAAAATTCACATCGGAAGAGATGGACAGGCCAACAGAGAAGTACAGTTGAGGCACATTAATGGGATATCTGGAACCCATAGCAGAGGACACTTAGCTCCTTGAAAAAAACTGGAGAAGTTGTCGGGGAATTTCTACAACTGATGCAGATTGGAAGGAGCACTCACAGCACCTTGAGGGGTGGGTGGGAGTCTGGGGAGGCTTGATCACAGGAACACAGGAGTGGGGGCATTGGGGAGGAGGCTGGAAGGGTCTTTGGGACCACACTCAGAGGTTTTTCATGCAGTTCTAAGGAAACTGGATCTATTCTGTTGGTGCTGTAGCTACGGTAGGATGTGAAACAGAGTAAGGGTCTACTCTGGTTTGAACTTCTGGAACATAATGGACAGTGGTGCAGCAGAGAGAGGAGTAGAAGCCAGTTTAGAACACTGTGATGCCAGATTCAGAAAAGAAATGATCTGGGTCTCAGTGAAGTCAATGGCACCAGAGAGCGACAGAGGGAATTGTCTGCAGCTGCTGATTAGGATCGCCATGGAGGGGCTCAGAGGGTGACATTGGTGACCGCAGCCATCAAACAGCATGACTGCTGAGGAACCTATGCGTCATCAGGAGGGGATATGGGAATCGTGGTGTCCCAGTGATTCACCTAGGGGAGGTGGGAAGAGGTGTTTGTGGGTGAAAGGGCCACGAGGTTGTGTGGCTGAACATTTACTCTCTTTAAATACCCACAGGCTCACCCATAGTCCCAGTTCCCTTGCGGTTAGGTGGGGCCCTGTGACTAGTTCTAGCCAGTGACCTATATGCAGAAGTTAGAGGGGGCATGTGGCCGATTCTGGCCAATGACCTATAAGTGGAAGTTAGGTGGGGCCAGGTGACTGGGTCTGGTCAATGATCAATATGCAGAAGTTAGAGGGGGTGTGTGACTAGTTCTGGCCAGTGACCTATAAGCGGAAGTTAGGTGAGGCTGAGACTGGCTCTGGCCAATGACATGTACGTAGAAGTTAGGTGGGGCCATGTGATTAGTTCTGGCCAATGACCTATGAGCGGAAGTTATCTATGATGCTTCCAGCATGAACCAAGAGCTGGTTCATCCCTTGCCACAGTGTCTTGAAAACCATGTCTTCCTGATGTAGCTATAAGAGGCAAGTCCCCTGCATCTGTGAGTCACCGCTGGAAAGGAAACTGCTCTGGGGAATTGCCAGATCCACGGTGAAATTTGCATGAATAAGAAATGAATTTTTATTGCTAAGCCACAGAGATTTTAGGGCTCTTGTTACCATGGTATAACCTCTCCTATCCTGACAGAAATGCCTCCCGCTCCTCTAAGCCTAGTCCAGCCTGGGGGAGCTGGGATGAGGCCAGTCCTGTGACTGCAGTATTTTAGCTCCTTGACCACAGGCATCGGAAGAGTGTTTGGAAGGAGCCCCCTGACAGAGGCATGCTTCCCTGTCTCAGGACACTTTGGCTCCCCTTCGCTGGTGACTATGACAGTTTCCTCAAGCAGGCAGCCCCTTGGGAGAAAAGAAATGATTATATGGTGAAATGCCAGAGTCCTTCATGATGCCCGAGAGATTGACAGCAATTCTTAGTACTCCTGGAGTATGTGTCATCCTGAGAAAGCATAAATGTATTACAAGCCTCTGGGGGCAGGATGAAAGCTTCTCCGGTCATCAATAGTATATGCCTCTTGTCAAGCCCGAGGCGGAGAAAGAAGCCCCGGTGGGAAGGGGATTCATAATGACTACGGAGGAGGAACGGCTAAGGTACCCGGGGATGCTGGGTCTGGAGCAGAGAGGACTTGGTGGGGGGTTCCACGATTGCGTCTTTAAAAATTCAAGGGCTGTTATGTGAAAGAGAGCAGATTTATTTTCTGGTGGCCCTGCAGGGCAGAGATAGACCAGCAGATGGGTGTTACATGGAGACGGATCCCAGCTCACTGGAAGGATAAACAGGCGACAGACCGACGTGCCGGAAAATGGACTGTTAGGGTTGCCTCGGTAGGTGGTGGGTCCCCCATCACTGCAAGTGCTTCATCACAGGCTGGAAACCCACTTGGTAGAAGTTGCTGTGATAGAGGGAGATGTGAAGGAGGCTACAGGTCAGGGCTTAACTACCTGTCCAATTTCCACTCCTTCCACCCTAAGGCCATGTGCTCTGGGATAAGACAAGCATCTTTGCTGAGCTGGTTGTTTTAATTACGAATAATAACAAGTCCTACCTCTGATTCGCTTTAGAAAGATACATGATGTGAGATATATTTCCACGCTGATTTTGAGGAAATATTAATGATAACACCATCATCCAGCACTGCCCTCCTGGGACCTCACATCTATCGGATACTTATCCTGGGCCCAGGCACCATGCTCTGCACATCAGCTCATTTGACCTGGACAGGAACCATTCGAGACAAGATGTTCTCTGTATTTTACACAAGAAAACAGGATTGGAGCGACTTGCCCAAGGTCACAGGGACAGAATGTGCCCAACCTGGGACTCCAGTTAACTTCAGCTGACGGCATGTCTGGCTCCGGACTCTAAACTCTTACGTACTCAGCTTGTTAGAGGGCTTCAAGATCAAAAGAGAAGATGCGTGTGTGGCCAGTCTGAAGGTTTATGTAAAAGAGTGTCCTTGGATGGACAACTGGTCCATCTGGATGGTTCTGCTAAAACTGATTTTCCTTTTAATATCAGGATATTAAAATCTCCTTCCATCATCGTTATGTGGGCTATTCCGATGGGCATGGCAGATGCTTTATGATGGATACGTTCTAGTTCCCTTTCGCTGCACAATGAACGATCCCCAAAATGTAGTGACTTACAAAGACCATCATTATTTCATTATTATTTCTTATGCTGCTGGAGGTTAGCTGGGCTCAGCCAGGGACTTGTGTTCAGGATCTCCCACGTGGTTGTAGTCAGGTGACGGCAGGGCTGGAGTCCTCCGAAAGGCTTCCTCGCTGCATGTCTGTGTGGTGTCGTTGCTGTTGGCTGGGACAACCCAGGTGGCCTGGGCTTCCCCGCAGGATGGTGACTGTTTCAAGAGTGAGCATCCCAATAGAGCCAGGTGTTTTTTTGACCTCACCTGGGACGTCACAGAGCATTCCTTCCTCCAGAGTCATAGATGCTCCCAGATTCAAGAGGAGGGACCACAGACTTCCACAACCCAATAGAAGGGCTGAGAGGCACATGGGAATAGGTGGTGTTATTATGGAAATTTTGAAGAAGTACAACCTACCATTGGCTGATAGGATGCATTAATTCAAGACCTCTTCTTGGGTGAGTAGTAAATAAAAAACTAGAAGAGAAAGGGTTGAGAATTTCTACACCATTTCCATTGTGTGCTTGTTTCACTTTAAAGAAAACCATTCTAGTTGGTATCTCTTATACGTTTTTATTAACGGAAGCATTGGCTTTCAGCCAGGCCTGTCCCTTCATGGACTATATTCTGTTACATATTTATGTATAGAAATGACTATCCCATAGCGTACAGAGGCAAAATTAACAGTTATGTCATTTTCTGCCCAAAGATTTTTTGCTAGAGAGTATTCTATGGACATTTGTTGACTGATTTGAAGAAACTTCTTTATTCTTTTAATACTTTAAAATGTGTGTGTGTGGAGGGGGTGGGGGGACATTGGTCATGATTTCTCCAGTGGGGAGGAAGTGTCTGTAAGAAAACGAAGGAACTGTGGTAGGTTTGTATAACATGGCTCTCCCCTTTGGGAAATTGTCCTTAATTTTATGCCTCGGGTGGTCCTACAAGGAGCTGAAGAGGCCTGGATTCTCTTTGACTGAAGTGTATTCTGGGGAACATGTGGTTGGGGTGAGAGATTAAGCATCACACTTGGGTCTTTTAGTTCATGTTCTTGATGGAAAGAATTCTAAGAGAATCTGGGCAAGGAGCTGGGCATCATGTCACCTGCTGTTGAATCTTGACAACTGGGTTTTAGGTGCCTACCAGGCTACGTGCATCAGAGAGGAAGAAGCAAACAGAAATAAAACTGCAAGTGTGAGACACCATCTTGCTTCTTCAGGGCATCTTAGTGGCTCCCCATGGCGCCACCTTCCCCTTGTTGCTGACGTTGTGCAGGCTCCAACTTCTGGGGCTGACAGTGTTCAGGCTTAGGTTCCCCACTTCTTGTCTCTCCAATCCTGTGGAATCCATGCCGGTGGCGTGCCTCATAAGCGCTTTGGTCTGCAAAGCAGTGCCTTTCAGAATTCACCTCAGTGCTTGGGGCAATGAGGAAGAACTGGTTAACTCTGAGTCACGGACCAGAGTCGGACTAGGGGTCCACAGGGCCACCGAGGCAGAGAAAGGGCAGGCGGAAGAAGTGATCTCAGGCTGCATGGAATGTTGCTGTGTCCACCCAGAGAGAGACTACGTTGCAAAGCACACACATGGAGATACAAAGCGAGTGGGACTTTTGTAAAGGAAGGTGAATGTGAATCTCTTATGTGCCCAACACTGAGGCCCAAAGAGGAGAGAGAAGTGAAGACTGAAGGAGACCAGTGCTTTATAAGAATTGTTTTAAGTTTTTATTTTTTTATTTTTTTCATTTTTTAAATTTTATTTATTTGACAGACAGAGATCACAAGTGGGCAGAGAGGCAGGCAGAGAGAGAGGAAGAAGCAGGCTCCCTGCTGAGCAGAGAGCCCGACTCGGGGCTCGATCCCAGGACCCTGCAATCATGACCTGAGCCAAAGGCAGAGGCTTAGCCCACTGAGCCACCCAGGTGCCCCAAGAATTGTTTTAAGTTTTTTAGAATGCCAGTCTAGAGAAAAAACTGGAATTTATAAAACACATATATGAGACATAAATTTCATATATGTTCACACACATACTACATACATGTCTCATGCATGTTTACATGTACATGTATACAACCTGAAAACACACACTCATAGTCCACACATAGAAATACATACATACGTAGAAATAATGGACACAGATCTGTTTTCGAGGGGAGGGTGTCACTTATATTACCTTCCCTAAAGATCTTTTACTCTGCCATAGACTCCCTTAAGACTCACCACTCCTTCCCTCTCTCCCTCTTCCTTCCTTTTTAATCTTATTGTAGAAAATTTCAAACATACAAAAGTAGAGGTAATAGTGTAATAAACTTTGATAAAGAGCTCCTTTAAATACCTGTTCTTTGGAACATTTACAATAGAGTTCAATTTATAAAAACATTGCCTGGGAAGTTTGGAAAGAGTCCCCTTTGTGTAAAGTGAAGAATAAATATATTTTATAGAATTATTCTCAGAAGGTATGTGTACATGATGAAACTATGGAGATCTTCTGACCAGTATAAATCAGAAAATCCCGTAGAGTGGCAACACCAGAAAGGCTCATTGTCTTAAACATTTTTTTTTTTAATTTGGATTTCATCAGAAACTACATCTAAGGAGAAGCACTGCCAATGTTTGTTTAGGCCAATGTTTTGGGCCAGTTTTTTACAACGTGTGACATATGATGCAGTGACCAGTTATTTCTGTGAAACAATCAAGTGGAAAGATTTTGTTCCCCACCAAATTATCTAATGGCTTCACCGAATAAATCAGAATTAAAGCCTGATTTAGACTGACTTTCACCCCACTGCTGTGTGGCCCCGTGAGGAAGGAAGACATATCTGGAACTAGAAGTTGCAAGTTCTGACTGGGATTATCAGCCATCCAGGGGCCAAGGTGGGTTGAGCTGAGCCTGGCTGTGGGCCTCCACTTAAATGAGGGATCCCCAAGGCAGAACTGAATTCCTAGACTTGGAAATGATGGCCAAGAGTAGACTTGACTCATAGTTGGGGAGTTGACCATTCAAAGAGAAGTGTTGCTTCTGAGGGATACCTCTAGTGATGGGGGGGAGGGCAGGAGCTAAGGAGATGAGGAGGATAGATAGCAAGGAGGAGGAGGACAGACGGTCCAGGATGAAGTCTGTGAACCAGGCGAAGGTGCGAGAAAGCTGTTCTTAGTGGACTGTTTCCACAGCAGGCAAGGACCCTGCAAACGTTGAGCCACAGTGAAGCAGTGGTCTTTGTCATCTGCATGGCACCATCTTGGGGGGGGTGCACAGGGCATGGTTCTCACATTGTTGCATATGAAAGTCCCTGGGGAGCTTTAACACACCCCCATATTCCCAGGCCGTACTCTAAACAAATCAGAGGTATTGGCACTGGACCCAAGGGGGGGTCCAGTGTACAACCAAGTGAGAAGAAGTGACATAGAGTGCCAGGGCCTGAAGGTGCTGGGTCTCTCCTGCCACTAACACTTACAAGGTATATGATCTTGGACAAACCACTTAACACCTCTAGTTGTCCAGCGAGAACTTGAAGGGCTTGGACTAAATGATCTCACTGGTGGTTGAAACAATGACCCCTAACTTCTTCGTGAGGTGGGGTCTGTGTCCCCTCCCCCTGAATCCGAACTCTGTGAACTCTGTCCCCACTGCGTCCTGTCCAGATTCCCGACCCACACTGTCCTTGGGCATAATAAGATGGGTGCTTTACTTTCTGAAGCTTTGGGGTGTTTTGTTACACAGCAGCAGATAACCAAGACAATCGCTCAACATTGCCATTTAAGGAATATCAGAGAATGACAGTGTAACAGAGGGGTGGACTTTAAACGGGTGGACTCTGGAGGAAGATGGACTAGGTTCAAATACTGGCTCTGTGAATTAGGGTACATTACTGACCCTTTTTATGTCTGTCTCGATACCCTCCTTAGAAATGGGATACTAATAATAACCTCCCTCGTGAGGTTGTCATGTAGATTAAATAACCTCATATATTTAAAGAGGGAGCCCTCTTGTGTGTCTGCAGTGATTTTAACGAGGGTGATAAGGAATTGTCTTAGCCTTGGTTTATCCGTAATCTGCAAGATGTCAGAGTGGAGCCCAGAGGTGCAGGGTTGGTGGGGCTGCCGCACAGGCCGGGCGTGACCTGCGTCGCGTTTGCCCAGCCTCCGTCCCATGTTGCTAAGTACTACCAGGGACCTACATTGTTCTTAGCTATTCGGCAGGTGTTCAGACGCACCTTGGAGCTGTGTACCATGTCTCTGGACCTGTCGCTGTCACATTGCTCAGAAAGTGGATTCTGCAGAGTGGAAACATGTGGCTTGTTGGCAAGGCAACTGGTTCAGAGCAGGGACATTTCCAGGCTGAGAGAGATCGCCTTTGTCAATTGGGTTACAGACCTCATAAAAATCTGTTTGTTTGTGTCCTTTTCTGGATGCTCAGAGACATCAGGCCACCCCGAGCTGCAAGGGGAGAGTGCGCTCCGCAAATGGGTGTCTCCAGCTGCCCTCCTTTCTTTGTCCATCTTGGCTCTAAAGCGAGCCTCCGACCTTCTCATTGTGGGAGAGTGCCCAGACCTGGTGATGCTGGGATAGTGTCTCATGGTGTCATGCTGCAGTGGGAGGGCCCAAAGCCCCGGGTGCTTCTGACTGTCCTATTGTTGCCTCGAGGTAGATGGAGAGATTCAGGAAAGGGTTTGCAGCTCCTATACTCCGGTGCACGGTGTCATCAATTTCCATTTAAAAACCAGAAGGGTAGCCCTCTAAAATATCGAGTTTTCAGTGTGACAAATAGAAATTTATGGCACAAGGGTTAACTACTGAACTGTTAAAGTCCGTCAGCAATGCCATCATGAATGAAATGAGAGACTAGGAAAGTTGAAAAAATGAACGTGCTTTGGGTGGCAGTATGGGATTTGGTGGACGATGGCAAATTCTTGGTTAAGGGCTGGCTCTGCCGTTTGCGGCCCCTTGATCTTGAACAAGTTAACCTTTTTTTTGAGCTTCCACTTCTATGTAAGAAAGACAAGGATGATGACATCGTATCAGAGCACTGTTGTGAGGGTCAGAGAGGATCAAGTCTGTGCAAAGAGCTTTCTCCAACCATAAAGCTCAGGACTCCTGGGTGGCTCAGTCAGGACCTTTGGCTCAGGTCCTGGGATCCCGTCCTCTGCCTGCCACTCCCCCAGCTTGTGCTCTCTCTGTCTGTCAAATAAATAAATAAAGTCTTAACAAACAAACAAACAAACAAACCCCATAAGGCTTGACACGTGTCCAGCTGTATGGAGGGGGTCAGGATGCCTTCATAAATGATTCTTACACCTGGTTGTCAAGGTCATATAATGTCCCTTCCTTCCTTCATTTTTTAACTCACTCACTCATTCCTTTATTCCATGAATTTATCAAGCATGTACTGTGTGCCAGGCACTGGACCAGTTGCTGGGAATATAATGAATGAACAAAACCATAAAAGGTCCCTGACTCTCTGAACTTAATTCTGGTGGGTAGAAACACAGATAAAATAAATAGGTCAAACGCGGTATATTCGACAGTGATAAAAGAAATACGTTACCTAGAAAAATAACACAGGGAAGGGGCATGGGGTCCTATGGGGTGGGGAAAACTATTGTTGTAAATACCATGTCGGGGAAAGCCCCACAGAGAATGAAGACTTGAAAGAGGTGAGGAAGAGAGCCATGACTTTACCTGGTGGAACAGCTTTCCAGCCCAAGCAGATGGGATCTGTAAATGCACCTGGTGACTTTGAGAAAGGGCAAGGAGGCCAGGTAGGTAGAGTGAGGACAGGGTGAGAGGAAGGGGGTGCGGCTTGTTGGTTTCGGGGACCAGCTCATCTAAGGCCTCATTCCAACACCTTTGGCTTTTTCTCTGAAGGGATGGGAAGCCCATGGAAGGTTTGGAGCAGAGAAAGGAAATGATCCTATTTAGTTTTAAAAAATGAAATAAAAAATTCGAAAACAGCATTATTGAGGTAACAGTGACATGTAGTAAACTATGCATATTTAGAGAGTACGATTTGATAATTAAAAACTTTTAATTATGATGAAATACTCATAATAAAATTTGCCGTCTTAACTGTTTTTACGTGTATAGTTCATTAGTGTTAAGACTGTTCATGTTGTATGACTGATATCAACTTGCAAAACTAGATCTCTGCACCCATCAAACAACAACTCTCCATTCGCCCTTGCCCTAGCTGCTGGCAACCACCATCCCCCTTTTTGAATATGAACTTGACTATACTAGGAATCTCCTCAAAGTGGAATCCTACGGAATTTGTCTTTTTGTGACTGTCTTATTTCACTTAGCTTAATGTCTTTAAGGTTCATTTGTATTGTAGCAGATGTCAGAATTTCAGGCCTTGTAGAGGAATAACATTCCATTGTTTGTACGTACCACATTTTGTTTATTCATCTGTCAGTGCTTCTGTGGTTTAACTGTTATGAATAACGCCACTATGAACACGGTGTACGATCACCCGTTGGAGATCATGCTTTCAATTCTTCTGGGTATAAATCCCGATGTGGAATTGCTGGATCATGTGGTCATTGTATTTTTAATTTGTTTTAGGAGCCAGCATACTGTTTTCCACAGTAACCACACCACCTTACCTTCCCACCGACAGTATGCTAGGCTTCTGACCTTTCCACGTCCTCACCAAGGCTTGCTGTTTTTCTACATTTGTTAATTTTTTTTGTAGTAGCTGTACTAACAGGTATGGGGTGGTATCTCACTGTAGTTTTGATTTGTGTTTCCCTAATGATTAGTGGTGTTGGACATCTTTTCATGTGTTGGCTGTCCATTGTATACCTTCTTTGGAAAAAAAATGTCCGTTCAACTCCTTTGCCCAATTTTTAACTAGATTGTGTAGTTTTTTTTGTGGTCCAGTTGTACAAGTTCTTTATATATATTGAATATTAATCCCAGATCAGATATATAGATATTACTCTCATTCTATAGGTTGCCTTTTCACACTATGGATGGCATTGGGTCTTTTAACGCAGATGCTTTTTACTTTTGGTGTAGTCTCATTCATCTACTTTTGTTTCTGTAGCCCATGGCAATTTGAGAACTTCTGGCATGTGTATATTTATATAAATATATTTATATATATAAGTACATAAATCTGCACATATATAATCATATACAAAATTATATATAATATATGATCTGCATATATCATATATGAATTATATATAATCTATATATAATATAAATATATAACTATAAATATACAATAAAATATAATCTCTATGTATTATATAAAATATATAACATAGATTTTATGTATAATATATATATTTTATAATACATATATAAAGTATATTATATAACATCTATGATATATAAATATATGTAATCTCCATCACTACAATCAAGATAATCAGCATATCCAGTACTCCCACAAATATCCTCATGCTTCTTTGTGATTTCTCCCTTCTGCTCCTGCCTTCCTCCTCTCCTGTCACCTGTCCCTAGTTAGCCTTGATCTGCTTTCTGTCATTATAGATTTCCTAGAATTTTATGGAATGGAATCATACAGTATGTGCCCTTCTTTTGCCTGATCTCTTTCCCACAGCATAATTGTTTTAAGGTTCATCCATGTGGTACCAAGAGTCTGTTCCTGTTTTTTGCTGAGCATTATTCCATTGAATGGGCATACTACTATTGGTTTATCCAGTTTCTCTGGATCTTTGGGTTATTTCCAGTTTTTGGCTATTAACGATGAAGCTTTTCTGAACATTCCTGTACAAGTCTGGTGTGGGTATCTGCTGTCTGTCCTCTGGGGTGAACACCTAGGAGTATAATGGTTAGATCATATGGTGGATACAGGTTTAACTTCTTAAGAAATCATCAGACACCTTCCCAATGTGGGAACTCCTCTTGCAAGTTTGAGAGATCCATTTGCTCCATATACTTACCAACATATGGCACGATCTGTGATTTTAATTTTAGTTATTTCTAATAAGTGGGTAGTAGAGGTCTGTTCAAATCATTTGCCTAGTTTTTATTTTTATTTTTAAAGATTTTATTTATTTATTTGAGAGAGAGAGAGAGAGAGGGGGCATGAGCTGGGGAAGGGGGGAGGAACAGAGGGAGAGGGACAAGCAGATTCCATCCTGAGTGTGGAGCCTGATGCAGAGCTTGGTCCCATGACCCTAAGCTCATGACCTGAGCTAAAATCAAGAGTTGGACGCTTAAGCAACTGAGCCACCCAGGCACCCCTGCCCAGTTTTTAAATTGTGTTGTTTATTTCCTTATTTTTGATCTTTGAGAGTTCTTTGCATATTCTGGATACAAGTCTTTTGTTGGATATATGCTTTGCAAATATTTTCTCCTGGTCTGTGGCTTTTTAAAAAAATTTGATTTTAACGATGTCTTCTGAAGATTGGATCTTAATTTTGACAAAATCAATTTATTCTTTGATGGATTTGTTTTTTCAAGGTGTTATCCATCATCCAAGTTCTGTTTTCAGAGGGTTCCTCTGGCTGCTCTGTTGAGAACGGAGTCAGAGGTGTACAGAGGTGGAAATATGGAGACCAGTTATAAGACTATAACAAGAAGACATGCTTGGGGTGATGATGGTTTAGACCAGGATTGTGGCAGTGGCGGTGATGAGAAGAGGAGGGATTGTTGTATATCTTGAATATAGAGGCCATGGGTGGGATATTCTGATGGACTGGATGTGAGATGTGAGAGAAAGAAGAGTCTGAGGGTCTGGCAGGATGGTGTTTCTTACCTGAGACGGGAAGGCTATCAGCAGAGCAGTGAGGGCAGAGACGGGCGGCTTGGTGTCTGACATGTTAAATTTGAGGTGACTCTTTGATATCTGAGGTGAAATAGGCACTTGGCCACAGGGGTTTGAGCTTACTGTGATTCAGCCTCTGGTCATGCCAGGTTCTGGGTCATCCCCTGACATTTCTCTTCTCAACTTACATCCTTTGCTGAACTTGTCAGTTCTTGTTTGGGAGCTTATTTACTACCCACATAAGTTCTGACTCACGTAGACAGTTCGTAATTCAAGCTCAAGACCACAGCCTGGATGGGTTCCATGTCTGTCCCTCAGCTACACCTAATCCCATTTGTCCTTCCCAAGCCTGCAACAGTGTGGGAACTGACAGCCGTATAACTTTCCATGTATGTCTTTGTAGTGGGTGGAGATTTCCAGGCCTTGCTGATTTTGGGGAAGAAAAGTCAAGGAATGCCTCTAGCTCTTTCCCTCATTGCTCTGACATCCGTCTCTCCAGTAGTTGGAATTATTCTCATTCGTAGATTTACAACTGGAGGCTGACACTAAGTCTGTCCCGCTCTTGAAGGTAGATTCTGGCCACATGACCAAAGGGAGGCGTAACCACATTCTCCTTGGTCCCGCAGATGACCCTCCTTTCTGCCAGGCAGCAACCCTGGAATGATGCTGTTCATTAGGTGTGGACTTGGATCCATTCTCAACTGCCCAGAGATTTTTCTTGAGATGCTTCAGAGTCTCCGTTTTAAGAAAAAAAAAATGTCATCTTTAAGGAAGACAGTCACTAGCTTTAATATATTATCGAGGCCAATACATGCCTTTTTGGACCTTTGGGCAAGTGAAACAGCAGATCCAACCGTGATCCCCACCTGTGGCATGGCATTTCCAACAAGTGCATGGGCGTGAGTTTAATATTTCAAAGATTGTAGATGCAGTGATCCCAGATTTAATGCTAGGCTCCCTTCAAAAAGCCAGTTCCTTTTAGGATTTTTTTCTTATCTTCTCATTTTTTTCCCTCCAGATTTCTCCCTATTGTACTACATACAAAATAGTTCAAAAAGAGAAGTTTCTCAGCGGTGCTGATTTTTGTTATTACTTACTTTGTCTCAGCCTTGTCCACTTGTGGTGTTAACATTGCTGTAATTGCATTGGATTGGTACAACTTTCTATTATTATAACTCTTCTTCTCCTTTTTGTTTTGTTTTGTTCTAAGTAGGCTTCATGCCCAGTGCGGAGCACAGTGTGGGGCTTGAACTCATGACCCTGAGAGCAAGACCTGAGCTAAGATCAAGAGTTTGTTCCTTGACCAATTGAACCACCCAGGAACCCCCTATATCATCATTATTCTTAATAATTGAGTCCTGGCTGTGTGCTAAGAACTTTACAGCCATTTTTAAGAGCCTCATTTAATGTTCATAGTCACTCTTTAGGTACTTGTATTACCTTCTTTTATGGATGAGCAAACCAGGGCTCAGAGCAGAGACTCATTACCCCCTTTTCACATCCCAAGAACATGGGATTTGGTAACAGTTGTTCCAGAGCCACTGGTTGTGCAATTTGGGGCAAGTTGCTTACTTTTTCTGATTCTTAGTAATTCCTACCTATCTCCTGAGACTATTTAGGACTAAAAAAGTAATGTATCTGAGGGAGGTTGATAAACTGTAGCTTTTATTATAATTACAAACAATAGTTTACAACCCTTCTTCAATAGCCCTATTGTTGGCTTTAGATCCTCTTTAATTAATTAATGATTTACTTTGGTTGTTAGAGTGACGTGGCCACGAACATCTTATGTATCTTTAGTTTTTATTCTTTATAAATCTGTTAGGGGAAAGGGATACATTGTGACATTTCAAGATGGTTCCCGAGATGGATCACCAAGAGGTGGTGCCAGCTGATGTGGCTACCAACGCTGTGTGCGGGGACTGGTTCTGCCCCGGTGTTGTCATACCGAGTGATTTCTGAAATTCCTCAGAGGTGGCGGGTGTAGGATGCTACAACATCATTTGAGTGGGCATTTCTCAGATTGCAAGCCGAGCAGAACATTTCCCCACATGCTTCTTTACGAAAATCCTCTCTGTTTTCATGAATAGTCTCCTTCAGTTCTTTGCCAGTTCACATATTAGGGAGTTAAGTTTTAAGTGTCTGTACAGAAGCTCTTTCCATAACAGAGACATGAACCCTGTTTTCTATTTGCTGCGAATGTTTTCTCCAGATGATACTTTCCCTTCGATTTTAGTTCTAGCTTTACCAAATGGTTATTTATTTCTACAGCGAGCAAACTGTCCATCCTTTGTAATTTCTTCCAATCTAACTTACAGAGTTATTATCCCTTGTGCTTGCTTTCGCAGCACATATGCTAACATGGGAACGATACAGAGATTAGCCTGGACCCTGTGTTAGGATGACACATTTGTAAGGTGTTCCCTATTTTTTATGGCGTAAGGATTCTATCTCAGTGAAATCGTTATTGAGAAACCTTAGAACTTATCTTCCCTCTAAAGACCCGGAGTAGTACAGTAAAAGCAGTTCCTTTTTAGAGGTGATGGTTTTATTTAAGTTTTTCCTATTTATATTCACTTGGAAAAGGGACTATAATTTTCTTTTTGTGTGTTTTACCTTTATCGGGCTTTAGGAAGAAGATCATGCTTGCCTAATGGACATGAAGGTACTCTTATCTCGTTTTGCACTCTGGATGTTTTACACAACATCCAAATGATCTGTTTCTGAAAAGTAAGAAAATTATTCTTGTGAAAATGCTGGGACCAACTACAATTTTTAGGTTGTTATCCGATCATTTCCTCAACTTCTTCCTTGGTTATTATTCTGTTTAGATTTATATTTCTTGAGTTATTTTTAGTAATCTCTACTTTTCTAGAAATTATTTATTTCATTGAAGATTTCCATTTATTAGCCAACAATATCCTCTTTGGATTTGGAGGACAAAAGTCAATTTTCTATATTATATCTTATCTCCTTCCTCATTTCTAATTAAAAATGTTCCCTTCATTATATTTGTCAAAAGTTTATTTTAGAAGTCTTATTTAAAAAAAAAAAAACAGCATTTGAACGAATTTATCATTCTCCTGCTTTATGTTTTACAATTTATTTATTTTAGCCTTTATCTTCATGAACGCTTCTTTTAAAATTACGTTGCCCCTTAATTTTTAAATGGAAGCTTTCGTTAATATCAGCTTGGATAATCCCAGCCTGAATGGGATTCTGAAGACTGAAATGGGTTCGGGGGAGAGAAAGTGATGTAGTATCATGACGTGTTTATCAGTCAGGACCGGCCAGGACAACAGAGCCCGCCCCAGCCAGTTCAATAGAAGGAATTCTCCTGGGACGTCATTGTGAGGTGCTGGGAAGGTTTAAGAGCCCAGTGGGCTGGTGGGTCAATGCGCAGGTGAACAGCAGCCCAGGCTGCAGCGACTGAAGAGGGGAGAGGGGCTGTGGTCAGGCCCCAGGACCCGGGTGCCTGGTGGGACCCGGAAGCACAAGTCTGGTGAGAGGCTGCAGAAGGCAGAGATGGGGAGGGAGCGGGACAGGAACTGCTCTCCGCCCTGCGGTCTCCTGCCAGTGCCTCTCTTCGGCAGAAATTAACCAGAAGCCAGTTGGCAAAGGAGCCCGAGAAGTGTAATTGGCGGGGTCTGGGCTGAACAGGGAAGGGCGGCCCCACAGTGGGCGTGGGGACAGCTCATGATCAGCACTGACACCTTCCCTTCAACAAGGCAAGGTCAGAAGGGTTTGTGATGCTGGAGGGACGACAAGGCTAGCACCAGGACGATGCAGAACGTTTGATGAGTCCTGCTGGGCTATAACCTCTGCACCCCTTTCTCCTTCTCTCTGTCTCCTTCCTTGATTTCCATCACTGAACGCATTTTATTATTCTATTTCATGTTTTAAAAATGTATTTTATTTATTTGAGAAAGAGAGAGCGCGAGTACAAGCAGGGGGAGGGGCAGAAAGCGGAGCGGGGAGCATGACGTGGGGCTCCATCCCAGGACCCGGGCATCATGACCTCAGACCGAAATCACGCGTCAGACACTTAACAAACTGAGGCACCCAGGTACCCCAACTGAGCCCATTTTAAAAAGAGAAGTCGAGTTGCTGTCCCGGGCGTTTTGCTGTTATTTCTCCCACCGCTGTACTCAGGGCTCACCCAATCCTCGCGCTGGCCGTCTGACCACAGCCTGGATTCCAACCTGGACCCATATATAGGAGTGCCCAGCCCTGCATCTGTACTTCTGGCTTCTTTGTTCTTCTCCGGAGCTGGATTTCTAGCTGCCTAATGGGCACCCTGGATACCTCAGAGTCCTTGTAAATGGGATTGATGATGTTCTCTCCTCCCCAGATCTCCTTGTCCCTTGCCTCCCTTTGTCAGTCGATAGGGCCTCCTCCATCTCTGCATCAGAGCCGACCAGCCTGGAGTAGCTTTTAGCCTTTCCTTCTTCCCCACATCCCATCCCTGTTTCTGCCCATCTGCTCAGTTCTGTGCCCCAGGACCGCTGTTTCCTCTTCCCACGCTGCAGTGGCCCCGGCTCTGGCCGTGTTATGGTCCTCTGGCCTCTCCCGGCTGTTCTGCGTTCTCTAGTCTCCCTCTGTTCCAGTCCATCCTGCGCACTGAGGCTGGAGTGGTAAGTTCTGGAAGCATAAGCTGATCATGTCACCCAAGGCTGTAAATTTCCGAAGTGCCTCCAAGTGGACAGGATTCGCCCCCTGCATCCCACCCCCCAAGCGCCATGTCTTCGCTGTGGGAACATCTCCCAACTCCTTTGGTCCAGTCACGCCAATGTACTTTCTCTCCCTAGAAGGGGCCCGGGCTTTCCATAGTCCAACACCCGTGCCTTTGCTTCTCTCTGATTCCAGAGGGCAGCGCTTCTCAGAGCGGGTGTCTGGACCAGCATCTGTATCACCTGTGAATTTACCGGAAATGCAGATTCCCAGACCCTACCCAGGCCTACTGAATCAGAAACTCTGGAGGGGAGGCTTGGGAATCTGGGTTTTAACGGCCCCCCCGCCCCCACTGTTGATTTAGATGTAAGGTAAGGTGGAGAACCACATTATAAAGGACCTCCCCTTGCACACGCCACCAGTTACAGATGCCTCTCCTCTTACCTCTGACATCAGTGCTCCCACCTCTGCCTCTCTCCCTCCCTCGTCCCTCCCTTCTAGTTCTTGATGCCTCCCCTCTGCTCCTCTATTAGCTGCCTTTGGGGGATGTAGAGAGGCCCCGGTGGGCAACCACACTGCTCTGCATTGCAGAAGTCCTTCCTCTGTCTGCGTGTGGCTCCGTCCTCAGCTAAGGCGGCCACCCAAAGCCCCGGGAAGGGTTGTGGGCAGGGCAGCTTCCCAGGGAGCCCCTAAGCTCTGCTCACAGTGTTTCCTCCTTATGGTGGGAGAGGCCGCCAGCTGGGGTTCTGGAGGAGTTTTATTTGTTTTGAGAACCAGTTCTCCTCGCTGGCCCAAGAGGCCTGAGGATGAGGCTGAAGTTGTAGTTTTTAATCTTGCCCAAGTCGGACTCCTTCTTGAGGCATTTTGGAGATGTTTGGGAAGATAATGCCTGATGTGTTCTCCCCCAGATAGTGCAGGCCCTGCCTAGAGAAGGGTGGGCTTAACTAGAGGTGGGTATCGCTCCAGTTCCAAGCATTCCCAGGTTGGGAATTGGGAACCCTCGGGTTCCCCAGTGCACAGGATTGAGGGAGTTCTCCAGACGGCAGGCCCCTCCCGGTCCCCTAGTCCTTCTGCACCTGGTGTCTAAACGCGCCCCGTACACCATGAAGGCGTGGGAGGCGGGTATGACGGGCCTATGGGAATCTCCTCCAGGATTTGGAGAGAAGAGCGAGACAGGCATATGGAGGATTAGGACGGGCGTGATTTCATATATTCGCCTACAGTAGTTAGTGTGGACTCCAGTGCCGGACTGAGTAACGCCGACAATGGGAGAACGGCACAGCACGTTGTAAGAGCACATTACGTGTCGTGAACATAAGCACAAGGGGAGTCAGGGAAAGTAGATAAAGGGAAGCTGTGGGGAGCAGGGGTTGTGGGAAGGGTAAGATTCGCTCTGAGTAATGCTGGAAGAGGATAAATAATAACGTCGAATAACTTTAATCAGGAGTTTTAGTGTGTGCTACATATCTTCTGCGTGATTGTCATTTGATTTTTATTTGATTTGACTTACGAGGTAGGTCCATTTCACGGATGAAGACATTGAGGCACAAAGAAGGTGAATAATTTTTTTCATAGTGACACAGCTGAATGGTGAAGGAGCTTGACTGGAACCTGCCTTTGGCCCTTACCCTTAACAGCTGGAGTGTGTATGGTGATATATCTAGATCGATCGATCGATCGATCGATCTTCCTTCTGACATACTTGGGAGCCCAACACTTGAGTTGGGTGAGCTCTGGGCAGGCCCAGCCAGTGAGCAGGAGAGTATGGGGCGAACGGTGATGGGAGAGAGGCCCAGCGGTATTGGTCCGCCGGTCCCGGGCGGAGAGACCAGCACTGTTTCCATCCACGGAAGCCAGGCAGAGAGGAAGAAGCCGGGCATTAGCTGCAGGCGGGAGAGAAGTGGCTGACCCTGAGGGAGTGTTTTACAGCCTCAGTCTCTATCGTCCATCCCTTCCCATCCTGCTGGGAGCCCAGTGGCCCCCATTTCTGTGATTCGTCTCAACAACCTTCCTTCCCAGCCTCCCCTTGTCCCCAGTCCATCACACTCTCAGAGCAAGACTCTGATCCTGAAAACCCAGCTGTCTCTGAGCCTGCGGATGAGCAGCTGAGTTCTGGAAGAAAAGTTACGCATCAAGGCCAACGGGGTTTAACAAAATTCGTGCTTGCTGCTGGGAGCAGCAAAAACTCATGGCTGCTGATGGCTGTAGCATTCTCCGCACTGCCTCTCCGTCCTACGGTGGGTGCAGCACCATGATCTCTTGTCTGGATGTGTGCATGGTGGCCAGCACCATGCTTATCCCTCTACCAACCAGTTTAGCTCCCAAATGACAGGATTAAGAACGACTCAGGTAATGTCACTTTCTGCTTGTCTCTCTGCTTGCCTCCCATCACACTTGGAATGAAATTCACAAGGTCCTCTGTGACCTGGCTTCTCCCTGCCTCTCTGACCTCATCTCCAGCCACATCCCCCTCACTTACTCTGCTCCACTGATGGGAGGACTCTGTTCCTTGCGGTTCCAGCAATCCTTGACACTCCTTCCCTCTGCTTGGGTTTCTCTTGTCCAGTTGTCTCCACGGAGGACTTCTTTTCACCATTCCAGTGCCGTCTGGCCTTCTCCCCTACCCTGGATAAAGCTACACCATTTCCATTTTTTTAATCACATTTTTTTCCCTCTTCAGAATACCTACCGCTACTTTAAATCCTCATTTATCTATTATGGCAGAGACTGTTAAATGCCCACTCAGTACTTGTTCTCTTCTTTACTAACAGAAGCCTGTTTTTTTGGTGGCAAACGTCTATCCACTTGGGATTGTATTTCCCTACTGGCCTCCCTTGAAGGTAAAAGTAGCCAGTAAGTTGTATGTATTACCTATGGACTGGACCTTCAGGGACAGCTGTCTAACGAGGAGACCTGCCTCCGTTGGAAGACACCTCCTCTTCCCTTTCCTCGTTTCTCTTTCTTCCTGCTGGAATGTAGGTAAAATGCACGGGGCTGTGGCAGCTATTCCGGAAGACCGGGTGCTCCGTAAGTGGAAGCCAGGTGCTAAGGATGGTGGGTCAGAAAGACAGGAGGGGTCTGGGCCCTGATGGCATGAGTCTTGGAGTGCCAACTTCCAGACTTATTTGATGTGAGACAAACTAGACCTACAACTTGGTTAAGTTGATATTATTCGGGTTTTCTGTTACACTCAACTGAACCTAATCCTAACAGATAGTTATTTATAATCTTTCTTCCTTGACTGGAATGCAACCTCCATGAACCCAAAGACTTTGTTTTTACTATTACTACGAAGTCCCCGGTACCTTGAATAGCATCTGGCATGTAGTAGGTGCTCAGTAAGTATTTGTTGAATGAGAAGTATATGGTGATAGGGAGGGCCTGATGATATTTCCTGAGGTGCTGTCTGTGGGGGAAGGATCAATCAGGGGAGATTCGGTGATAAGGAGGTGGTACCCCCATAGCATCAGGGGTCTAACACGACAGAAGTGTATTCCTGCTCAGTTAGGGGCCTTGGCAAGTCTGAGCACATTTCCAGGTGGTTGTTCTCTGTGTCCACCATTCTTGGCTGCTCTGGCCTTGTAGCATCTTTACGCAAGTTCACCACACCTCAGAGCTCACCATGGCAGAGGAAGGGTACCTGGAGAATCATGAGCCCGCTCTCCCATACTTTACCCTGGAAGGTACACAGACCATTTTTGTTAATATTTCATTGGCCCAGGTCAGTCATATGGCCATGACCAACTTGAAGGGGGTGGGAAGGGAGAGATGCGGAAATACTGGAGGGCACTGGTATGTCCACCATGGGCTCTTCGCAGCCTCGGAGACAGCTGGGGAGGGAGTGGGTGAGAGTCCTGAGCACAGCCAGACAGGGAAGCAATGGTAGGTAAATCCCACGAGGACAGGATGCCACTCAAGGGTGGGAGGTGGGGGAGGGGAGAGAAGCCACATGCACATCGACCCTTCCTTGAGTTCACCTTTGAACTGTGAGGATCACAGCTTCTCAACCACACGGACCAGCCTGTGGCTCAGCCAGGATTGCTGAGAGCACCTGCCCTTCTGGATTAACCTTGGACTTCACTTTCGGTGCCATCAGACTGTACCTTGTTTTCTCACTTGTCCCGCTCTTCAGGCCTGCTTCGTAGGCGACACGTTGTAAACTCTAAACCTTTGTATCATCTTTGCTCACATTCAAACCGAACAGCCCTGGGTCCCGTCACTTCGGGATTTTTGAATTAAGCCATAAACTAATTCAAGCTAAGATGTGATAGTTTGATAAAATAACTCACCTCACATATTTGCATTTTAATGGAGGCTCTCAGTGCCTTAAAGCAGAAGGGTTGTAATTTCAGGCACCCTGGTAAGCAGGTTGGGAAAATATTTTTCTCCAGAGAAGCCTTTTAGTGCTCCTTAAATCTTATCACACTGCTCTGCAGACAGAACAGGACTGACTCCCTTGGCTGATTTCTGTCACGTTCCAAGCCAGATACCTCCTGGGAAGAGGGCAAAATGATAACATAGGCCCTATTTTATTAAGTATATTGGCAGGAGAAGAAAGGAAATGCATTCAGAGGAAATGGACTCAGGTGTGCAGAGAGAAACAAATAAACTACCCCACTCTCCCGTCCCTTGATAAAACACCCATTGGTGTTCATAGCGGAATTATGCTGCTTTTCCATAAAAGACAACTCGGGCTTTTTGTGCGGTTGTGGAAAGAGCTAGGTTTCTTCCCCACTGTTTGACATTTTCCATGCTTGTTGCTAAATCTTTGACAGAAGCATTAGCTGGGCTGAAGAATAATAGTGTTGTAAGAAAGCTGATAATGGCCTAGAAAAAAAAAAGTATGTATAATACATACCTTGACATTGAATCGCTGAATACTTTAATAAGTAATGCACACAAACGGAGGCCTTTTGTGTTGACATAAAATGTAAGCTCTACCTTTCTTCTCATTGAGAGGCATAAAGAACAGGAGAGGAAAATAGATGGAAGAAATTCAAATATTTTCCTTGGGGGACTTTGATGTGCCAATGTGCTACATACACCAAGAGGTTCTTTTTAATTTCCCTAAGCGTTAGAGAGAGAATGAGAACCAGAGTGCAAGGAGATACAGTGTGTCTTGCCTTTCCTGATGTTTTCCAGAAACCAGTCCCAGATGCGAGAATCTTATGCTTTCAGAATCCCAGGGGACTCGAGAAGCTTACTTGGAGCGAGCATCACTGACGTCAAAGGGGCCTGGGCCGCAATGACCAGGAGCCGGGGGGGGGGCACCAAAGGGGTTCGTAGGACCTGAAATACAGGTTCCTCTGGGGTGACGCCATGGGGCAGGACACAGGGTCAAAGACAGAGCCTTCAAGATGAGGAGAGAACATGAGCAAGAGAAGTAGTTGGGTACATGAAGAAGGTTTTGGTGACGCCTGTAATTTTTTGACTTCAGTTTTTGGGGAAAAAAAAATCTTTCCCATTTCCGTAGTAAAGACTCCCCTACTAGAATGTCAAGTGATAAACTTGAAGGCTTTTTAGTCCTTTGTCTCATTTTCATACCTTCTCCTGGAAAGCTGTTACTGCTTCCTCGCTCTTCCTCCTGTCTTCTGCCTGTTCTTTGAGCAGCTACTGAAATGCTTCTGCCTGGGTTTTTTTCCCGACTCTGGCATGAGACTCTGACTCCAGGTATGTGCAGCTGCCTCCCACAGATTATACCTAACCGTGACCAGAAATTGATTTTTGCTTAGGGTGTATTTTTGACAGCAAGCAACAGAAATCAGGGCTCACAGGGGTTTTAACAATAAGGATACCTAATTGTCTCACATAACAAAAAGTCTGCTGTTAGTTCTTTGGTGGGAGCGGTGGTTCCCTAATGCTGTTAAAATCTAGGCTCTTTCTCATTTTCTACTATGTCATCTCTGGTTATGGGCATTTGGGCCTCACGCTCCATATCTCATGGTCACTGTGATGTAGCCCTTCACATTCAAGGAAAGATTCAGGGATCCCGGTGACAAAAAGGATCCTTCCTTAATCAAGGAGGGGGAAAGAATGTTCCCCAAAAGCAAGCCCATCAACAGAATGGCTTTCCAGTCTCATGTGCTCGATCATAGGCTATCCCTAGTTGCAAGAAGGCCTGCCAAAATTAGTGTCTTTTCAAGAGAAATGGAATTGTCCACAATTAACTTAGATTTATAACAATTCATTGCCTTAAATTGGATAGGTCCTGCTGGGAGGAAAAACACTGAGATGGGTAGGCAACGCCAGTCTCTCAAGGCCTAGATGGTGCACTTTTATCCTGCTACTGATTTGTTCCACGAACATATATCTTACTCTGCAGTGTCGATATGTCCCTGGGAAGTGGCTGTAAATATTGATACATGACATAATTATTTTTTCACTGATTTCCATTAAAAAAAAACTTAAATAGGTTTATATGGATCATATTTTACCCAAGATTAGACCAAATCACCTGCTTAAAATGGTGAGAATACAGATATCAAAGTGCAAAACTCTGTAGGTGAATTCCACCTCTGAGCAATAGAGAGGTGACTTTAGGTAAAGCGAATTCTACACTTCTTTCAACCATTATGACGAAATTGGAGATATTCCCATTGGAAAGCATTCTTCTGTAGTTGGTAGAAGGAGCTGAAAAATGGTACCAGATGACATTTCTAGATGGTGGTCCATGTGATGCAAAACAGGGCTTTGCATCAGAATCACCTGCTGGGGTTTTCTAAAACGACAGAATTCCCAGATTTCTCTTCAGATCGGTAGAATCACAATCTCTGAGAAGAGAGCCTGGGGGACTGTAGATTTATGAAGCTTCCCAAGTGATGTTGATACGCAGGCAGGTTTAGGAATTATTGCCATAGACTCAGACCTATAGGCTTATGGAACTTAATGGGATTTGGAAATAAATTTGGTTCAAATTCTTCATTTTACAGATGCGGAAAGAGAATGTCGGAGTTTTGCTAGCAGACATAGGAAGGGCACAGCAGCTGAGATTTGATTCCAGCCCTCTGGAATCTGGAGCCTATGCTCTCCCCAGGATGTCACCCTACTGGGGGATGGGATTTGGCATGTTTCATATGGTGCTTGCAAAGTATTGCAAAAGTATGGTATTTTCCGAACCTGGAATCTGTTGCTTGCCTTCATCTCTCTTACTCCTCTCTTCGATCAGAGCTTTCCCCGGAACGTCAGAGTTCCCTGAAAGTCCTCAAACTCCTTCCTAGAACTTCTTCCTTTGGGCTAGAGATGTACTTTGCCTTTCAGAACCAGGTTACATCACTTAATTTGCCGGGAACTAACAACAAAAGGGGTACGCCTCAAACAGAGACCTTCAATCTGAAGATCCCTGACATGTATGTGTATTTCTGTGTTAGCAATTTTGTTTGAAGTTTTATAAAATGAGCCTATCAGCATTTGGCAATTATTAATGACAGAATCACAAGCCAGCTTATTTTAGGGGCAAAGGGAACGGCACTAAGATTTCATTCATGAGATGAACTTTTTGGGGAGTGACATATTTTTGTGCATGTTAGCAATTTTCTTCACAATGTTGTAGAATGAGCATATCTGCATTTGGAAGTTATTAATGACAGACCTATGACATGAGCCTATTGTAAGGGAAAAGGGAAGGGGGCTAAGATTTCATTCATGAGATGAATGTTTTGGGGAATGCTTATTCTATACTAGATCCTGTGCCCAGTGCTACAAGAAGGAAGGTCGTAGAAAGGTTAGAGAGGTTTGGGGATGTTGGGGAAGAGAGAACTATGAACAGACTACTGTTAATATAACGGGACAACGGTGACATTCAAGAATTGAACAAAGCACAGTGATAGTATGGAGGAGGAAGAGATTCATTTCTTTTGGGTTTGCAGTTGGGGGCTTTATACAGAAGATGTGACTTCTGAGTTGAGTCTCATGATGAGCAGAAATTCAAAAGAGAGGACTGATGTGCCATGACTGTGCAAACAACACATGCAAAGGCCCCCCTTCTCCGGGGTTCCCTGGGGGAACTGGAAGTATTGTATGGGGTGTGACACAAGGTGGAAGTGGCAGTGGAAGGGCCAGCTCGGGAAGGGATTTCTGTGATAGGTTAAGACATTTGGGCCTCATCCCGTAAACAATGGGGACGTGCTGGAGAGCTTTCCGCAGGCTTGGATGGAAACTGCGTTGGTGGGAGAACATTCCTGAAGGCAGGAAATCGCTTAGGGCTTATTGCAACCATTTGTAAAACGGGGCAAGACACTGTCATGGCATCGAAATAAGGGGGATGAGGAAGAGGGAAGGGGTCACTGGGTGTTTAGGGGGTTGACTTGACAGCACCGGGGGGCTGACTGGGTGTGCAAGCCGAGAAGGAGGACCGCTGGAGGGCAGTACTCCTGTTTCACGTTGGGAACTGCTTTGAGATACGTCATTTTGACGTCGATGTATAGATTTCCCGTGTGGACTAAGGAGAGACCTGAGACCATAAACCAGGGGCTCCTAACGTTTAAGGGGTGTAGTTGTCAGGTTGTGCTGCCGAACAAGCCGCTCCAACATCAGAAGCTGAAAGCAACGAGCACTTGTTATGTCTTATGATTAGTGGTTTGGCTGGGCGGTTCTTGGCATGGGCTGGTGGCCTTCTCTACGACGGCCACTCTCGGTGTCTGGTGGTTGGCTCGATGTCAGCTCTCGTCATCCCGCAGGCGAGCCCAGGCTTGTTCCTATGGCGGTGAGTTAAAGATTCCCAAGAGGAACAAAAGAGGGAAAAACTCTGATGCACACACACTTCTCAGCTTTCTGCTTCGGGTGTCACATTTTCCACATGTCACTGATCAAAACAGGTCACTTGGCAAGCCCTAAGTCCGTGTGGGAGGGGACACAGATACAGAGTTGTGGCTCATTTTTGCAAATCCTCTCCCACAGGGGCATGACCGGTGGAAACAGAACCCGCGAATTTCTGAGCATCTACTTTGTGCCTGCAGCGTGCCATGCAATTTTGAGAAGTTTATGGAGGCAAGAAATCAGCTCAGAGCCATATTTACTAAGCGAATGAGCTGTCATTCAAATCTCGCTCCATCTAGGTCCCAAGTTCATGCTTCATTATACCTCCACTGGCTCTGTTTACTCAGTATAAGCTGCGTGCACAGGCAGACCTTCACATGGTGCTAAAAATTCCTTTCACTGCCCCCAAAATAAAGAGGGAAGCTACAAAGAATAAAGGGGCCCTTTACAGGTTTTCAGATTAGAGGTTAGGTGCTTGTTTGTGACCATTTGTTCTTGATTATGACTGAGGCTAATTGTTTCTCTTATGGCTGGTTGGGGATCTTAGGACCGTACAGTGCTGCTGGCACATTCTAGGGGTTGGCCCATTTGGGCTGGGGATGAATCACTGGGAGCGTTCACGTGCCTTTGAAAGGTGTTTATTTTTCCTCATTACGTCCGCGTGCGATCTCTTCGTTCTGCAAATGTCCATTTCTTCCTCCAGGCCTGCTTTCAAGAGGAGGGCCCTGCGGCAGGTGCTTTGCTGCATTCTCAGTCCCCGCACGTCACCAAATCTGTTTTACATGGTTCACCCCGAGCAGAGACTCTGCATGTGGAATTTTTGTTGTGTGAGAAGGTGTGATACGCAAGGATCATCAGAAGGCCCCGGGCAAGTTGCTGCTGCTCATCGTAACTCCTTTCCTGGCTTACAAAACCAGAGGAGTTGATCGATGATATGTAAGTTCGCACCCACCTCTAAGGGCTCATCGTGGTTTGTGATCCTTGCCTCTCGGGTCCCCGGAGAAGGTCAACGGTCCAGGTTGGCTTACGGTATAAAATTCTGTGGGATCCTGGACCTGGATATTTCTCTACCATCATTTCCTGCCACTGCCCTTCATGGCCATGCCATAACACTAGGTCTTTCCTCAAAATCCATGGGTCCTCATGCCCTCAACTCTGTACCCATGGTTCCCCTTCCTGGAAGGTTCTTCTCCTTTATAGGGATCTTTCCTTGCCCTCGGAATCCCAGCTCAGATCTCAGAGGTAGCAGTTTCTGTGAAGTCTTCCATAATCTCTACCACAACACCTAAGCTCCCAGCAGTACTGGGGACTCATCTCTCTGTCCTCCAGTGTCCTGTGTATATACGTCTCTAGTGAAGTGAGAACACCCTGTGTCGCAATTTTGTGTCTCTTCTTTGGACTAGGCGTTTCAGTGTGTCGTGCTTCTCCATGTCTCTGGCTCCCTAGGAAAGTGGTTGGCACATAAATGAAGCTCAATACATGAGGAGATAGAGAAGAGCTGTCCCCATCCTGTCCCGCAGGTCTCCAGCTCATCCGGCATTTTCTGATGGTGGTGCTGACCTCCATCTTGTAATGCTGGGAGGATATATTATAATTGTTGCAGCCCCTGTAAATATTAGGGGTAACGTCCTTAGGTTCAGCAGGTCAGTGGGAGAGCTCCAGCTTCTGGGCACCCCTTATCGGATTCCAGGCAAATTCTAGTTTCACTGACCTCTGATTTGTGTGACATGACGTCCTTGGAACTTTCTAGGCTTTGCAGAGAATGATCAACTCTTGTTCTGGTTTCTGAAACCTCAGAGGGGCTGAGGAGTAATCCAATCAAAGAATATCAGATGGGTTGAGAATAAGAAGCCCAGAGGGCAGGGGGATAACAGAGAAGGATAACAGAGAAGGACACTGAAGTCCAGGAAGGTTCCGTGCTTGGCTCTCTGGGAGGATGGTGGTGGTGTCCTTTGTAGAGGCACCTAATGTGGCAAGAGGATCAGGTTTGGGAGGTGAGATGGTACATGTTCGATCACGCCAGGCTTGCAGTGTTTCTGGGACACCATTGTGGAGTTGTTGAGTAGGTAGTCAACGTGGAGACCTGAGGCGAGGGAGAAATAGGTAGGAGTCATAGTAAGAAAGATGGGGTTTACTAGAGGTGAGGGTATGGGTGGGCTTGCCAAGAAAGAGTATGTATCCCTCTCCCACTCCCCCTGCTTGTGTTCCCTCTCCTGAATGGATACTTGGAGAACACCTCGTCTAACCATGATTCAGAGGGATGGGGAAAGGTGCAAGGGTTGGAGAATATAAAATCATGAGAATCCAGGGAGTAGAGTTTGTTGAGAGCTGATTTGGTGACTCCTAAAGAAACTCTTACTTATGTATCTTAAATGAAAAATAGAATTTGTCATATGGAATGATACCCTCCTTAACTATGGGCAGAGTGTTTGCTGATTTGCCCACAAAGGCTGGGGGTTCCAGCCTTCTGAGAGCCCACAGAGGCTGGACCCAGCAGCAGAGAAGGAGACAGATTTTGCATGGTGGAGGGGAAGATTTCAGTAACATGGGAGAAAATAGGAGTGTCTGTTGACATAGAATCACAGGGGTTTTAATACTGGTAGAATTCTTGACTGCTTTTTAATTTTTATCTTTATTTGGTTGGGGGGGGTGGAGGAAGAAGAGAGAGAAGCTTAAGCAGGCTCCATGCCCAGTGTGAAATCCAACATGGAGCTTGATCCCACGACTCTGAGATCATGACCTTGAGCTGAAACCAAGAGTCAGATGCTTCACCCACTGAACCACCCAGGAACCCGCTTTGACTGCTTTTTAAGATAATGTGGGTTTTTACTTTCTCTCTAGCCTTTTTCTATGAGTGAAAGGTATATTTCTGGTTTATAAGTGCAATAATGACATGAACTCTGTGCTTTAATTAAGTAATTTATTTTTGGTGTTCGCCCAGGCCTCAGAAAGAGGCTGCTTTATTAGAAGCTATTCTCTTAGTTTTTGCTTTTTTTTGCCCCCCTAAATAAGCAATTAGTGCTCAGAAACACATTGGGAATTTTTATTTCTTTATTGCGGTAAAATATATGGAAAACGTGCAATTTTAACCTCTTTAAAATTTTTGCTAAGTTTTAAATTTTAATTCCAATAGAGTCAACACCTAGTGTTCTATTAGTTTTAGGTAGAATTTTAACCATTTTTAAGTGTACAATCTAGCGGCGTTGAGTGGGTTCACAATGTCAGGCAACCATCCCTTCTGTCCACTGCCAGAACTCGTTCATCCTCCCCCTACAGAAGCCCTGTAGCCATTCAACATTAATTCCCCACTTCCATCTCCCCTCGGCCCCTGGTACCCTCCACTCTGCGTTCTGTCTCTGTGAGCTTACCTAGTCTGAGTGCCTCACGTAAGTGGAATCATACATATTTATCCTTTGGCGTCTGGCTTCTTTCACTTAGCACAGCCTTGGGAATTCTTGACAACTGTCTGGAATTCAGCTGTCCCCCTGTCTTGGATGCGGATTTCTGGTGTATGTGACACAACTCCTCAATTATTTTCTCAGAGGTGTTTGCTCTGCCCCCTCGTGAGAGAGTAAATGGACGTTTCTCCTCAAAGAAGCCATTTTGTGCCTTTTAAATACAACTTCCGATTGCAAGAGTTGTGTGATGGGAGTCTAGGTGGTGGTTCCCACTTTCGCCGGAGGCCTGCAGTGGAGAAGTCTGTTGCACATGGTACTACTGACCCGCCACGCAGGGGCCCCCCAACATGGCACGGCTACAGCATGGAGGGGGCCCTGGAAACCCTTTGAGATGTGGGAGAGTACCAGGGCTTCCTTATCCTAAGCGACTGCGACCCTGTCGTGCGAGCACCTGTCACACCTCAAAACACTTCTTCATTTTAATGGCGTTCATAAAATTTTTTTTTACAAGCCCCCCATTTTTTTAAATTACTCAATTCAGTAGACAAAAAATTACTCTGCCAAATTGCTAGAAAAGTTTCCAAAGGCTTATTTCCCAATTTCTGAGATGATCTCGTCATTGTGGCCTGGCCAGGCATCGCCCCCAACACCGCACCCCGAGTGGTCCCCCCACAGGGAGCATCACACTTTGGGGTGGGTTTCTGGGAAGCACACTTTATAGTTGTTTTGAAGTATATTTTCTCTCCAGGCAACTTATCCTCTGACAGACACTTTACCCCTTATATTGTGGCAAGGGATTGCTTTGCCTGAACTAAATCTCTCACTATTACCCGCCTATTGAGCAAGAGGCTATCCGCCGATGGTTCTGCATCATATTCTGTTAGGAGCGCGGATGTGAAGTAGGGAAACGTCAAGGGCTGGAATTCTTTTTCTTTTTTTTTTTTTTTAATTTCTTTTAAAAAAAAAAAAAGATTTTATTTATTTATTTGACAGAGAAAGACACAGCAAGAGAGGTAACACAAGCAGGGGGAGTGGGAGAGGGAGAAGCAGGCTTCCCGCCAAGCAGGGAGCCTGAGGCAGGGCTGGATCCCAGGATGCTGGGATCATGACTCGAGACAAAGGCAGGTGCTTAACGACGGAGCCACCCAGGCACCCGCTAATTTTTTTAAGTGACAGTGTGCAAGCCGGGGTGGTGAGGGGCAGAGGGAGAGAGAGAATCTTAAGCAGGTTTCATGACCACTGTGGAGCCCAAAGTGGGGCTTGATCTCACCAGCCTGAGATCGTGACCTGAGCCAAAATCAAGAGTCAGACTCTTAACTGACTGAGCCCCCAGACACTGCACAGGCTGGACTCTTGTTGGGAGCTTTGCAGTTGTTAAATGTGTTTCTCTCAAACCACTGTTGTGGGGCCCTATTGGGTCCATTCCCAAGGTGACCATCCGCGTGCCACTAAGAAATTGTCTGGGCTACCTCACTGCATTACCTGGGCAGCTCTGCAACATATAGACCAGCTCCCAGCCATTTGGGGGTGGGTGTCTTATGAATAATATTTAAATCACTGAATGATTCCAGGCACTGATAATTGGGTGTGCACCCTAAATCTACAAGTTCATTCAGTGTTGAGTCTCAGGTGGCTGGTGAGCCTCAGGAGAAGCTGGGAGCAAGAGAAATCTTATCAAGACCCTATGTCTGGGCTCTGTAGATAGGTGCTACCACAGGACACGTCTGCCTGGGGGTCACGATGAATAGCAGAAGACAGCCTCTTAGCATGCGAATCCTGGGATGCAGGCCAACAGACTTCAAACACCCTAGCAGAGCAAGGGGCAGTATGGTGTAGTGTACCAGATATGGGTGTTGGTGTTAAGACCTGACTTCCATCCTTCTTTGCCATTCATAATCTATGAGTTTAGGCAGGGACTTAACCTCTCCCAGCCTCATGGATTAAAAAGGTTAGGAGGATTAAATGAGAGTGTATATACAGCCTGGGACCTGGCATCTAGCAGGCACACGCCTGATGGTTTTGGTCCCCTCTGTGATTTCTCTGCCATAGCCCAGAAAGCAGCTTTTGAATGCTCAGGTTATAGGTGGAGAGACAGTCAGCTGCCTCCCAGTAGTGGCTGAGAACAGATTTACACTGCCCGCTGTTGCACTTTATTTCTAGCCCCCACCCCCACGGAGAGTCCATAGTCCTCGTCTCCTAAAGAGGTTGTGTTTGGTAGCAATGAACAGGCTTTTAGCAAAATGGTTCTTTAATCCTGTCCAAGTACATTCTGGGCTCACTGTGAAAACGCAGATGAAAACGAAAATGAGCTATCACTTTTTACCTATTGGTTGGGCCAAGATCAAGAGTTCGATCCCATATTGGTTTAGGAAGGGGATCGGACAGCAGGCATTGGGGATGGGGGAGAGTAAATCGGGATGTTTATGGGGAACAGTTTGGTAATTTCTATCAGAATCCCAAATGCATATTTTACTTCTAGGAACAAATTTGTGTTTGCTCATATGCAAAATCAAGTAGTTACTGATACAACGTCATCCTCAAGATCTGTTTTTAAGTGAAAGATGCAAATAGGTGGGAATGTGTATGGTTTGCTTTGTATACATAGTAATTATGTGAAATAAAAGGAAAAAACTCATTCATTTATCTGAAGAAGAACATACTGGGCTGCTAAAGACTTAAATTTAACTGTGGAAAGACAAAGGAAGTGGAAGAGGATTAGGGTGTGCTCGAGAAAGTGCCATGACACGCAGTCTTCTCTGTAGGCGTGAAACATGGGTCTCCATAGCTCTTTTCTTTGGCGTGTTGCATGGGGCCAGCTTGAGGCTGTTTCGTGGTTCTACTCTCAGCACTGAGGGTAGGGTCTATCCCAGTGAATGCTGGTGAGTGAATGAATGAATGGGGAAGCTTGACCTCTCTCCTGAGCTTGCCACTGGATGAATCCTGCCAGTGGGAACCAGGGAGTTACGGTGCCACCATATTTACCTAATGTTCTCTGCAGTTAGTCTGGACGATCTCAGCTGTGGTGGAGAGAAGCAGAGCAGCACCCGTATAACCTGGGACCGTGTGACCTGATTATTGATTGTTGGAAAGAGCCAGTGATACTATACAAAAGAACCTAACACTTTGGCATCATATGGAAGGGTCATTGACATAGAAAACTTCCTGCAATCAGGTCAGTTGTATTAGTGATTTCATAAAAAAATGCATACATATTTATGAGAAAATAAGGATAATCAAAAAACAATAATTAGCAATCCTACTAGCCAGATATAGCCATTGTTAATATTTTATGATTCGTCCTTCTTGTCTCCATGTATAACACATACATACATGCTCTCTTTGTTTTTTATCAAAACCTCTCTGGTGTCAGATATTTTAGTTAAATGTCATCATAAATGGCAGGATCTCAATCTTTTTTTTATGGCTGAGTAATAGTCCGTTGTATGTATATGTACCTCATCTTCTTTATCCATTCACCTCTCGATGGACCCTTGGGTTACCTCCATATCTTGGCTGTTGTAAAAATTCTGTAATAACCATTGGGGTGGATATATCTTTTCAAACTGGTATTTTGTTTTCTTTGTAAATAGCTAGCAGTAAAATTACTGGCTCATGTGGTAATTCTATTTTTAATTTTTGGATGAACCGCCATACTGTTGAACCACAATTGGCTACGCCAATTTGTGTTCCTACCGACAGTGTATAAGGGTTCCTTTTTCTCCACGTCCTTGCCCACCCTTGTTATTTCTTGTCTTTTTACACAAACCTTTTTTTGAATAATCCCATTTCTGTTTTACATAAACAAAATTAGAATTATTCAGTCAGTTTAATAATTCATCTCCTTGTTCCATCTTATTTCTATCTTTGTACTTTGCCACATTCAAGCAACGATTTAATGTTCCTTTGCCTTCTGTGGGTCATTCTCATGCCTTGAGTATTCTTACTCTTACACTCTACTGTATTGCTTTAGACTGCAATACTCTTTTCAGCTTATTCTCCATATCATTAAAATGATAACTCCTACAGTCATGCAGAACGACTTTCAGATCTCTGAAATGTCCCATCCTTTTCCTTTGTGGCTTCTTCTGGACTTCTCTCTATCTCCCCATGTCTTGATTTCTCTTACCACTTGGTTGGTTCCTTGAGACCTTAGCTCTCCAATGTCAGTTTCATGAAGAAGGCTTACCTAGCCGTCCATTCCGTTTCTCGTCCCTTCTCTGCATTTTTGTTACACCTTGCGCAGACTTCAGTATCTCCACACACACTCATTGTGTACTGTCATTTTTGGCTTCCTTGTCTGTTTTGCCTATTAGACTGTAATCTTTTTTTTTTAATTTTTATTAACATATAACGTATTATTAGCCCCAGGGGTACAGGTCTGTGAATCGCCAGGTTTATACACTTCACAGCACTCACCATAGCACACACCTTCCCAATGTCCATAACCCGGCCACCCTCTCCCTAGCCCCTCCCTCCAGCAACCCTCAGTTTGTTTTGTGAGATTAAGAATCACTTATGGTTTGTCTCCCTCCCGATCCCATCTTGTTTTATTTATTCTTTTCCTACCCCTCAAACCCCCCACATTGCCTCTCAACTTCCTCATATCAGGGAGATTATATGATAGTGGTTTTTCTCTGATTGACTTATTTCACTCAGCAAATACTCTCTGGTTCTATCCACATCATTGCAAATGGCAAGATTTCATTTCTTTTGATGGCTGCGTAGTATTCCATTGTATATATGGACCACATCTTCTTTATCCATTCATCTGTGGATGGACATCTAGGCTCTTTCCATAGTTTGGCTATTGTGGACATTGCTGCTATAAACATTTGGGTGGCACGTGCCCTTTCGGATCACTACATTTGTATCTTTAGGGTAAATACCCAGTAGGACAATTGCTGGGTCATAGGGTAGCTCTATTTTCAACTTTTTGAGGAACCTCCATGCTGTTTCCAGAGTGGCTGCACCAGCTCGCATTCCCACCAACAGTGTAGGAGGGTTCCCCTTTCTCCATATCCTCACCAACACCTGTCGTTTCCTGACTTGTTAATTTTAGCCATTCTGACTGGTGTGAGCTGGTATCTCATAGACTGTAATCTTAAGTAAAGGAACAATGTCCTGTTCAAAGTAAATTTGACAGGATGAGCAAATATAGCAAATATACATTTAATAAATGTAGATGAATTGAGTAAAAGCAGAAAATGCACACAACCTTTTACAGTTTTCATGAGGGCTTTCACATGCTTTACCTTGCTTAACTGGCTCCTCCTGATATTTCCATTTCGGTGAAGAGAACACATCTTATGAATCACCTCTGGCTGTTCTCTGCCCATTCATCAACCCCTCTTCTTGAGAGCGGGGGCTCTATCTGATTGGTAGTCTGGAGAGAATAACACGGACGTGCTGAGCTCAGTGTAGTCCTCTTACATCCTTTAGGGAGTGAGCTCTCTACCGAGAGTCTGAGATGTCCCCTACTCCTTAAGCCCTAAGCCTTAATTTGACACCCCCCAGCATGTGAGGACCTGCCCCTTCCCAGCGTGGCTTCAGACTGACCAACTCATGTGTCTCATTCCGGGATCCAGGTGGCGGTCCCATTTGTCCATCATTCTCCTCTGTCTTCCAGCCTGGCTTCTTTCAGGAATAAAGGTGAAAATTCTGGTCTCCGTCTTCCTCTTTGTTTGTTCCTGCCCCAGGTGGGGAAGAGACATCATACTTCCAGAAGTTTCCTAGGCAACCCCTCTAAGTGATTTGACTATTATTCCCACTGAATTGATGGAGACCGAGACGCTGAGTGGTCTACTGACACGTCTGTGGCCATGGCTTTGCTGGGATCTGATATCGGGTTCTCTGACTCTCCAAACACCAGCTGGTTTTTGACTTGGTTTGGTTCGGTTTTCCTCCCGCTATCTGGACTGGAAGTGGTAGCCTGACTTGCCATACAGGGTGGAGGGAGGAACTCAGGAACCTGAAAGTCCTTTCCGGGGGTGAGTCCCTAATTCTTCTCTTGTGCTGGTATATGATTGTCCATTTCTTTGTTATCCTTCCCCATGGGGCACATGCCCAAGTGTTCAGGAAATGTCCACTTACCGTCATCCTGATGGTTAAGCATGAGAAGTCCTCAAGAACAGAAACAGGCTGTGTAAACATTCCGTACAGATGGTTGCAAAGGAGCTATGAAGTCATGTCTTTAGTATGGGAAGGACTGAGCCATGGGTTTCTAGTCCTACCCATAGGCACAGGTCACTGGTATCAATCCCATCGTCTTCAGAAATGAGGACCCGTGAGCATAAGCCCAAGGGCGGAGGCTGGTCAGCTGCCCGACCACCGGCTCCATGCTCTGCTTTGGGGAGCTGAGCCAGACTTTCTGTTAGGGAATGCAGTTTCTCAAATAAGCTTAGCTTTGGAAAACAGTTTCCCTTTACTTTTTATGTGTTTTCTGGGCTTTCAAACCCATGGGTATTTTGAGGGAAACATAGTCCATATGTTTCTGATTTACTTACATTAAACTTGCCAGAAGTTTCTTTTATAAAATCTATTTCACGTCTGGGAAACCTTCTCAGCCTGTTTTTTAAAGCCTTTTAGCCTGGATCTTCACACTCAAAAGGAAGCAGAGAATTGAAACAATTATTAGGATATAACTGAGACCAGAACCCCTACCCCCACACCCTGCCCCCGCCTTTGTTACCTGAGCATTTCTGGGAAAAGGCAAGGCTAGAAGTCCTCTGTTCGGTAATTTTTGCTCTAGTTATCCACTTCACGTTTCATGTGCAGACACGACGTTTAAAGACTAACATCTTTCTTCAAAGCACCGTATGCAAGGTTTTGGTTTTCTAGTTAAGTTAATCTTGGCTGAGTGTCCCTGGTATGTTTCCTATTCAGAAAGCTCTGAATTTGAGCAGGTTATAAATTTGATAAAACGCTTTTGTTTGTTTATTCTTTGCTTAGAGGAGAGAGTGACATAAATCCAAGGAAAAATAAATGTACATAAAACTTTCAAACTATACTCCTAACTTTCAGATGATAAGTAGTATTATTTTTATTTCCAATAAATGTCAAAGCACTGAATAGTGGTTGGGAGAGTTAACGTGGTGGGAGAAAGTATATGTTGGGAAGAAATAATGGACAGCCCACTTAACAATCAGGGAAAGGAAATGAGAGCCAACCCACCCAAAATACACATCCATTTAAGAAGCTGAAACTCTGTTTCCATAGTCATCCAAATTCCTAACCTGGAAGACTGGTTTTAAGTCAAATGCTGGGGTAAAGCTTTGGGACCTCCTAAGAAGCAGAACAGAGAACCCCACCCCCACGTACTGGCACAGTGATCATATTTTGGCTACTACCTACTGTCACATTCCGGCTGAATTTTCGGTTTTTCCCTGAACCTTTACAACGTTTCACAAGTTGAAGTTTTGATTTTGGAATCTCAGTTCCCACTTTCTTCCTCTTGCAAAATTGAACGTGTACTTTCCCTGAAAGATCTTTATGCTGAGACGTTCCAGAAATCACAGGTCGTGCATGTAGGGAGACGACGTGATAGGTAGGGAAAAACCAGAGGTCCTTGGGAAAGAGCTCAGACCCTAAAAGGGAAGCAGAGGGTTTAGATCACGCGTTGCCTTTGAACCCCCATAATGCGTGGAATTCCCCTCAAAGGGGTGGAGGAGGTAGGAAAGAGGGGGAAGGAGGATGGCAGAGAGATGGGTTTGCAGGATGTCTCTTGTTCTCAGTGGGACCCCTGACTGTTGGCTTCTTCCTTTGAGCCAGGCTTCTAGCAACCCTTGAGGCTATGGTCCTATCTATCACCTTCTCTACTCTTCTTCTCAGCCTCTTGGGGGAAAAAAAGTCAAATCACACACTTTTGATCAAGAAAGGGCCACAATGATCACATCATTGAACATTTTTATTTTATAGTTGAAGAAACTGAGTGAGACCCAGAAATATTCAATGACTCTCCTGTGGCCACAGAGCTAGTTAGTGGCAAATCTAGGACTCAACTCAAAGTCTGTTGACTTCTACAAGAGACTTTTCTCTGGCAGCAAGTGCCAAGATAAAATTTGTCCTCGGAAGATACGCAAGATGCTCAAAATTGCATGTTACTGATACCCTTTATAATTTGTTATTTAGACATTTAAGACTTTACAAATGTGAACTTTCAGATAATTATATATTACTAGATATCACTTTGTGAAATATCAATCTGAAATTTTGTACGTTGAGTTGGTATAAAATTAGAGATTCGCATCCTATCCCCAAGAGCATACGACTTTCTTTGCCTTCTCAAAAGGGTTTATTTTTAAACATGAGAAGCTGTGCATTTTTTTTTTCACGTGAATTAAACCAGATACAAACCAGATGAAACCTTTCTTTTTTGCATTTCATTAATTTATTTTTTTAAATCGACAAAGATTTATTGAGTACTTCTGTGTGCCATGTGTTTTTCAAGTTCCCTCTCACTCAAAAGCCAGACGCCACCTTCACTTTCATTTTCTGCCCTTGGAATGACGCCCTGCCTTATCTGGATACTCGCTTTATCCGCACATCTGTACATCAGCAGGTTCTAAACTTGGTTCCGCCACTCCCTGTCTAGGCAGATTTGCACACATTGTTTATACCCCCTGGGCTTCCATTTCATTATTTGAAGAAGACAGTACTTGGGGTAGATAGGCAAGCTTCTTTCTGGAACTAGATGATCACACCTGAAGCAGATATATATCTTTTTCCCTTTTAGTTTCTTTGGGAAAAATGCAAGAAGAAAAGAAAGTTTTCAGAGCTGACCCAGAATGCCCGAAACTCCGGTCTTTCACGTAGGAAAGGCTAAACAGGGACGACAGGAAAACTGATCGCAGTATTTTCTGAGAACTCGCGGGCAGTTGTGTAATGCTATCGTTCTTTGAGGGTGCACTGTGGACTGTTTTACGAGCGTAGCTGTTTTGACACAGCGTACTCAAATGTTACTGAATTCTTGACCCAGGCATTTCCCATGCAGTGCTAAGAAACTCAAATCCCCTTCAAATCCAGATCGAGTCCATATATGGGGCTGCATGAGGCGCGCACGCAAACTCTGTCATCGTAAGTCTTAGGTACGGGGGACAAGACGTTCCGCTGCCTTCCACGGGACAAACCACAGATCTAAATGTAATATACAACAGTGCCGCTCTTTGAAACAGAGAATCGCCACTGGCTTCTCTGCATTGCCATAAAGACACCACGTGTCATTACTGTGATCTGGCTTTCGCTCTTCAGTGGGTTCCTTTAGCGTATGTTTTATTGCGTGCGAGTTAAGATCTGGGAGAACAGTCTGTAATTGTGTTCTGTTTGTTGAGCTCTCTTGCACAATTGGCAACTTCCTCAATGGACCGGGGCCTCTGTTGAGGGTGCCGCCAACGCCACGCTTTCTCAGGAGAACAACCTCCTTCAATGCCTTCGTGGGCTGGCGCGGCAATGGGAAATTCAGATTACAGAGGGAGTAAATGCAAAGGTCAGGAAAATACAGATTCAAAGTCAAATTCTCGTGTTTTTGCTTTTCTGGTGGGAAATGACGACTGGAATCAGATAATGGAATTTTAAAGGAAAAAATAAGGAGAGGGTGATATTTCAGTGATGATCAGGAGCCTTTGGACAATTCTCTCAGGCTTCCTCACCACACAGGGAGCCCCTCAGAGTCTCTCAGAGCCCCTCAACACATGCTGGTCTTCTACTTCTTATTTTATTATTATTATTTTTAAAAGATTTACTGATTTATTTGAGAGAGTACATGAACAGGAGTGAGGGGCAGAGAGAGAGGGAGAGTCTCCTAAGTAGACGGGGCTCCATCCAATGACCCTGAGACCGTGACCTGAGTTGAAACCAAGAGTCGGATGAAACCAAGAGTTGGACGTTCTACTGACGGAGCCACCCACGTGCCCCAGTAAATGTTACTTCTTAATGTTGATGTCTGCCCAAGTTAAAGACAATCAGATATTATTGGACCTCTCTAGTCTTTTTTCTGGATGTGGATGTTGGGTTGTCCAATGTTTCAGAAGAGTTTCTGAGAGACACAAGAGCCCCTGGCATGGTACTGGAGGACCTTTGTCTACTTGTGGTTTCTGTTGACTTGACTCTTCCAAACGCCAGATCCTGCCTGATTTTTGGCAGCCTCTTTCCCTTAGGGTCTGGTCTCGTGAGGTTTGTCTCCTTGCCTGCCTCCAGCTGCTGTGAAGCCCTGAAGCCTGACTCGTCCCCTTTCTTTCCAGCCGGGGCTTCAGCATTACCCCCAGACTTTCTAGTTATTTCTGGTAGACGCTAACATGCATTTGGTGCTTGCCAAGCGTTAGGCTTCAGTCTCTCTCTCTCTCTCTTTTTTTTTTTTTTTTTAGATTATTTATTTATTTATTTGACAGACACAGATCACAAGTAGGCAGAGAGACAGGCAGAGAAAGAGGAGGACACAGGCTCCCTGCTGAGCAGAGAACCCGATGCGGGGCTTGATCCCAGGACCCTGAGATCATGACCTGAGCTGAAGGCAGAGGCTTTAATCCACTGAGCCACCCAGGTGCCCCTTCAGTCTCACTTTACACGATCTCACAGCAACCTAAATGAGGGAAATGCTTTTCCAATCTAGGTCTGATGGTCAATGACCCAAGGCTCGAAGAGGCTGGGCAGTGGGCTGAATAAGTGGCAGAAGGAGGGTTTGAATCCAGGATGACAAGCCTTCAAAACCAGGGCTCAGCGGCTGTGCTCAGCGGTTTTCCACCACCTCCTGGCTGGTGGACCGGCCGGAGGCTGTTCTCAACCACATGCGAGGGCGTGGACTCCTTCATCCTCGAGGGGGAGAAATTGGCCACAGGAGCCACTCAGCTGGAACATTCAGTGTCTATGAACAGGATGCAATTAAGTCTATAATCTGTTATGACCACCCCTGAAGGATCAGTTGGAAATGAGAGCTATTTCCAGTGAGCAGTTCAGACGAGGTAGGTGTTCCTGTCCGCTCCCCGTAATGTCTGTGCTCATCATTCCAGAAGGGCAGGCAGGAAATATCTCCGAGGGTCTTCACAATGAACAACTGGAGGAGTCAGAGTGCCCCTTCAGCTCTCAGACACTAGGATCTTGTACACATTGGAGCTTCTAGTTCGAGAGCCATGTCCGTCCTTTCAGAGCAAGAGAAGAATATGGCTTCGGCCTTCAGGAAGACACTGTTTACTGGTTGGGGATCTCTGTTCTGATCTGTCCGTCAGCATGATGACATCCCCTCCTAATGTCTTAAGTTCTACAGCCCTGGGCTGGTGGGGGGGCAACATGAAGGTGGAGGGTGGTAGAATTTCACTGTTACTTTGGAATAACTCAGGGAGGCCAGGCAGCCAGGTGCTCAGTTGGTGCTTACATTGAAGAAGAAGGAGGAGAAGGAGGAGGGGGAGGGGAAGGGGAAGCGGGGGAGGGGAATGGGGAAGAGGGGGAGGGGGAGAAGGAGGGGGAGGGGGAGAGGGAGAAGGAAAGAACAGAAAGAAAGAGGGGTTTCTAAAATTTCTGTAGATAGAATGCATGTATAGTCTCCTTTCTCCCTTGGATCGGCAAAGCAAAGAAGACAGGACTGCCCAGCTTCCTGGGCAGTTGTAACCAAGCTAAAAGGGATGCTTGGTGTGGAATCTGACAAGGGGGTTGGCATCTCCATTCCATTAATATTTAGGAATGTGATCTTTGACAATTTTATAATCTTCCTTGAATTCCCCCAACTTTACATTGGGGATGATCCCATAGTGACAATTAACAACTGGCCCCAATTTCTTTGATACTTCTTCCCCTGAAACGTGGGGACGGTTGTTCAACAGCCTTGGATGGTTGTTGCGAGGATTATGTGTGGGAACGTATGCGGAAATCCTTAGTATTTAGTAGCTGATGAGCAAGCGTCTCTTCTACCCTGGTCTTCTTCCCATCTAAGATTGTTATTGATGCCCAGGATGACTCTGTGTTCCTGGGATAGTGGCTTTTGGCAGTGGCTGGAAGGACAGAGTCAAGTTGTCCCCCTAGTGATAGCCCTGTCTTGCCACTGTGTTTCTTCAGCTCGAGTCCCTGCCTTGGGGCCAAATGTGCAACCTGGGGGCCATGTAGGAAGGCCGAGGAACCTCAGTAAGACCTGGAAAAGTGGGTATCAGCAGTGAGGACTCGCTGCCAATCTCAGAGCTCACCGGGCTTTGCTCACTGCCCTAGCTGTGGGAAGTTCCTGCAGAAATGATCCAGAATGCACCGCGGCTTCGAGCCGGCTTCTTCTTCTGTTCACTTACCAAGTTCCAATTTGTCCTAAGATACCAAGTACAGATAGGAAGGGAAAGGCCACTGTGGGCAGAGCAGTGAGGGTGGCCCTTGAAGAGAGGAGTCCCGGGACATCAGAGCTTTGCCGATGCCTGTCCTGCGTGTATGCTGTCCCGAAGGGGGTGGGGTGGGTTTTGCCCTGGTTGACAGGAAGCACAACTAATTCCATGCGGCCTGGGAAGTGGAGAAGACTTTGAGACTTGGCTGAACATCATTTACTGGCCAGGAACAGAAACTCCGACACTTGCTAATTTGAGAAAGAGGGTCTCTGTAGTCAGGTTGTTGGGAGATCTCAAGGCATCATTGCAGAGAGTAGTTAAAGGAATTGCCCAGAGCTGAGTGGTTACTGTGTGGTGAAGTTGGAACTTGAATCCGTGACTCCTGTCTCAGTGTCCAGGACGAGTTGCCTATCCACAGCTCTGGATCTTTCAGATAAAGTCTCTTGAAGAGTACGGTGAACTAGCTGGGTCCCAGAGCAGGGTTTTGAGTCAGCTAACCAGTCCTGGCTCTGGCGTGCGGGACCCTTGCCCGCGAGGGTTGGGCGTGAGGCTAAGGGGTCGTTCTCTAGAAAGGGAATGTGAATAGAGAAGAAAGACTGAGCATCGTTAGCAGACCAAGGGTTGGTGAGAGGTCACAGCACAGAGCAGAGATGTCCCTGTGGCTCCTCTGTCCAGGTTATAGACCTCCCAGCACAGCTGGAGTCGGCATGAGGCTTCCCTGCAGAGGAGTGGGGTCCCAGGGACGTCTGAATCTTGGGTGTTCTTGTTCTTGTCTCCAGTCAAGGGGACACAGCCTCCTGCCTTTAAGGAAGAGTGTCCTATCCTCTCTTGACTGAGGGATCCAAACATCAGCAGACACCTATAATTTTAAAAAACACAGTGATTTTTTAAATGTTGAGATGGAGATCACAACAGTGGGAGGAAGATTTATTCCTGCCTTCAGGACCTCCAGGCCAGGGCCAGCTCTGCCCAGCACCCCCAGCTGCGTGATTAGTGTTAGCATAAATGCCGAGTTGTCCCGTGGTCTCCTCCCCTTCAGACTGTGTGATCTCTTCAAGTACACTCTCCTCAGTTCCCTTGACCTCAGCCAGGCCACGGGCAGGGAAGGGGGCTGCAGCTGTGCTCCTTTTCAGTGGTGTCCCCGGGAGGCGCGGGGACTTTGATAAAACACCAGGCTGGACTCCGCTCCCCTAGCGAGTAAATTGAGATAAGAACCCCAGTGCAACCAGACATCTGGACATCAGTGTTTGTGTTGAGGAGAGAAGACGTTTGTTTGGAGACTAGAGAAGGAGGCTCTGCTCTTTATAAAACATCAGGGGGAAGGGCAGCCTTCGCCATGGGGCTTTTGGGGCACAGGGATGTTTCCCGATGCCACATGTGCCTTTGGAAGACAAAGACAAGGTCTGCAAGGAACTGTAGGCAGCACAGTTGCCCCGGGGTCTCTGGAGCCACGGTGGTTCCGAAGAAGGCATAGCGCTCCCTTCCCTACCCCTCTGCCTGGGACCAGCCTCCGCCGGTACTGCCGATAACAGTGAACCCCATGGGACTGATGTCTTAGGAGGACGGTTCTCAGGCAGGGTAGGGAAGGGGCTGGATCAGTCTGATGATCCTGTCTGTCCTGGTGCTCGGGTGGGAGGGCATGGGTAGGGGGTATGCAACAGCCCTGACACGGCCCCAGTGGATCCCCTTTATCTTTCCTACAGCCCCTGCCGTGTGTTTGCCAGGCAAGAGACTAATCATTATTCCCTTGGGCTAGCTCGGAGAGGGGCTGCTGATGGCTGGTAAGTCATTTGTGGGCTCTGATGGACACTCTGTGCCCACATTAGGTCTGTATGGAGTCTGTGTATGTTGTGTCATGAACCTTCAGGCTCCTAACGTGCTAAGGACTCCTGGGTGATGTTGCCTGTCTAGTGGGAGGGCGGTAACAAGGCTGGGATGCTCCTCTCACACGTTGAGGGGTGTAGGAGGGATGCTTCAAGAGACAGTGCGTGAAAGCTTGCATCAATCTGATTGTCCTGGCCAGTAGGCAGAGAGAGTTAAGGGTATACTCTGCATTGCCCATAGTCAATGTCCTTGGTTACATGTATGTGTGCACACGCATGTGTGTATGTGTCTGCATGTCGTCACCCTCCTTGGCTCCCATATATGCGTGTATGTGTGCGTGCATGTGCACACACTTACACGTGTGCTTGCATATACCTGCGTCTGTGTCTCATGTTATGCAGGGAGAGTTAGTGGAGAACATAGTAATGGGTCTTTTCCTCCCTACAGTGAGGCTCAAAAATTTCAGGAGGTTAACACAAGGAAGGCAGTCAGGCGTGTGGCTCTGACAGGGAATGGGCTCTGGTATCCATCTAACTGGTTCCGATCTCAGTTCTCCTCCGCGTACCGGCTACGTGATTTTGGTTATTTAACCTCCCCGAGCACCAAGTTTCTCATTTCAAAGACCAGGTTAATCGCCGTGTTTCCATTGCAGGGTTATTGTGAGGCTTAAATGAGATAATCCATGGCAAGTATTTGGCACAGTGCCTGTCCCACTGGAAAGGGTTTATAAATGTAAATTACTGCTATGATTAATCAATATTTCGAGCCAGCTCTCAGGATTGCATTACAGATGGGCCTCATGTCCTTAAATCTTTGCTGAACTCATGCATACTTACGGCTTTGTCCGCCTTTGGAGAAAATGCATCCCAGGTGGGGGTCCCAGGCAGCTGGAAGGCCCTGGGCGACGCAGCCCTTCTTCCGAGATGCTGTCCCACGTGTCAAGCTGAGTGTCTGCTGCCTTGACATTTTGAGTGTCTGTCTTCCTCTCCTGGCTTCGCTCCAGGGAGGGGTTGCCAGCCAAGGTCACCAGAGCTCTCTGGGTGGGTTGCCAGCCAAGGTCACCAGAGCTCTCTGGGTCTACACTGAAGGATTAAAGCAACTTCCTTCCAAGATAAATACATTCCCTTCCATGGTGAATAAGTTCATTACCTAACTGGGAAAGCCACGCAAATGGCAAAAGAAGCCATGGGAGAGTGTGTGTGGGTGGGTGGGAGGCGTGCAAATGTATGTGTGATTGTGTATGTGTGCGTGTGTTTTTGACCATGCAGGAGGGTGCTGATGGCCGTGGGCACCCTGATGCAGGGAGGGGAAGGAAAACGAAATCCGTACATTCCATATGCTCTTGGTGGAGCGTCTCCAGAGTTTGAGTCTGAAGATTGTAGTTGACTCTGCCAGTTCATTCATCATTTAATCCTTTAATTGGTGACCATGGCGGATGCCTGACAGTAGCACATCCTTGGCAGGGAGGCAAATCCCATTTATTTGTTTGTTCCAGTTGCACAGTTTAGTGGAGAGCAGGTCAAGGGAGGTCACCCGTGCTTCATGGTTCAAACTATTGTTATAAATAACAATTAATCCACTTAGATATCTGGCTCCGTTCAACCTGGAGAATCCAACTGGATATGAAAGATTCTGGAGAAGAAGGTTGAGAAGGAAAAGCAGTTTTCCCATTCCTTGGCTCACTCCTGTCTGATCTTCCAAATGCCCCAGGTTTCCTAAGGTGATGAATATTCAAGAGGGCTGGTACCACCTCCTGACCGCTGTTGTCTGCCAGTGTCCTGTCTTTGGAAGTTAACCACATGTTCCCTTGGGATGTTTCTTAAATCACCCTGTTAAACTATTAAAATTTCTCTTATTCACCTGTTATGAAGGTACTGTCTTCTTAAAAAGATTACAGATTCCTTGAAGGCAGGGATTATCCCTCAGCATAGATATAGGATAGAGGCTTAATAGCACAGGACAATGAATGCCCAGTGAGCTGCTGTCAGAGGCCAGGACCTGGGCTGGGAGCCTTCGTAGCCACTCGGCAAGATTTGAGAGCACGGAGAAAGTGAGAGATCTACCCGAATTCCCCAAATAACACAAAACTCCACGTCATCATGTGGTGTGACATAACACAATGCAATAAAGGGGAAAAGATCAGAACTGTAAAATAGTAAAAAAAAAATGCGATCTCATAAATTTGGAGAGGACGTAGTAACAGCTCTGGTTCGATGCTCTCTATACGAGATTTCTACTTCACACTTACGTTTACAACCTGATTTCCACTGTCATTATGAGCCTCAAATTGTTCTTTCTAAAATTTCCAATATACTCTGATTAGTCAATCTGTGGGTCCCTCAGGTTTGGTGAGGAAAACAGAAGCTAATCCACGCATTCTGGGTATAAAGAACTTTTTTTCTTTTTTCTTTTTAAAGATTTTATTTACTTATTTGACAGAGAGAGATCATGAGTAGGCAGAGAGGCAGATGGCGGGGGGGGGGAGCAGGCTCCCTGCTGAGCAGAGAGCCCGATGTGGGGCTCGATCCCAGGACCCTAGGATCATGACCTGAGCTGAAGGCAGAGGCTTTAACCCACTGAGCCACCCAGGAGCCCCAAAGAACTTTTTTCTTTAAAAAAAATAGACTTTTCTTTTTTAAAGAGCAGTTTTTGGTTCAAAGCAAAACTGAGCAGAAAGTAGTGAGTTCCCATATATCCCCGATGCCCCGCCCCCACAGGCTCCCATATCCTACGCCAGAGTGGGACGTTTGTTATAGTTGGTGACCCTACACTGACACATCGTTGTTGCCCAAAGTCCGCGGCTGACATTACATTTCATTCTTGGTGTTGCACAATCTATGGGCTTTGGCAGATACTTGATGACGTGTCTACACCACCATAGCTTCCTGCAAAATAGCTTCACTGCCCCCCCCCATGCTCTGTGTTCCAGGTACAAATAATTTTATTGTAGCATTTAGAGATTTATTTAGCTATTGGAAGATGTAGGGAACTGAAGTCTGTGGTAATCCACCGTCAAAGGTTTTAGCCCAGTGTATCAAAACGGGGTTCAAGAGAATTCTCTGGGAAGCTTCATGACTCTCCTGTCTGACCTTGTGTCTTGCTTCATCTTTCCTCAGAAAATAATGGGCTTCCAAATCTCTCTCCACGTCACTGCCTTTCTTGGGAAGCTTAGCACCCTATGGGGAAGGGGGTTCTGGGAAGTGCTTTTCTCACGTGATGCTTGGGTGAGGAGACGTTCCAAGGGGCTGCTAGGACTGAGTAGACAGCAGCCTTTTCATAGTTGACCTCGCCATGGAAGGTTGACCTTTCTATGGCATTAGACCCTCATCCTCCTGGAAATTCACTTTCCAGAGAGGTGCAGTCCCCCCAAAATTTTGTTTGTGGACTGAGCATCTTTCTTGAATCCCCGCCTCCTTCCCTGTCTTAGGATCCAAGCGGGACAACCTAGAACAAAATCCAATCCAGTATTCTTTCCCCTATGAGCTCAGAACACATCGAAGGCAGCCAGAAACCCCGATGATCTGTTGCGTTTTATAAACTCCATGTCTTTTTTCTTATTCCTTGGGCTCTAGCGCTGTCTATTCTTGGGTCGGAGCTATTGTTTTGAACCCCCTCCATGCCTTTTTTAAAATATTAAAAAGTGACACTATACCTTCAGTTCAGCAGGACTTCCCAGCCTTTTCTGGTCCAGTCATAACCCGTAGGCAGCTGCTTTGTCACGGGAACAGTAAGCTGAAGCAGGCACTCGGCTCAGCCCGGCGTGTAAAACCGGAATCACTTGAATGTCATGGTCATTGTTATCAAATAGATGTGAGTCCGTCCAGTGTAAAGCCTTTCCATTACTGAAACAAAAGCAGAAGAGCAGCGAGCTTTCCGGGCTTTATTTATTCAAGGAGGCTCCAAGTACAGGTGACTGCATCCACAGCATCAAAGATCCTTCCTGTCCGCTGAGCGGCGTCATTGTTTGGGGGTCACGCTTCGCGGTGAATGCGATTTCTGAAGATGCGAAACGCGTAGGTAAACCTCCGTACAAAATTAGTTTCCGTCGTGCACCACCTACTTCCAGGTTCAAACTGTCCTTATTCTCGCTCCTTGTATTTCTAAAGCTGCAAATAAAGATTCGTGACTCATTCCTGCACTGCAAACCGTTTGAGGTCATAAAGAGAGGCTCTCTCAAATTTGGGGCCACTTAAATTTGCCAGCCCTTGTCTCATCTAATAGAATTTGCATCATCACTTGAAGCAACTGAACACTGGCTTGCCTCTTAAACCTCCCCAAAGTTAAGAAAGACAAAAAGACCGCCTTTTTCTTTTTATTAGAAAAGCAAAGCAGACTCATTTGAGAAAATCTGGAAAATACTGACAAGCCACACCAGAAAGCCAGTTATAATGCAGTGCTCAGAGATTACTGCTATAAAGATTGGGGTAAATGTTTTTTTAAAACCTCTCTATGTTTTTATTTCTATCCTTATTTCTGTTCCTGACCCATCACTATCTATATATAGACACCCCGGCACACACTGTGTCTTATCTGCAATTAAAGATGTGTACACTGTTGGGGCGCCTGGGTGGCTCAGTGGGTTAAGCCTCTGCCTTCGGCTCAGGTCATGATCTCAGGGTCCTGGGATCCAGCCCCGCATCAGGCTCTCTGCTCAGCGGGGAGCCTGCTTCCTCCTCTCTCTCTGCCTGCCTCTCTGCCTGCTTGTGATTTTTGTCTGTCAAATAAATAAATAAAAATCTTTAAAAAAATTAAAGATGTGTACACTGTGTACTTGTCGATGGTCTGGGTTAATTTACTTATTATATATCATTTGATATTCTGTAGCATCATATCTAATGACTGCCTCCTGCTTTTTAACATTCTTCATGCAATAATGTTTTATTATATCACCTCATAACAAAGTTTTCTCCACACATTTGTAGGAAAATCTTGTCCAGTCAAGCCAGAAGAATGGAGACATCAGAGCAATTTTTCCCAGCTCAGTTGAGGATTACTCTATATGAAAGAAAGGTGAAGAAAGGTGTCACTGAGCAGAGGTGAGCGTTGGTGCCGGGTGTGTGAAATGGACCCCAAGATGACAGTGTTTGGGGGGGAGTATTTTAGCAGTAGTCACTTTGTCTCTCAAGCTTGAGGACACATCCAATTTCTTTTACTCTTGTTTTCGTCCAGTATATCTAACAGAGACCAGCCAATACTTAGCGGTGGCAGAGCCATTTGTAGGCAATCAAGACCTGCTAATACAACCAGCCTGTCTGTGTACTGAACACAAAGCATGTGCAGGAAATTTTGGTAGATGTTTGAAGAGAAATAAAGATAAAAATTCTCTCACCTCAGATGAGTGCCAGGCACTGTGGCTACACTGGCTGCATTTTTTTTCCTTTTGCTAACAGCGTCCCAGTTTTGTCGTGGTATTGTCGTGCACACCTGGCTTAGAGGAAACATTTGCTTTCCCAGCCTCCTTTGCAGGTATGGGCCAGTTCTGACCAATGAGTTGTGGGGACTCTGGGAAGGTTTTAACTTTTTCTAGTGAAGGGGACTGGATTGACTGCCTTGTCCCTTCCCTTCTCCTTCTCCTGTATTCATGCATTGGACATAGATTCAGTGTCTCGAGCTGTGGCAGCCATATTTGAATCCTGAGGTAGGGCAAAGGCAAAGAAATCGTGGTGTCTGGTGGCATTATTGAGCTGCCAACCCAAGGGCAGCAACTTCCCATCTCTGGACTTGTTATACGAGAGTAATAACCCCCTACTTGTCACTACTAAGTCAATTAGTCCTTCCATTTGAGTGTAGAGACCAATCAAAAAAATGCAAATAACTAAAGATGTTTCCTAGGAATGATGAGAAGTTTCAAAGGGTGTATCAGGAATCAGAGAGAGGAGTATTCAGGGTTAGATCTGGATCATAAAGAGGTTTATATGTGAATCTTATCTGGAGTACCTTGAAAGTAGTGGTGAATTTGTGCTCAATTTGGTAAATGGTAGGAGGTTACTGGTGATGCTGGGGCAGAACTTAGGACGTATAAGCGGGCAGCAGTGGGAGAGATGGATTGGAGTGGAGGAAGGGAGGAGTTGGGGAAGAGTCAGGAGGCCATTGGTGCAAACCAGGTAGGGAATAGTGAAGACATGAAGTAAGGTGGTGGCTTAGTCTGCTTGGGCTCCTGTAAGAAAACCACAGCCAGAGTGGCTTAAACAACAAAAATTTGTTTTTTCAAATTTCTGGAGGCTAGCAAGTCTAAGACTTGCCAAAGTTGTTGGCCAATTGGTTTGTTGGTGAGGACAATCTTCTGCCTTGTAGATAGCCTTCTCACTGTGTCCTCGCATGGTGGAGAGAGAGAGATTGCGCGTGTCTCCTCCTCTTCTTCTGGGGACAACAGTCCTATTGGATTAGGGCCCCAACTTTATGACCTCATGGATCCTTTGTCATCTTCTCACGGGACCTACCTCCAAATTGCACTGGGGGGTTAAGGCTTCAACATGTTGACTTTGAGGAGACCCAAACATTCAGTCCATAACAGAGACAGTGGGATGGAAATAATGGCTGGTGTCCGAGGCATTGCAGGGGTCGAGTCTATGATTGAGGGTACAGAGGGAAGGCAAGTGAAGATCAAAGATGTTTTTGAAAGTCAAACTTGAGTGACTGTCAGAATAGTGACATCATGTATAGAATTAGGAAACTTAGGATCAGATGCAGATTTTAGAAGAGGTGGGTTTTTAGGGCAATTGAGCTGGAGGTGTTGTCAGGAGGATGTGGTGGCTTGTTGTAAACTTTGGAGGGCTTGTTTCCTATATGACACACAGTGGTTCTTCAGGTGGCACGATGCCATTTAAACTAGCAAACCACCCTATGGGGTACTGCTGTTCTCGTCTCCGTTTTAGGGACGACGAAACAGACGTTTGTGGCATTTGAGGCTAGAAAATTATACCCCATGTTCCTGAAAGGAACCTGTCAAATTAGATCACCCCAGCTGCTATGGGTGGTCTTTGTGAACCACGGAGAACCCAAGTGGTTTGGAAAATTGGAGAGAAGCAAATGGAGATCAGATTTCCAAGCAAGAAAGGAGATGGGGTCCACAACTAAAGAGACTTCAGGAATGCGTCACGGAAGACGAAAGGCCTGCCACGTGAGCACCCAGGAAAGGAAACCACAGGCCCAACAGCCCCGAGGATGCACTCCGAGCAAGCACTGCATGATTAACTTCATCCAGAATGCTGACAGTCAGCACCGCGTTTGGCAAGGAAAAGGACAAGTGAGTGGAACAGCTACTGATTAAAGAGCTTTTATTTTTAAAGGGACTGATTTAAAAGTAAATGTTAATCCAGTGGGAAGTGTCTAGTGACACACTTTGGAGCTTTGCCCTTGCCTTCTGATTTCTTTTCCTTTTAATCTCTGATTTGCATGAATATTTGGGGAGAGGCTTATTAAATTCACATACAGCGGGAGGCTGGAGGCCTAGTAAGCATGCTGGAGGTAAAAATCAATACCCTGAAGGGTGTGAGTGAGAGGGCAAAGGGGCCGAAACGAGCCAGCTCAATGCCCTGGGGTGTGTCAGGGGCCACACGCAGGTTCAACTGCTATTGGATGGAAAGGCCTGGCCTGGCAGCGCCATATGTGAAAGCGAGTGTTAGTTGAGTGTAAATGACGTAATAGAGCTGAAAACGAGTAAGTGTGATCTTGGCTGGCATTATTGCAAGCACAGGGCTTCTAGAATTCACAACAAAGTCATCAGAGATATCTTTGTAAGACATGGATTGGTTTCTATCACAGAAATATTCTTGATGACTCCCCACTAAGTCCAAATGTCAAGGCTTAGGATAACCATCTTGTTCCAATAGCTCATCCTTGGCCTCATATCTATCCCACCTTCCCTCTAGTGCATCTGATAACACTGGGGTTACCAGACAATTCTATGCTCCTGGGTGACACCAGGCCACTTCATGACAGTGGCTTTGTTTGTTCTGGAATGATCCTGGACACCCTTCCTCTCAACCCGCAACTTTGTTAAAAAGCTCATTGCTTGAGAGAGAGAGAGAGAGGGCAAAATTGTCCCCTCATCTGCAAAGTCTTTCCTGAGTTCCACTCCTGTAGTCCAGCTCCTCATAGGACCTGAGTCTCCCCTCCGCCAGGACCACAGGCCCCTTCATACTGAGACCCACGTTCCTGTCTCATGATTACTGGTTCACTTCCTTGTCTCCCTTGATGGACAGCCATTTTTGTGATCATCATTGCATCTCTTGTGCCTAGTTTGGTGTTTTGTACTGGGAGCATTCCAAATTTTGTTGGGCAGGACAAAAGGTGGTTGAATAATTCAAGCAACAGTCCTTGTTCTACTTCTGTAGGACACAGACTGGTTATTGCAAATATCCATCTTATAATTCTACCAGTCCTTCACTTACCAATAACTTAATGCTGTAGGGGGACAATTAAAACTGAGACAGATAAGGGCCCCTGGGTGGCTGAGTGGGTTAAGCCCCTGCCTTCGGCTCAGGTCATGATCTCAGGGCCCTGGGATCGAGCCCCGCTTCGGGTCCTCTGCTCAGTGGGGGGCCTGCTTCCCTCTCTCTCTGTCTGCCTCTCTGCCTACTTGTGATCTCTCTCTCTCTCTCTCTGTCAAATAAAGAAATAAAATATTAAAAAAAAACCCAACTGAGACATATATGCCAAGACAAGCATGGGTGTGCTATTATTTTTTAATTTTTTAAAAAAAGATTTATTTATTTGAGAGAGAGTGTGTGGGAGAGAGAGAGCAGGGAGAGGGGCTGACGGGGAGAGAGAGAGAGAATCTCAAGCAGACTCCACGCTGAGGGAGGAGACCAATGTGGGGCTCCAACTCACGACCCTGAATTGGTGACCTGAGCCGAAATCAAGAGTCCGACACTTCGCCGGCTGAACTGCCCAGGTACCCCCGCGGTGTGCTTTTAGAGAGAGAGGGAACATGGAAGACTGACGGACAGACCTACAAATTATATGGACGAACTGAAGGTGAAGTGTAAGAGAGCAACCAGGATAGCCCTCGATATGAATTTTGGAGTCCGAAAGCCATGGGCTCAAGTCCATATTCTGCCATACTAGCTGAGTAATTCTGGGCAAACTACTTAATCTCTCTGAGCTTCAGTTTTCCCATCTACAAAATGGGCATGAAACCCTCATAGCACGGTTATGAGGGTGAAGTGTGAAAAACAGGGGTAACGCATCTGGTGAGGGCTCTGGCGGGTGGTAAGCCTCAGCAGCTGGTGCTTGTTGTATGGCGAATGGGTCACAGAGCTGCTGGTCCTTGGCGGAGAGGAAGGGCTCAGGACTCATTTTAGTATCTTGGGGAAGAGGGATCCATCTTGGTCTGCATGGCTCCAGATGGTAGAATCCAACAGCCGACAGCAGCAAGGGGGAGGTCCCCAGAGTCCCAGATAACCTGAGAAGAGCGTCTAATGAGTTAGCAAGCACCCTGTTACTGGATGTTACGGAAGCTCAGGGTGCTGTTGCCTTGCTAGGGTTGTCGGACAGGGGACGCCACCAGCAGGGCAAGAGGTAAACCAGGGATCCTCCACTAACTTTGAAATGTGTTTCTGGGTGATTCTAGAATTGGAGTGAACCAATGGTCTTCTGACCACCAGAAGAATAGATTTTGTGTGTGTGTGTGTGTGTGTGTGTGTTTACTGAACAGTTAGAATGGGGATGGAGGTGGCATGTCCACACTTGGAGCCCTCAGAGGGCCAGTATCTCCCCAGAAGCATCCCTGTGCTCTGAGGAGGGACCTTGTCCTCACCCCATCCTTTGACCCTCGTGCAGCTCTGGCACATAAAACCTGTTGAGTGAGCGTATGAATGTATGGTTCTGTGAAGGAAAAACCATCACCAGCTCCAAGCTTCCAACCCTGTTTATCTTATCAACGTCAGGGTCCTATTCCGGAATTTCCCTGCTAAAAATTCTTCTGGTGCTCATGGGACATCATAAATCTTTCAGATTATGTTATAATTACATCGGAGTACTGCTAGTTCTTATAAGAAGCCAGGAAGAGGAATTCGTTTTCGGCGAATAGGAGTTAAAAAAAAAAAAATGAGATTCCTTCTGCTGAAGCCCACACCTCTTGGAAGGCCGTTCCATACACCAGCGCCAACCCCAAACTACTACTAACATACCCTGCCTCCCGCGAACGATTTGTGTTCCTTTGGAAACAGCCTCCCATGGGAAGTGCTGGAAACAGAACCCTTCCTCCCCCTGCTTCCCCGAGAACAACACGAGTCAACAAATCTGGAAGCCTTGCCTCTGTCCGCTTTTAAACAGTTGTTAGTGAGAATCAAAGTCGGCCCACAGTGCATATGGCTTGATTCAAGTGGCTGCATCGGGAAAGCAGAGCTCCACGAATATGTACAGTTTTCTGCTCTCTGCACACTCTCTCCTTGAGCTACTTATCACTCCGTGAATCAGTCAACAGCGGCCTGTCACCACGGGCACCAATAATCAGCCGGACGGATTCTAGTGGCCATAATCTCATCTCTATTTCCTTTGAACTCCTGAGAGGGGAAGACCGTCGGAGGTTTTATTCCATTATTTGTGCTGTTTGATGCCTTAAAGCGAGGACCATGTGGGTTGCTACACAAATGGTTGCCAGAGTGATGTGGGACTTGAGGCAGGGGGCGGTCAGATCGGGGACTTCAAGGACACAAAGGAGGAGCGGGAAAGGGGTCAAGTTCTCCTTCTCCCGGGGCTGGTTTCGGCGAGGCTGTCCTCTCTTCCACACTGGAGGTGAAGCTGATGGTACTATAAGACAGGTCCTGGGACTTCCAGGCTGAGAAGCAGCTCTGCCCTTAAAAAAGCCACGTGGGACCAAGGAGGGGCCCCTGGGAAGGGGACATGGAACAGGCTGCTCAGGGACTCAAGGGACATCTTTTTTTTTTTTTTTCTTAAAGGTTTTATCTTATTTATTTGTTTGAGAGAGAGAGAGTGAGAGAGCGCGTGAGAGTGGGGTGAGGGACAGAGTGAGAAGCAGACTCCCCGCTGAGCCGGGAGCCGGATGGGGGACTCAATCCCAGGACTCCAGGATCATGAGCTGAGCTGAAGGCAGCCGCTTAACTGACTGAGCCACCCAGGCGCCCCCAAGGGACATCTTAAGTAAAGAGACCAGAGGACCTTATGAATCCCATGTGGGGCTCAGCCTACATCACCAGGCTTCTGGTAACCCCCAACAGGGATCCGAAGCCAAATCCTCAGCCCTGGACACCCTTGGGAATGCAGGGGGGATGGGGATGTGGGCAGCCATGACCAGCGCCGACCAAGCCTTCCAGATCTGGTCCGTTTGCCCTTTACAGTAACAAACATTTGTTCTTCAGACGGAGGTGAGTCGATGCACAGAAGGTGGGGGTTTTGGGTTAACCTCCTGAAGAAACTCATATTGTTAAGAGAAGCTCTGGTTTTCATTAGCAAAACTCAGAGAGAGAAAGTTGTGCTTTGATTTTGATTAGTAAGAATCTGGGCTTGGCAGGGACGGAAACTTCTGGGTTCTTGCAAAAACTCACTTTAAAATAAGCAGACTTCTGGAGTAAAATGCCTCTAGTATCTGGACTGTGGCATGACTCAATATTAACAGACTCTAATTTCATTTTATTGTCTCGTTTTCATTGAGTTTTGTGTTTGTTTTCGTTTTTGATTTTTTCCCCATTCGGTGAGGATGTTCCCTAGAAATACATAGTAGATGGGTTTAAGCATTGGGAGCTGGTGGAGTTTATCCAAGAGCAGATTAAGTGCAATGGGGATGAGGGTTCTGGACGCAGGCGCTGTGTAATCTTCGGCTGAGTCGGGCGAACAACTTAATGGAATTACCCAAAAGTGGGTGGTTGAGAAGCAAACAAACGGGCGACAACCAAGTAATTTCCCACTGCTAGGAATCAAGGGTGCTCACTGGAGGTGGAAAAGGAGGTAAGGGAGTGGGGTTATTTAGAAATTGTTACGTGAACAGAAAGTGCGCAGATCTTGGGTGGTAACCCAGGGAGAAACAGAATCAGCCTAAAACAGGTTTCAGTCTCCTCGCTCTGGAGGGAGCTCTGGGGAGAGGAACCAAAGTGAGGAAGGTCGGTGTGGGGGGGGTCAATGATGTCTTAGCTCAGAAGGGGTTGGGAAGGAGCAAGATGCTCATCGGAGGGCAGGGCAGAGGTTTAAAAATGCATCTGAACCTGCGTTCCCAGAAGGGAAGAGTTTGAGCTGTCAAGACTTGGGGAATTCAAATGTTGAAAGAAGACAAGAGTTCCGGGGTTTGGGGACCTTATGATATTACTGACAGCCGGTTTGGGAAAATCCCCAGAGGCAGCTGACATTCAGAAAATGTTCAAGTGGGCTACTCCAGCTGGGGAAATCTGGAAAATCTAAGGGGGGGGGAGGATGCTCTCCTTGGAGGCGAACAATGTGGGACAAAGCAAAGGCATCCCAGAATGGAAGGAACAGTCGCCACGGAAACTGAAATGTTGCACAAGTAAGTGAGCCTTGAGAGCCTTCAGAATTGGAGAATTTTGAGAGAAGGGCATGGTATGCTCTTGGGATGGGTCGGGGGGTGGTTTTAAGGTCACAGCTTTTGATGGAGGTAGCTGCTGTATTACCAGCCCAAGCCCCACTCAGGGTGTCACGTATGCGGAGCTGGAAGGGAATGGAGGGAATCGTGCACAAATCGTTGAGGGAAATCAGAGTGAACCTTAAGGAAAGGCCTTATTGGGTTCACCTTATTGGGTGAACCTTAAAGGAAAGGCCTTGAGGAAGGACAAGGTGGATTGGTCCTTTATTCACTTTCCAAGAGGTGTTTTCTTAGGATACGGCAAAGTTGGTGTCTGGAGGAGACTCTTCCTTAAAATGAGTGTCAGCTTTGGAGATGGTGGACTTTGAACACTGGCCTGGCTTGACTGACATGCTGGAAGAGCTGAACCATGTGGGAATTTTCGTTTCCTCCTTTACATTTCTTCGGTTTATTGTGGTTGTTTTTGTTAAACTAACATGAGCTCTTTACTTATGATGGATGGTAGCAGCATGGGTCTAGATTCTATGAGACGTTGAGTTTAGGAAACATTTGCTTGGGAATTGACGTTAAGATAATAAATTACTTTAATGGTCATATTTGGCTTGGGGATTGAGCAATTTTTCTCAATATTCTGAAAATGGGCCTCATCCTATTATATTTGTTTCCTTATGATTCCCTGAGATTCTGGGAAGATCAGACACGTGGGAGATTGGGATAATCACATTGTGAAGGTGGTCATGTTCCTGTGGGAAATTTCTCAGTCGGTGAAAATACTGAAGAAGAAACTCTGGCCTCAAATGCACTTCCCTTGGCCTGGGTGGAGCCGATCCAGAAGGAAAGGAAAGAAATCCGGTGGCTGTGTGACATGACAGTGAGACTTTAATTGCTGCGAATCGATCTGAGTGAAGGAAGGAGGGAAGATGAACATAAGCAGGATTTTAAATATTGAGTTAGTTTTGCCTTTCTGGAAGGATCCCAGTTTAGTCCAATTCAGCTTTCCATAATATTCTCGTATTACCTTTTTAACTCCTGCTGTCTTTACTTAGGTCATTTAAAAGATTTTTTCTATTATTTCTTTGTGACTTTTCTCTTCCTGCCTCATTAAACCTCAGTAGAAACTTGTGGATTTTATTGATCTTTTCAAACAACCCACTCGTGGACTTGTTCATTCCTTCTTCTTCATTTTCTACTGTGTTGACGTCAGTTCATACTTTTGTCATTCCTTTCTTCCACTCTCTTTAGATTTACAGTCTTACCAGCTTACCCCTGCTGCACCCGAGTTCTGAAGTTGGATATTTAATTCACTAATTTTTAGCCTTGCCTTTCCAATGTCAGAATTTAAGAGTATAGATTTCCAGGGCGCCTGGGTGACACAGCTGGTTAAACACCCATCTCTTGGTTTCGGCTCAGGCTGTGATCTCAGGGTCATGGGATCGAGCCCCACGTCAGGCTCCGCGCCCAGCGTGGAGTCTGCCTGGGGCTCTCTCTCTGTCTACCCCTCCCCCCTGCGCACACTCTGTCTCTCAGTTAAAGAAATCTTTTACCTGCTCCTTTTTCTGTATGCCACAAGTTTTGGTACATAGTATTTTCATTCTCTTTAATTATAAATATTTAAGCATTTCTATTATGATTTCTATGTTGATCCATGAGTTATGGGGGAAGTATGTTTTTAAATTTCCAAATTTATGGTTATTTTAAGTTAATTTAAAAATTGATTTCTAACTCAGTTGTGCTATAGCAAGAGAATATGGTATGCAGGATACCGAATTCTTGAAAATATCTTGAGGGCTGTTTGTGAACTAGTATGTAACTATTTTTTATTTTATTTTTTTTGTAAGTAGTCGATGTGTTCTAGAGAAAAACATTTATACACTCAATCTAACTTGTAAAATATGTTAACATTTTTATATCCTTTCTCTTCTTTTTTAAAAATTTTTTTTTAAATTTTTTTTTAAGATTTTTATTTAGTTATTTGACAGACAGAGATCACAAGTAGGCAGAGAGGCAGGCAGAGAGAGAGAGAAAGGGAAGCAGGCTCCCTGCTGAGCAGAGAGCCCGATGTGGGGCTCGATCCCAGGACCCTGAGACCATGACCTGAGCTGAAGGCAGAGGCTTAACCCACTGAGCCACCCAGGCGCCCCAATATATCCTTTCTCTTCTTGGCCCTCCCTTTCATTTAGAATGTGGCCCTTGGGATACTCCGGTTGATGGAAGGTTCTTAGCCTCCCTTCCCTGCATTACACGGACACCGAGCTTAGTCTCCTTTGCCCTTAGGAGTGGCCCTTCATTTCCAAAATTCCTGATTCTTGGAATCAACCTTTTCCCAAGGTGACTCAACACTGGTGTTTGCTTGGAAGTCTGGTGTTATGAAACTGGTTCGTTGTTGTTTTCACCCTCGGGGATTTTCCTTATTTTCTTGTGAGCTCAGGAATACCCTTATTCTGACTGTCATTCTTCCATCATCTGACTATCTTGTGGTAAAAAGCTGTTTCAGAACCTTTTGGAGCACCGTATTGCCAGAGGCAGAATTCTCTAGATATTCTTTACGGAGGAAATGGTAGGTAGAACTGGTCCCTCTGTCCCTTCTCACTTTTCTTTTATTAGGTCTGGAGTAAGACATAGTCCTCAGGAATACCCAGTGGTCTGCCACCTTCTCGATGAGGAGGAGATAGACCTTTTCTCCCAGGAGAGACGCAGGAAGGTTCATGTTATTTTCTCTCCAAACCCTATTTTTAAAGTTTGACGGTTTTCTCCTCCATTGCAGTTGGAAGCATTGGTCTGAGGTTTTGCATCCGTTTGGTAACACTCTTTGCCCCTTGCTTATTCAAGCAGAGCTGTTTTAAGGAGGAATTGCGAAGAAAGCACCGTCCTGGTGGTAATGCCGACTCACTAGAGAGCAGTGGAGGGAGAAAGAAGGAAGGAAGGAGACAATAGAATGGGAAAAACAGGACTAAAAATAGGTCTTGGCTTACGTGTAAGTTGCCTGGTGGAAGTGAGAGTCTATTGGCATAATTATATGTTCTGGGCCCCTAGATTTTCAGAAAGGGTCTCTTTTCTAATTTATTGCTAGTGACATAGACAGACAAAGTAACAAAGGATTGCTGCCGTGCTGGGTTTATGCCCTGTTTGGGGGGGATCGGGGTTTGGAAACATAAGCACTTCCATGAAGAGCTTACAGTTAAGTTCGTTGGACAAGCTGTAAAGAACAGTAAGAAAAACACACAGTAGTATGTGGTCCCTGCTGGTGTACAGTATTAAAATATGTTCAGGGTCGGGGCGCCTGGGTGTCTCAGTCAGTTAAGCAGCTGCCTTGGGCTCAGGTCATGGTCTCAGGTCCTGGGATTGAGCCCTGCATCGGGATCCCTGCTCAGTGGGGCACCTGCTTCCTCCTCTCCCTCTGCCCCTCCCCCTGCTAACAGGTAGGAGCATGTGTACATGTGTTCTCTCTTTCTCTCTCTCAAATAAACAAACAAAATCTTGAAAAAAAAAAAAAAGATAGAATCCGGGTTGATTTGGGGCAAGTTCACTGCAAACCAGAGGCCTCAGCGAAGTCTTCCCAGAGAAATGAAGACAGGAATTGGCCTTGATGGTAGAGGGACAAGAGAAAGACAGCAACCAGCTCTCTGCAGCGAGGAAGTGTCTGTCTGTCTCCCCCACGCCCGAGGTAGGCCGGCTTGTGGAGCGGAGCACCCATGTGGCTTAGAATAACAGCGTAATATTGCTGACTTATGAGAGCCACAACTTTCTCATTTTACAAATGAGAAAACTGAGATTCATGGCATAAGCTCACAGACCCTGGGGGCTTCTGACCCTTGGTCTATTAGTCTTCCTCCTTGTACTGTTTTTAAAACCTCCTCTAATTATACTACTCTTGGTTAATCAGTAGTTACTTCAGACCATAATTGGAGTATGACTAACGCATGGAAATGCATGAGCATCGCACGGACAGTAATTGCGCAAGAAACAGTTATTGATTTTACTTTTTCTGTAACTTACAACTGTCTAATTCTGTGACACACCTGCGATAAATAATTGGCTGGTATTTGCAAATGCTTAGCTCTCTCCAGAGTTAGGTGTGATATTAATAAAAAGAAAAAAAGATCCTTAGTGTCAAGCTTGGTACCTCTGGGCCTGGAGGTATCAATTAGCTGAAAAAAGGAATTCTTGGAACAAAAGTTGATGTGATGATCTATTACACAGAAGAGTCAAGGTAAAGAAATAATAATCACAAATGATTTAGCCTGAGAAGAAGGCGGGGCGGGGGGGAGCCTCCATGAATCACCAGAGAGAAGATTGTTGATTTTCATCTTATTTTTGATGATAGGTATTTTTTGTTTTTTTTGTTATTTTGTTTTGTTTTGTTCTTAAATATTTTATTTATCTATTTGACAGGGAGAGAGAGAGATCACAAGCACGCAGAGAGGCAGGCAGAGAGAGAGGGGGAAGCAGGCTCCCTGCTGAGCAGAGAGCTCGATGCGGGGCTTGATTCCAGGACCCTGAGACCATGACCTGAGCTGAAGGCAGAGGCTTTGACCCGCTGAGCCACCCAGGCGCCCCTGTTTTTTGTTGTTTTTTAAGCAATGTTTGCTTGTAGAGGGGTATGCTGAGCTACCTTTGGGTGAAGATGGCAATCTCTGCTTGTCGTCCTTATGCCTTGTCTGGTCGCTTTTGTAACACCACAACAATGGATATCAGCACGGAGTTCTGGGAGGGAAAACCTCATGGCAGAGAAATTGTCTTTTGAAGTAAATGGAAACCATTTGATGATGGCCCAAGAGACAGCAAACACCAGGTATATATTGAGAAAGAAGAATGGTTTTTCTCATAGGGGGACTGGGAGCTCCAAGAAGCAATGTGTGTTACAGCAACGAAATCTCATTCCTTATTCTGGAATCATCTTCCTTGAATACATACTATATATTATCTCTTGGTTAGTGCCGTGTAGAAGGGCCCAGTCATGTTTCTGGACCTGGGTCTAGGGTTGCAGTGCCCTGGAAACTGATTTCTTACGGTTGGATTTGATTTTCCAGCCGGCTCATCCTCTACCATCGCATCCATGGCTCTTGGTTTCCGTCTCTCCGCCGACCTGCTTCCCCCAGCTGGATGCCCATTCTTGCCATTATCCCACTTCTACTGGAAATGCCAACAATTAATTTTTCTTTTTAGGTTAAGGACTTGAAAACAGCATCCTAGAGAAAGTGTTCCTTTCCATTTCTAGACTGATCTCCTTTTCTTGAAAGACGTCCGCACCCTCAAGCCACGTAGCTGTAGTAATTCCTGAAGCTCCCTAAGGAGACCAGAAGGGGTCTCGGATAAGTCGCCACTGTCCCCATTTTATCGGGGAAGCAAAAGAGTCCCAGAGGAACTTGTAATTCATGTCATAGCCACGTAAATGTAAAGCAGTCAGAACAGTGCCTGGTAAACAGAAAGCAACACTACCATTCTCGATGATTGTTTGAATCAACAGGGACATGGTTGGAGCTCAGGAGGTCCAAGAGGGACCAGGTTGGAAGGGGATGGTGTGTGGGGACAAAGCAAACCCAGCAGGGTGGTTCGAAGTCGGTGCTCCCCCATTTTGCATGCCCTAATACTTTCAGGATGGTAACATTTATCAGGCACACTCAGCTTGCTTGAGCCAAAGAGGACGGCTCGCCAGGCACCTTGGCACCTGAGAAATCAGCGTCTCAGCTCCCTGTAACACATGGTATGAAGCCCAGGCCAAGCACCAGGAACAGACGGTGACAACGAATGGGAAGCTTGTCTGATGGCGGCGGTGGCTGGTAGCAGGGATGGCTCTGGCTTTGGGGTGGCGTGTCAGGGAGGTCTGGAAAGGCGGGGCTGGCTGTGTTGCGGGGAGTCCAAAGGGAGGCCTTTGGGAAGAAGATAGGGCCCCCTTCTCAGGGAATTGAGTCTTGGAGATGTTAGCCATTCTCCCATGGTGCTCATTGCTCTGACTTGGGGCAGCGTTGGCCTCACAGCAGAGGGGAGGACTGAGAAGCAGGTGGGGCCCAGGGGATGCAGGGACAGGCAGGCAGGTGGCCTTGTCTCTGGCTCTGATTCTGGTCCATGTTCTTCTCCACCACACACCGTCATTTCTTCCAAGCTGCTCAGCAGGTCCAGGGGACAGTGCCCACGTCAGTGGCTTACAGTCGGGCCAAACCCTCTCTTTGAAGGGTCCTTGCCAAGCGAGGGGTCCTCCCTCAAGCTTCAAGTCAGCCAGACTTCCTTCCCTTTTCTCTACAAAACTTTTTCCTTTAGCCACAAGCGACATGGTGATTTCCAGCCTCTCAACTTAACTTCTTCTAATAAAAACAACTTTTCTTTTCTCTGACGATTAAAGCCATCCCTTGTAATTTAGAAAAGGTGGAAAATAAGAAAAATACACAGAAGTGAATAAAGACATCTATAGTCTTACCATAGTAGCTTAATTCTCCTGGATGCCTTTCCTGTGTCCTGGGATGGAGTGGAGAGGAGCACAGGCCTGGGGTCAGGGGGGCACTTTGGCTCTGCCATTCATTACATAGCTCATCTCGGGCAAGTTGCTCAAGCTTTGGGTCTTGATTTCAGTCCCTGTAACTTGTAGGGATTTCTACCTTTCTCTTGGGCTGTTATAAGAGTTAAATAATATAACACCTATAAAGGGCAAAGTATAGTTTGTAGTGCACAGTAAATATTTAATAAAGGATTTTTTTTTTTAAACAGGGATCGTGCGCTACAGGATTTTTTTTTCCCAAAAAAGTGTTTTTAAATTTAACAGCATAATCTGAGTATAGCACATATGAAATACTCTTAAAGAACGGTCACTGCCGACCTGTAATGTGTTTCCAGTCCCAGATCCTTACCCTACTACATAACATGCTTACACCGCCTTTCCTAAGGGTCAGACTGCAAAACGTTAATAGTTGGGTATACCTCCAGCAATCATTTTTTTATGTCTGCTATGGAATGTCTTATATTGAAAATATTCTGGTTGGTGCTTAGATAAGTCTGGGGTCCATGTGCCTGAGTTTTCGCTGTTAGAGCATCTGTAGTTAAAAATTCACACAGGGAACTAGAAGTCCTCAAATTCGCAGGCGGATTCCAAAAATCAGACCCGACTCAAACATAACTCTGTTTAACACAGACCTGAATGACATCGATATTTGGCCAGTACTGCTGATGATTTTCAGATGTTTTGGCGGTAGAGTGTAAACCAAAAGCAAATGGAAACTGCAAAATTTGTAAACAGAGGATTTCATGAAGTTGATGAAAGTGATATATTTGCTGGGATGGTTCCTGATGGCTTGACAATCTTGACAACAAGGATTCATGAGTGACGACTGAATACTAAAATCTACCAAATGAATCATAGAAAGTGAAGATTGAGATATTAAAGCAGAAAAAATGGAATATGAAGGGATTTAGAGGGGCACTTAGGTCCTCTGAATATTTCACAGAAGTCATGCTTGGTTGTGAGGGGCGTATCTATGTTAACATTAAGTATTGCTGGAAACACTGTGTCCCGACTTCCCAGTCAACCCTTAATCCTTTGTACCTTGAGAACAGGATTAGAATTTTAGCCTCGGTTTCATTAAACAGAAAACAAAAGGGCCTTTCCCTAAATTTTCATTATATTTTTCAAGATGAAAGTGTAGTCAAAATCTTTTCCCTCTTTACACTGAGATTTTGGTCCCTGTTTCCCCTGGCTTCCCTTCAGGTGGCCCTTTTCCAGGGCCAGTCATCCTGGGATCATGGGCCCTTTCCGTGTACGTTGCCCTGCTTTGCCAGCAACCAGTGGGGCGAAAGTTTGACTGGGTGAGAGGCTACGCCCAGGCAACTGGTGCCATGTGTTCCCAGTTACCGGAAGACCATGCCTTGCCGTAGACTAGATCTGAAAGCCCATTTGAATTAGTACGCTTCGAATTTTTAGTGATTCTGTTCATCTCAATCATCAAGATGTACTTATTATTATGGTTTAATTAATATATAGTTCACCTGGAAAGAGTCAATGGAGAGTTTCAAAAGAGAAATAGATCAGCCTCTGTTCCAGACTCCCGAGACCCTCATCCGTGTGCAGGTGGAAGGTAAAACGTGGTCTCCTGGTGCATCCTTTGGCTTTTGCAAATCACACTCGAAAGTGCCCTGGCGTCTCTGGGCTCGGACCTCTCGACCCCACCACGACGAGGTAGAGACAGAGAGTACAACATACAGCCTTTGGAGTTTGCACAGACTCTTTACCCACCTTTGGTTCTGAAGATGGGCTAGCTGACATTCCGTGGTTGAACTAACTGCTCTGCCTTGGGTCGAGAGGGCCCCCTCAGCTTCCTCCTGTTCACTTAATTCTTGCTCTGGTCACCATGCTGTTCGGAGCACTCTCTCGTTTCATGTTTGTGTGTTTGCCAAATTAGTAGTGTGCTCTTGTGTGTTGACCTTTTTAATATTCTGTATTTTGATTGGTTGGTCTTACCATTCTCTCTCCTTCTCAGCCTGGCTAGCCCTCCAGGGAAGAGGGGAAACAGCTATCCAATAAAAATACAAAATACTGAAAAGGTCAAAATACACTATTACAATAAATTACCATAACTCAAACAGGGAAGCAGGCATTAAAATTCTGATACGTACAAGGATAGAGATTGGCATGAGCGTTGCAAATGGCACCGCATTAATGCATCTGGATGTCAGAGTTCACGTGGAAGAGAGTAAACATTCTAAAACCAGAGTCTTGACATCATCTTGTGAGTCTCCTAGGCTGTCGCGTCCTGCCATGTTTGGGTTATATAAATGCTGCTCTCAGCTCACGGCTTTCGCTGTTTCTCCTTTTTCCCTGCAAGTGGGGACAAGAGTGGGGGAAAAGAGAAAGAACAAACACGGTCTGTGCGAGATGAAACTCTTAAATCAGGCTCGCAGAGGACCCGTTGGCATTTATGGCCGGTCAAGACAGCGAGCATCCATTTTATTTATTTTATTATCTGGGTCCTATGGACTGTCACTTGGCAGAAAGGACACGCCATGCATGTAAGATGGAAGCATGGTCTCCAAAGCCCTTTTATTCCCCATTCAGTCGGAATGTTTATTCTAAGGGTATGTGGCAAGACATTGCAGAGAACCCCGGGCAGGGAATTTGGGACCCAGCCCTAACTCCTGTCAGCCATGCACCTGCTGTGGCCTGTGCAGGTGACACATGCCCCTGACCTAGTGGGTCCCTAACAGCATCCATGTCTTTGTGACCATGACTCAAGACGTTGGAGATAAAAATGCCTAAGACTCCGTCTTTGGCTTTGTGAGTCTCACGTGATACGAACTAGCCCTCCCCCTCCTCCCAAGCTCTGGGATCTTGGGCAAGTGTCCTAACCTCTCTGGGCCCCGATCCCCATGTGTTTTCTAGAGCTGGAAGGAGGAACCTAGTGGTGGAGTGCATGAATCAGCGACCTGCCAGGAAGCACCTCCCCCACCCCTTCCCTCTGTCCCACGTGAGACTCAGAAGCCAAAGAAATCAAATCTTCAGCCTGGAAAGCTATTTCATATTGGCCGGATCAATAGGAACTCCATTTTCCCTGAGACCTCGCCAGCAAGTGTCACCGGGGGCTCCTGTCAGCCGGGCTGCTGGCAGCTGTGGTCCCCTCACCTCTGCTGCCTGTCACCGGTAATGATGGCCGAGCCCCGCAGGGGGCAGGGGTGCCATCAAATGCCCTTCCGGGGAGGAGGTCTCCCGCTCCCGGGCAGCTACCGTCTAATCGGCTCCTGCTCGAACAAATTATCTCCAAAGTGGTAGCCTGAAGAGAGCTGTGCTAATCTACTAAATCATAAACCTCCCCGCGGTGTGACGCGGCCTTTCCCGACAGACACTAATCTGCAGCCGTACTGTCAGTTGTGGTTTTGACAGCAGCACTCCGAATCGCCCACAGAAAATCGTATTTGACATTTAATTCCAATCGTGCAGAGCCTTTCATTGAAAGCGCTGTCAGTTTACCTTTATTTGGGAGAAGGGGAGACAATATGCTCACGGCTTCCGGAAAAAAAAAAAATTTTTTTTTTTCCTCCTTGAAGGAGGTGGGGGTGGGGGAGGAGAAAGGAAGAAAAATCAAACTTCAAATAACGTGCCAGTTAGAGAAGGGCTTTAATCCCCACGATGATCCGGTGCCCCGTCCACTCCCACACGCCTCTGGTTTTTAATTCTCAAATTTGCTGCATTCCAGCAAATCTCCATCATTTTACATGGATTAGGTGCTAATTCAGGTCAAACGAGGATTAATTAGTCAGTGTGAACCGGCCAGTGGCCTCCATGCGCCAACGCATGTTTTTAAATAATCTGTTCTGACTGTGAATCGGTGTTTTCTGAGGGCGGGGCCTCTGGAGTATGATGAAGTTGCGATCAGGTATTTGACAGAACTGGAAATGAGGAAGAATGTCAGTGTTAGGAGTGTTTAAATCTCACCTGCCACGGAAATGCCACCCCTCTCAAACTGGGTCCTGTGGGCGTGGAGGGGTGGAGGGAAGGCTGGAAAGACGTGCTGGGCTCATTGGGAGGGGCATCGGCATCTAAAATCAGGGATTTGCAAGCCTGGGGGTCCCGGGGGGTCCGCTGGAGTGTTTGTTAAAAGACGGTTTGCTGGTGGGTGCCCCTCACCCCCAGGCTTTCTGATACAGTGCGTCTGCGGTGGAACCTGGAAATGTGCATTTTTAAGAAGATTTTATGTATTTATTTGAGAGAGAGAGGAAGAGAGCAGAGGGAGAGGGACAAGCAGACTGCGCTGAGCACAGAGCCCGACGTGGGGCTCAATGTCATGACCCCTGAGATTATGACCCGAGCCAAATTCAAGAGTCAGATGCTTAAGTGACTGAGCCCCCCGGGCGCCCCTGAGAATGTGTGTTTCTCACAAGCTCTTGCATGATGCTGAGGCTGCTGACTTGGGACCGCACTTGGAGAATCACCGTCTTCAGCTAGGGCAGGGTGGAAACAGGGACCAGAGCAAGAGAATGGGGCTGGGGACGCATTGGCCCTCAAAGAGTCCAGAGAGCACATCAAGACTTCCAGACATGGCAGGTGGGTCGGAAACACGGCCCCACACCAGCCAGTGAATGAGGACCAGGGGCCCCTGACGTGGTGCGGCCAGTCTTTCCCCCCACTTGCTGCCTCCCCAACCCTTTGACTTTCTTGGCGATACAGACGGAAGGAGGAAGTGGGGACAGAGATTAAACGGAAGGTGCCCCATCTGAAGCACAGGAGATAGAACAGAAGGCGAAAGTATTGGTGGGGAGGCTCTTCAAGCCTCATTGCTTGCGGGACACACTCCGATATCACCGGAAAGAGTAACCAGTGGGGATACAAAAAAAATCCAAGTTAAATTCAAGTCTTGGCTTTATACCTTGTTACTTGCGATCTCCAAGGCTCAATTGCTTCATCTATAAAACGGGAGGTAGTACTACTTATTGCTTGGAATTGCTCCCCGAATTAGGAAAACTGGAAGGAGTGACACAAAGTAGCTGCTCAGTAAATGCTTGCTGTTTCTCTGTCCCTCGCCTGTCCGCCATCCAGGCCACAGCTAGCGAGAGCAGCTACGTGAACGTTCACTCGGTTGTTGTTATAGAGCAGATAAAATGGCCTGCGATGTCCCCCGGACCGGGAGGGGACTTCGTTACGTCCCTCTGCACAGGTTAGATGCTGGTCTTGATGAGGGAAGAATCGGAGAATCCAGGTGGTTGTCTGAGCGTTCGGGCTGGAGAGGAAGGGAGAGAGAGATGAGCGGGCCAGCCCGAGGCAGGGGAGAGAGGAGCAGAAGAGTGGCAGGGGTGGTGCGTCCTCCCTTGTTTTAGACTTAAGGGCCTCTATAATGGCATCTAATGCTGTCCCAGGGTGGAGATTCCGCTCACGACGATGCTCGTAAGCAATAGTGCACTTACGCCGATGGGGCACGCACGAGGCATTCTATTCCCATGGCAACAGGGACAGAAATGGCAAAACTTCGAGTCTCTTTCAGCTGGGCTTTCTGACGCAAGTGTGCCTTTTGGCTTCTGACGGTAACTCTCCTGGGGCCGACCTGAAAATTCCAGCCCTTTGCCTCTTGGCCACCCAGCTGGCAATGCCAGACCACCGTGGCTGGTGAAGGGGGCCTCCGGGGCTGTTAGGGATACACATGGCCCTAAGAGATGGTAGGGTTTGGTGGGCGGACATGTAACCTCAGAACTTTCTTATGGTATGAAATGTGTCTTAATAGGATCGAGTAAGATGACAACGGCTGGTAGGTGATCAGTGATTCAGCAAGAGGTAATCACATGGATTTCTATAACAAGGAACTTGGCCTTGAAAGGAGAGACTGGCTAAAACACGGGTCTCTGTGCTGGAGGACCTGGCGTTGCAGGCACTTGATCAAACAGGGTCTGGTGGCCAGAGGTTGGGGTGTAGTTGCCGTTGTGGTTAAAGTGATATGTCAGCGTGACGGGGCCAGAGGGGCCCAGATCAAACCTTGTTTCCGGGGATGTCTGTGAGGATGTTTCTGGATGAGACTAGCATCTGAATTGGGAGACTCAGCCAAATAGATTGCCTTCCGCAACGTGGGTGGGCATCTGATCCCCTGAGGGCTGCACATAGAACCAACAGGTGAAGGAAGGGGGAATTCACTGTTTTTGTTTCTTGCCTGCCTGGCCGGCCGGGACACTGGTCTTCTCCTGCCTTTGGACCTCGATGTACATGGTCAGTGTTCCCAGTTCTCTGAGTAGGGCCACACCACTGGTTTCCCGGCTCTCCAGCCTGCAGGTGGCAGACTGTGGGACTTTGCCCCCATGATCACGGCAGCCGGCTGCTGGTCACACACCCTCCGCACTTATATGCATGTGTGTATCCCACTGGCTCTGTTTCTCTGGGGAACCCTCAGGCAGGTGCCAGTGGGGAAGAAATTTAGTTTGTTTGTTTAAAGATTTTATTTGGGGTACCTGGGTGGCTCAGTGGGTTAAGCCTCTGCCTTCGGCTCAGGTCATGATCTCAGGGTCCTGGGATCGAGCCCCACATCGGGCTCTCTGCTCAGCGGGGAGCCTGCTTCCCCCTCTCTCTCTCTGCCTGCTGCTCTGCCTACTTGTGGTCTCTCTCTGTCAAATAAATAAATAAAATCCTTAAAAAATATATTTTATTTCTTTGACAGAGAGAGGGAGAGTACAAGCAGGGGGAGCAGCAGAAGGAGAGGGAGAAGCAGGGTCCTGCTGAGCAGGGAGCCTGATTTGGGGCTCGATCCCAGGCCCCTAAGATCGTGACCTGAGCCAAAGGCAGAGGCTTAACGACCAAGCCACCCAGGAGCCCCAAGAATTCAGTTTTAGGAATCAGGCTATGTTATCAGGGCAGAGCTGCCTGAGGTCTGAATGCTCAGAGGATGGGACTTGAACTCTTTAATTCACCCCAATTAAAGACAAGAGGGGCTCAGAGGTCTGGGTGGGGCTGAGCCTTCTCCTGAGACTGAGAGGCTCCAGGAAGACAGGTGCTGCAGGGATCAAGGTGAGCCTTTATTCTCCCTGGCCACATCCTGTCTGCAGGTGGCGAGTGCACCAGACAGGGTCCAGGTGGCTTTGTGCTGCTCCGTTCCCGAAATGGCCCGACTCTGCACGCAGAGTCTGGCGAGGGGAGGTGCCCCTGAGCTGATATGTTGGGCTGCAGACTCCGCGTGATCTCCTGAGGCTCCCAGCAGTGAGAGGCGGGCCCTTCCTCCGATGTTCGCCGTCTCTTTCCCCATTTTTCCACATCCCTTGCCATTTCTGGGGAGTGGAGAAAGGGGTGTAGGGAGCAGGTGCGTGTGTGTGCACACCTGTGTACCTCCTGCTGGCACGAGCTTCCCCGCCGGCCCGTGTCTAATACTCCTCTTGTCGAGAGATGACCTCCAGGCGGCCGCGGCAACAGCGGGGACCGACGTTGTTGAGAAACTGGGAAGACGTGTGAATTGTCCATTTCACATGCTCCTTTAATGCCGAGGCCCTCTCTGGCGAGAATGACGGGAGGAGGACGGGAATATTGTGTTCTCTGTTCCTGCTCCGGTCTGGGGCAGCGACTACTGTGCACTCTTGGGAGAACCGTAGTTCCCCGACGGGGGCTGGAGGCTTCTCCAGCCAGGGGGGTGTTTGCTTTATTTTATCTTCCACTGCATCAGGCCCTGATTAGCGCGAGCCTATTTCTCAGTCTTAACAGGGGCAAGGAGCCGAACGCCATGCCTTCCCGGGGTGGATGGCCAGCAAACATTTAGCGGTGACGGTAACAGTGATGAGCGTGAAGAGAATTCTAAGCAGCACAGAGGTGGTGAGACTTGGATACGACTGTGCCCCCAGCAGATATAAACAGGAGGACGTCAACCAATTGCCCCCGGCAGAATCTGGAAGTTTCTTCTTTACAGAAAAAGGCTTTTCTTTGCAGAGCACAGACTTTACTGCCATCAAGGTCACTGGGTAACCTTGGGTCAGTAACTTTGTATCTCTGTCTCTCCGTTCCCCCAGCTTCCTGGAGGTATTAGGGGACCCAAATAAGACTGAATGTGCTTTGTGTAAATTAATTCAATAAATATTAACAGTTATGATAATCACATAACGTAGTGGTTAAGGACATGGACAACCTGGGTTTGAGCTCTGACTCTGGTGTCTACCTGCTGTGCAATCTTGACTTCTCTCTGTCTCCATCTTCTCATCTGTGAATGGGGATAATAAGAGAACCCGCCTGACAGGGTTTTACAATGCGTGAGTAGATGAATTTTTTAAAGTGCTTAGAAGAGTTCTGGTCATATCATCACTACTATGTAAATATTCATAAATTAAATAAATAAAATTAAGCATTGCCCTGCAGTGTATCATTTGGAGACAATCTCCTAACAGTGGGACATAGATTTCCAACCTTTATTAACACTGCCACTTTGGGATTATTTCTGAATTGGCCAGCGTTGCCCATGCAACGAACAGCCTCAAACCTCAGAGAAATAGGGATTTTTTGCTTACGTTTTGGGTGCGCTGCTGTGGGTCTGTGGGGGCTTTGCTCCATGCCTTTCAGCACTCTGGAGCTCAGGCTCGTAGAGTAGCTCCGATGTGGATGTGCCCACACTTTTGATAGAGGAGAAGATCATGTGATCTGAGCAGACCCCTGCAACTGCATATAAAGCTTCTATCTGGATGTGACGCGGCTGGACAAGGCGGCTGTCTAGAGCAAGAACCAAGGTAGTGTGGAGATGTGGCCCCATTTCATGAGGAACAGTGGAGACAGTGAGCCCAGAGAGCTTCTGCAGTGGTAGGCGTCTCCACATGCATGAGAGCTGTTTGGTGACAGACGGATGAGATACATAGTGAATTAGGGCACAAAGCACAAAGCGGGGTGGGCTCAGCATAAATTTAGGAAACTAGGCTGCCGATCGTGGCCTTAGGTCTCCTCATCTTCGAGCCCAGTTACTGGAAGTATTTAAGCGGTGGCATTAGCAGGTCAAATGAGACGACTTAGGAGGGCTTCATGTCGTCATGTATTCCCCCCCCAAATTACTCCCCTTCTGAACGGAAGCCTACCCTACAGAAATTTGAAAAATAGTATCAAATCATTTGGAATCAACTAGTGTGGCTGATTAGACACCAGTGTTGGCCTTGCCCGGGACCTACAGCGAGAGATCACGGTCACTGGTGCTACTCATCAGGCACTTGGGTCATCAGGAATTTCAGTCTTTTCTTTCTGGGCACGTAGAGGAAGATCGCACCTCCCTGCCCACCATGAAATTAGGTGTTGCCACGGGCCTCGCTTTGACCAATGAAGTGTGAGCACCATGACGCGTGTTCGCGTGTGACTTCCAAGAGGAAACTCTGAGAGCCGGTGGGGTTCATCATCCTCCTTCCCACCACTGCGGTGACTAGGAGTGTATGCGCGGCCGGAAGGCCCTGGGCGCCCCAGGACGTCACCGATTACGGAAACAGATTCCCCTGCTGATCTGCATTTCTCTCGAGTCAGGATGAGACACAAACCCTGTTGTAAGCAGTGAGGTTTCTCCGCTTCCTTGTTACCGCACCCTGTCTTGTCTCTCTTGTTTGCGTGCTTCCCCCACAAACGCAGTGCTGTCCATGAAGCCACCTTTGTGATGGTGAATGTTCCAGGAGCCCAGTGACAAGAGTAAAAAGAAACAGGTGAAATTAATCTTAATAACATACTTTGTTTAACCCAGTATATCTAGAATATTATTATTTCAACGTGTAATCGATGTCAAGAATTAATGAGGTCTTTTACACTCTTCTTTCCATCCAAAGTCTGAACTTTGGGGTGTAGTTTTTTCTAAAGAGTTTATTTATTTACTTGTCAGAGAGAGAGAGAGAGAGAGCACGAGCAGGGAGAGCTGCAGGCAGAAGGAGAAGCAGACTCCCCACTGAGCAGGGAGCCCGATGAGGGACTCGATCCCAGGAGCCTGGGATCATGAGCAGAGCCAAAGGCAGACGCTTGACTGACTGAGCCACCCAGGCATCCCTGGGGTGTGTTTCACAGTCCCAGCACCTCTCAGCTGAGGTAGCTACAGTTCTAGTCACAGCCACGTTGGTCAGCCCGGATTAGAGGCTTCGAGAATAAGACCTCGCTTTCTCGTGACCTGGTTAAACAGATTCATGTTGCGCAGGGGAAGGATAAGCGTTTATAAGAAAGCAGAAGGTCTGTTATGTTGATTTTCATGGAAACTAAAGGACAATGGAGCCAGATTTTACTCTCTGGCTAATAGCAGATAGAAACTGCACTGAGGGCCCTTTTGCACACATGATTTTGTGGCTTTTAAATAAATGGGTAATGCAGTCATGCTCAAAGCCAGATACCTATGTGTGTGTGTGTGTGTGTGTGTGTGTGTGTGTGCATGTGTGTGTGTGTAACCAGATAGTAAAACTGTCCCCCTCCCCTGGCTCACTTCCACCGACCCCTCACCTCTAGCATGTAAAATGTACCACTAGTTCCAGTGGAACTAGGCTCCTTTCAGCGTCCCTTCATGTATACACACACAAATGTAAACTTCTTTTATTTCTCTTTTACACAGAGGGTAGCGTAACACATACACTTTTCAGTACTTTTCTGATTTTTCTATTTCCTGTGAAATAAACAGACATTGGCATGTCCTCTGAAGGCATGGAGACCATCGTCTTTTGTCTTTAATTTTTTCTTTATAGTACAGCTCGCTGAGTTGTTAGACCGTACTATTTAACCCAGTCCCTTTGTGATGGAAAGGAGAGCCATGCTTTTGCAAACAATGCAGACATAAACGGCCTGTACCTGTGTCACTTTGCGTGGGTTTAAGGCCATCTGAAGGACACGTCCCAGAGCGGCATGGCTGGGGGTAAAGGACCAAAGATGGATATTATGTTCTGCTGGCTTGTCCATTGTGGGCTGAGAGAACTGAGCTAAAGTCTTCTGCACCTGGCAGGTTTTCGTTTATTTTTCCACGTGTCTTGCTGACTTCTGCTTTAGGAATATTGCTGCCAGGTAATTGGATACGCACATTCATAACCATTACAGCTTCCTTGTGAATTTCACCCTTTTCTATGAAATAGAGTCCTTCTCTGTGTCATTTCATGATTTTTGGCCTCAATTCTACTTTGTCTAATATTAATATAATAAACCTGGCTTTCATTTTGTTTGCATTTGCTTGGTACAACTTTGTCCTGGCTTTTCTCTTTTTTTGTTGTTTTTTGTTTTGAGAGAGAGACAGAGAGGGAGAGAGAATGTGTGAGAGTTGGGGGTAGGGTGGGAGGGGTGGGGAGCAGGAAGGGACAGAGGGTGGGGGAGAGAGAATCTTAAGCAGGTTCTACACCCCACGTGGGGTTCAATCTCACAACCCCAAGATCATGACCTAAGTGGAAATCAAGAGTCAGATGCTTAACCAGCTGAGCCCCTCAGGTGCCCCCTAGGCTTTTATTTTTTTAAAAATTGCTTTGTTTCCCATCTGTCTCTTTACAACTTGGAGTTTGGATTTTCTTTGTGCTCTGACCTGAAAAACTTACTTTTAAGAATGATAGAAGCTCATTTGCATACTGATAGGTCCACTTGGGTTTAGTTTTTCATATTTTATGTGTCCTTCTCAAGTATTTATAATTGCTGCTTCTTAAGTGTTTTACTCTGATCTTTGCTGCGTGTGTTTGTGTGTGTGTGTGTGTGTGTGTGTGTCGTTCTTATATTTAGGAGGGTTGGTGTTTTTGTTCTACTTGTTACTTTCATAAAATTAATTATAGCTTTATATAATTCTCTTAGCCCCGATTTTTCTACACAGCATCTAATGGCTTCCGAGCACGTACGGATAGAAACCTAATGTGTTTCTGTCCCTTTGTCCTTCCTTCCTTCTCCTTAATTCAGACTTCTCCTCAATTTGTCAATAACATTCTCTTTCCTACAACTTACACTTGAACTCACTAGGCTTCTACTCCTTCTCATCTACCTCAGTTACTAGATTCTGACTCTCCTCTGTCACCGATGAGGCAAATAGCAGAATTATTCCACCTTCTCCTTCTCTGTCTTCTCTTGTCCATTTTTCTGTTATCCGTCTCTTTCCTAGATGGTCAAGGCTTCCGATACTCCCGTTCTCTGTTGCCATCCCCACGCCTGTGTGTGTTTCGCTCTGGGCTGTGCGCATGTGGGACCAGCTGGTTCTTCCCCTCGGGCACCACAGACGATTCTCACATGGCTGGAGCTGACCCTCTGGAAGTTTCCTCAAGAAGGGCTGTGGGTCAGTGATCCTGGAGTGTGGGCAGGGTCACAGCTGTTTGCCCGTGGCCATTAGACTTGGAGGAGGATTTGGATACGTGGAAAATTCTCGGCTCAGATGGGCAGTCCCTGAGGAGTTTAAGGGGGTTCTCCGGGGTCTTCAAGGGTTGGATGTTGCTGGGGAGAAATCTGAAATCAGCCTTTTTTTTTTTTTTTCTCTTGTAATCGAAATTTTAAATGCCAGATCAAAGGATTCTTTACCTTGAAAGTCCTACGGCTTTGCCAGGAGATGGCTCGGTGTTGGCAGGTCTGGGTCGATTTCCCTGACCACAGTGTTCCTTTTCAGCAGGCAGCATCACGCCGTCTCTTCCAGGAGAGTTTTCTCCACTTGCGTTGTAAAATATTTTTTCTCCTTCATTGTTCTGGCTCACTCTGGTTTTTTTTTTTTTCAAAGGACTCCGATATTGGCTCTCGTCTGTCTGTCTTTTAGATCCGCGCTTACAGCCCTCGTGTGCCGCGGCTCCCTGTTTCATTCTGTGGCTTTTATTCGACTTTGGCAAATCTGTCTTCATGTCCCTTCTTATGTTTCCTGCAGCGTCTTCTCCCTTTTGTTCCTCTGTATTTTGTTTTCACTTAGCTCTTATGATGTTTGTTCCAGTTTTTTTTCTTACTTCTGTCCTGAGTTTTGCCAGCCACATTTCATTGAGAACTTTTGAACTTTTGGGAAATTAATGATTTTTCTGTCCTTTGCTCATCTTTTCTTTTATGGAGTCCCTGTGTTGGTGCTGAACCAGTTATTTCTATTATTATCATTCTTACTATTTTAAAAATATTTTATTTATTTATTTGACAGAGAGAGAGCTCAAGCAGGGGGAGCAGCAGGTGGAGGGAGAGGGAGAAGCAGGTTCCCTGTGGAGCAGGGAGCCTGACGTGGGGCTCAATCCCAGGACCCCAGGATCATGACCCGAGCCAAATGCAGGTACTTAACCAGACGCCCAGCTCCCCCAAACCAATTACTGATATTATTATTAATGCCGCTGTTATCTATTTATAATCTCTATGATGCCTTATATACTACAACTACTACATTGACTGCTGAAGAACCAGGGGTTAGGCAGTTGGAAATCCATGTGTAACTTTTGGCTCTTCAAAAACTGAAGTACTAAGTGGACCGGAAGCCTTACCAAGAACATGAACAGTTGATGGACACCGATTTTGTCTGTTACGTGTACTCTGTATGGCATTCCTACAATAAAGTAAGCTGGAGAGAAGAAAATGTTACTAGCAAAATCATAAAGAAGAGCTGATATATTCATAGTACTGTGTTGAATTTACTGGGAAAAAAGATCTCACATAAATGGGCCCACGCAGTTCAAACCCATGTTGTTCTTTCTTCTGGCCATGACTAGTAATAATAATACTGTTGTTGTTATTCATCATGTAATTCGTCACAGAATGGGTCAGGTTTTCTGAGCCAGCTCTTTGCTAGAAGATCGTGGGTGGGGAGGGGTCCAGGCAGCCCTCTTCTGCTACCTGGAGACAGACTCCCACCCACCATGGCTCAGCCGTGATTCTCGGTACGTCTGGCCTCCTCTCTGCTCCTGCAAGCCAGCTGGGCCCTAGCGGGCCTATGTCACCAGTTCTGCTCACTTGGTCCCTGGAAACAGCCCTTACCTCCTGACCATGTCAACGAAGTGGGTTTTTTCTGAAATGTGTCCCCACTGGGCTCTCCGGTCCTCTCTGCTGCTTCTGTTCTTTGCTTCCCCTAATTCAAGCCCAATCTCAGCGAGTCCGGGGGTCCCTGACATGCCCTTGGGAATCTGGATTATATCCATCTCTGAATTCTGTGGGAACTACGTTTTGTGCAATTTTTAACTCTCCTTTTGCTTCTGTGTGATTCCTAGTGGGGGAAGAAGTGAATGAGAAGAGGGAGATGGCTCCTTATTGATCTGCCATGTTCATCCCGGAAGCCTTGCTTCACAAACCAACTTGAAATCTTTTCAGAGCACAGTTGTGTGGCTTAATTTAAAGCTGGGAGTGCTTGGTTGTAAGTAGAGAAGGCTGCCTTATGAAATAGGATTTTCTCTCGGCAGTATTTCCAAAAATACTTGGAGCAGTGTTATTCTTTATGAATCTCTACCAATTCTGGATACCTTCCTCAGGAATCCAGAAACGATGCTTTTATAAATCAGCAAACTTGTGTAATTTATGCCTGCAAGCTCTCCGAGAGCTTGTCCTTTTTATTGGTTTCTGATCCAAAGCTGGAGAATGGATGGCTAGAATTCCGGCATCCCACCGTGACATCAGACAGCCCCGGGTCGTTGTGCAAGGGCCCTCTCGGATACAGCTGGTAGGACTGTAAATTGGTACAGGGTTTCAGGAGGGACTTTGGCAGTCCATATGAAGAACCTGAAAAAAATTCATACCCTTTCAGCCAGTAAATCTGTTTTTAGGCTTTCAGCCTGTGGATATAATCAGAGTCACAGAGATCAATGCCCAAAAATGATTACCAAAAATTGAACACTGCCGAAATGTTCAAGGGTACTAGTTAGGACACGGCGTGTGTATTTGACAGAGTAGAAATCACTCATTAAACGTTTTAGTGTTGTGGGAATATGCTTACGATACCATGTTAGGGTAGGATATAAATCTATAGGCCAAGTGATCTCAGTTATGCGAAATATGCAAAAAAAACCCTGCTGGAAAGAAATATATAAGGCGTTAATAGTGAGCATTTCCAGTTAGGAGAAGATGGAGTCATGCTTACTCTCTGTATACTTTGCTGTGTTTTGGGTTTTTCTGCAACGATCATGTCTAGTGTATTTCATCTTGGCCTTTTATTTTTAATTTAATTTTTTAGGAAATGCATGCATGTGGGATAAAAAAGGCAGAGGGCTATCTAGTGAACCATATGTTGCTTGATCTCTATCTCCTGTTCATCGATCCATTGATTGATTGATTCATTCACTCATTCACGGCCTACTTCTCCCTGGAGGCAATAGGATTCTGTTTCATGGGTGTATGTTCAGAGATAGCCTGTGAGATCCGAGTAAAACCCCCACTCACGGATCTTCTCTTCCTTTCCCTTTCTTATATAAATAGTAGCAAACTACACACGCGCCATTCTGTTCCTTCTTTTTTAACTTCATATATTTTGGCAGTGATGTCATATCAGTATAGAAAGAGCTTCCTCAGGTCTAGGAATTGCCGCCTAGAATTTCATTCTTTGGAAGTATCTGGAATTGGTTCAGTCAACACGGAGACCGTTACGGACCGTCTTCTGTGGTTACAAACAATGCTGTGATCAGTAACCTGGAGCCTGGGTCCGTTCCAACACGTACGGAGGTTTATAATCGGTGATGTCTCCTTACAACTGTCAGGAGGGTTCTAGGAGGTGTCCTGCTGCCCATGTCCAGCTCGACAATGCAATGTTGACTGAAACAAGGCGGGAAGGGGCAGCAGAGACAGGAGGGAAGGAAGCCCTTCCGTGGCCGAGGGATGCGGGCTGTGTCTTAGGTGGAGTATGAAGTTAGGCTTGTTTCCCAAGTTGCTCCATTTCAGGAACGCTTGCCCACCATCGTCTGTGCAGCATCTCCCCGAAAACTCCTCGCTGCTAGCCACTGCCCTTACTTCACCCTTAAGTGGGGCTTCTAATGCTTAAAGTCTCCTTGGTGAACTTTTCTCGTTCAACGCTTCTGAGCGCATGCAAGAAGGTAGAGCAGTTAATGCCCCATTTCACGGGTGGGGACAATTCTCAAGCGCCGGTCCCCCATGTGGCTACTATGCTAGCCCCGTCCCAAGCCAGCATGCTCCACTTCCAGCCCCCCGCTCTCCTTCTTCCCGTCCACGAGTACATGACAACCTCAGCTTTCTCAACTTCTTTCTCCGGATCGCCATTTTTTGCGGGACAGCTCATTTACTTACTTGGGGCAATATCTCACCCCCAGCTTCTCTGGGAGATTTTACCAGGGTTGCTTAAAACTAGACCTTCTACGTTTGATTTCTTCATTGAGGTTTTATGGCTCTGGTGGGCTGTTTCCAACTAAAAATATTACAGCTGTTCTCATTGGCATTGAACTTTAGGGCTTCTGCCTCTAATTTATCTCGCTGTTGGAGCAGACCCAGAGCTGTTTTCTAAGGATGGTCTTGGCCCTTCACGGGGCTACTCTCTCAGCTCATCTCAAGCTTATATCCTGGTTGGGCTCCTTAATGTTCAGGCAAGGATGTCAAATATGCTCTTTGCTCCGCAGGCCATTAAAGCGTAAAGATCAGCGTTTAATCAGCAGTACGGAGTGTCTGTCCTCCAGGTCCCCATTGGAGGGCAAACCCCTGAATCCTTTGTTTCTAGCCCTTAAGCAGCACTCAGCAAAATGCCAACCTTCTACCGATTTTGCTTGTATCCCTTATTGCCACCGATGGAGAATACCTTTCCCTCCTTCTAGAGTGGAACTTGCCATTTCAGTCCATTCATTAATCCAATCAACAGAGAGGCATAAAGCATGACTAGGTATCAGTCCTGGGTGCCCATCGAGGTTCGGAATACAGCCATGAACAAGACGAGGTGGCGACTCTCCAGAAATTTGTATTCTAGTTGGGAGAGATAGACAGACGTTTAAAAAAATAAAACGAGTAAACATGTAGTATGTCAGATACTGATAAAGGCTATAGAGAAAACTAAAGCTATTCCGGGGAAATATAGTGAAAAGATGCAAGTGTGTGTGTGTGCATGTGTGGGCATGCCCTATTTCGGGGAAGTAGGTTCGGGAAGGCCTCTTAGTCATGTAGCATTTGGATGGAGACCAGAAAAAAGGCATGGGGTCCTATACCCCGTGGTGGAGAGCATTAGAGGCAGAGAGCCTCTCGTGTTTGGGGGGCAACAAGGTGTGGCTGGAACAAATAGAAGAGGGGGGAAGGAGGAGGTGGTCCGGGGGGAGTGTCAGACTTGGGGCAGGTGGCAGACCACCCATGGCCTCTGGGTGTATTAGGAAGAGTCCTCCAAAGAAACAGAGTCAATAGGATATAAATCTATGTCTGCATTGAAAGAGATTAAAATATGCAATATTATGATATAAATATATACAACATATATATATAATTAAAAGAATTATGAGGAATTGCTTCACATAGTTACGGAGCTGAGGAGTCCCGTGCACGATCTGCCGTCTGCAGACTGGAGACCCAGCAAAGCGGGCAGTGTCGTGATGTTCCAGTCGGAAAACCAGTAGGCTCAAGACCCAAGCCAGTATTTCAGTTTGAGTGTCAAGAACAGAAAAAGACCAGTGTACCAGCTCCAATCAGTTACACAGGTATAATTCCTTCTCAGTCAGCCTTTTGGTACTGTTCAGATCTTCAACTGATTGGACAAGGCCCACCTACACTAGGGAGGGTTATCTGCTTGACTCAGTCTACTGACTTGATGTTCCATCTCATCTGGAGGCACCCTTACAGATACACCCCAAACGTTGTCTGACTAAAGGTCTGGGCACCCCGTGGCCCAGCTGACACAAAATCAACCATTGCTATGGGCAGTATAACTGGTTTTTTGTTTGGAGAGAGGTGGGGAGCCACTGGAGGTGTTGAGCAGCAACGTGAGCTGACTTAAGTTCTAGCAGGTTTCCTGGCTCTTGGGTTGAGAATAGACTGTGGGGGCATGGGGCTAGGCAGAGAGAAGAGTCGGGACGGCCACTGGAATCATCTCGGTGAGAAATGTGGGCGCCTAGATTAGAATGGGGCTGGTGGACACGGTGTGAAAAGGCTGTGGTTCTAGATGTGTGTTCTAGGTGCACTTTGAGAGAAAGGGTCTGGGACACCTGGCTGGCTCTGTCGGTTGAAGGTCCGGCTTTTGATTTCAGCTCAAGTCGTGAGATCGAGCCTGCGTGGGGTTCTGCTCTCGGCCGGGTCTGCCCGAGATTGTCTGCCACTCCCTCTGCCCCTCCCACTGTTCTCTCTCTCTGTTAATTAAATAAATAACTCTTAAAAAAATAAGAGAGAGAGAGACTGCGGGCTCACAGGACCTTGTCCATACCTTTGTGATAGCATCTGTCATTTTGGACTGTAATTGCTGACTTTTTTGTCTCCTGCATTGAATGCTATTCTAGTAATCTTCATAAAAATAGCAATATAATAATAGCTAACAGCTACTGAGCTGCGCTCTGTGTCAGTGACTGGGCTCAGTGCTTTATACTTAGCATCTCATTGGACGTTCACATCAGCCCTGTGAGTTTATTCTTGTTTTATTGAAGTATCATGGACCCCCAGTGTTACAACTACCAACATGATATTACCGCAACGTTAGATAGGGTGTTCTTAAAGGCTGGAAATGTCATTTTCTATTTTCGCCGGTTGTGGATGTCCTCGAGGGCATTATGTACATTTGTCTTGGTTTTTGGACTTGGGGAGATGCTGTGAAGTTTAGACACAAGGAGGTTTAGAAACTTGGCTGCGTGCTCGCACCCCTGAGTGCCGAGTGCTGTGTTTAGTACCTAGCAGAGCTGAGTGGGTGGTGCTCATGCCTTCCCAGATGTTTCTCAGGTCCACTGGGAGCCAGGCCCATGGGGATCGGGGACAGGGCTTTGAAAAGACGCTCGAAGTCCCCTCCCTCCTGAAGCTTGTGCTCTAAGGGGATGGCATGCTTGGGGGCCCATGAGTCACCCGTCCCATTCTGGGAGAATGGAAGACTGGAAGGAAGGCTAGAGGGGTGAGTCGGGATGAGCTAGTCGAGAACCCCGAACGCAGGTGAGGAGCTTTATTCGGAAAAGAGGCCAGGCCTCTCCGTGAAGACACCGAGTTTGCTGGGCAGCCCGAAGGCAACGGGCTGTGTCTTCCCGGCTCATCTGCCCTTTCTCTCTCCCTCGTTCTCCGGCGGTGCAACGACAGAGCAGTACTGGCGAGGCTGAAAATCCTCCTCCCTCCACCTGACGCTCGGCCAACAGGACCCCTCCTCGGTGGGACGTGGAAGCCAGTGACGGGGCAGCAAGAGAGGTGGCCCCAGAAGCCGGGACCTTGTTCCCTCCGCTGTCGTTCAGACGGGCCTCGTCAGCGAGCAGCTGTGGCCGGCGTGTGGGCATATGGCGGGGCCTGGTGTGGCCCAGATTTCGCTCGAGAGCCCTTCAGGAGCCAGCAGCTGCCTCCGCCGCTGCCGCTGGTCTCTGGCCCACGGCCCCGGCCCGCCCCGCCGTCTGCACAATCTGCTCTGCGGGCAGCGGGGCCGCCTTCTCGCTCCAGCTGCTGGAGGCGGGGCGGTGGGTGGGGGACGGCCCGAAGCCGCTCTCCCTGCTCCCGGACCAGATCACCTGTTGGCTCCGGAGCCCACCAAGGTGATGGGGACCTCGGGGAGCTCCGGGGTGCTCAGCCCTCCCTGGAACTGGGCGATGGCTCCGTAAACACAAGGCGTAGAATAAAGACAGCTTTGGGGCGGCCGGTTTAATTTTCATGTAAGGCATAGTGGGCCGGCGGCGGTAACTCTGTGGGGGGATTCAGGGTGTGGGCTTCAGTAGACACTACGTTATGCAGACCTGGCTTCGACTACTGGTTCTGCTGCTAAGAGCCAGATGTCATCAGGTGAGTCACCCGGCTGCCCTGAGCTGTAGTTTGTCATCGGTGAGAGGAAGGATTCAGAGCAGGTACTCACCACCGCGCCCCTGAATGACCGGCTTACGTACAAGGTGCACCAGGCACCGGTCCAAGTGTTTTCCCTGTGTTGGATGCACGGATAACAACTTTTTGTACTTCAGACTGCTGTCTCCCCCCCATGTCAGAAGACTCTTTACCCTCAATGAAATCTTTTTAATATTTTATATATTTATTTGTCAGATAGACAGAGAGAAAGAGAGAGCAAGCACAAGCAGGGGGAGGGGCAGAGGAAGAAGGAGGAGCAGGCTCCCCTCTGAGCAGGGAGCCCGATGTGGGACTCGATCCCAGGACCCTGGGATTGTGACCTGAGCCGAAGGCAGATGCCTGACTGACTGAGCCACCCAGGCGCCCCTCCCTCAGCGTAATCTTCCATAGAACCCACACTGCAAACAGAACGCTTTTGGACCCGTTGTCCCAGACATTCGCCTTTCCCTCCTGCCCTGGAGTGTGTCCACCGAGGATCCCAGCTAGAAGACCACCGGTGGGACTGTGTTGTCTCTCCACGGCTGCTGTCAGAAAGCACCACTAACTTGGAGGCTTCAAATAGCGCTCATTTATTCCCTCACAGTTCTGGAGGCCAGGAGTCCACAATTGGTGTCCCTAGGCCGGTTCCTTCTGGAGGCTCTGGAGAAGAATCCATTGTCTTGCCTTTTCCAGCTTCTGGAATCTGCCCACCCTGCTGGGCTCCAGGACCTTCTGACGTCCCTGTAGCCTCTTGTCTATCCTCCCCTGTCCAATGCTCATCCTGGTCTCCCCCTATGCGAACCGTGCTGGATACACTGGGTCTACACGCCTAGTCCGGTAAAACCTCCCTATCTCGGGATCCTCAACTTAATCACACCTTCCAAGTCCCTTTCGCCAAGTTAAGTAGTACTCACAGTTTCAGGGACTGGGGGTGCCTCGTCACCCTGCCACAGGGAGCGTCTGGGTCCCCGCGGCTCTGTCAGCTCTGCTCTACACGCAGAATTGGATAACGATGCGCGCGTATGTACTGGTCGCTGCTTTCCACCCGCGCCCCCCGCCGCCCTCTGTGTTGGTCTCCTCTGTAACGCGGCACGAGCGTGGGGCAGAGTTGTCCTCTGAGCCCTAACCGGGTGGAACACGAAGGGGCTGACAAGGGGAGGGTCCCAGGGTCCCTCCGCTGGTCCTTGCTCGCAGGGTGCCCGATCACCGCGGGAATGTCGATAATCATTATTTCCCCTTTGTGATTAGCTCCACTCAAGCTGGGTCTAAATGATATCAAAACAGCCAGTCAATTTGGTCCATTTACTCAGTCTGTCCACTTAGTAGAAAATAAAAAATCAATTAAATGAGTGGTTGGAGTGAATTGACAGGTCACGTCACTGACTCAGTAGAGGCAAGAAGCCCTCCACGGACAGCTGCGGAGATGAGGACACCAGCACCCTGAAGCTCCTTATTCTCCCTCGGACCCCTCTGACCCCCTCCGTGATCCCCTGTGATCCCCTCTGCGATCCCCTCTCCCCGCATTCATTCTCGCAGATCCTAGCTGTTTCAGGAAATGTCACCGCGAGGGTCTGATTTTGCTGTGCCGACCTCCTGAGGTGGCCAGGACAGCCGAGGAAGCCGGCAGGGAGTCTCGATGAGAAACTGAAAGATTCCCAGCAGCAGGAGAGACTCTTCAAGTGTGCTTAGAAGGAATTTAAGCACCTTGCACTGGTGAGCTCATCAAACCCTGTGCACAGTCTGTGAGGTCGCTTGTTTCCCAGATGTTACCCAGATATTTTCTCCAGCCATTACTCTCCAGATTTTATAAGGAGGAGGGTAAGAGCAGCGTTCGACCCAAGCTTATGTCTCTTAACCCCCTGCTTCTCTGTCTAGATCAGAAGCTCTCAAGCCCCCATCCGCTAAGGAGACTGAAAACATCGAGAAGGCATACATGGAAGATTCTACACTCCAGCTCCATCCGTAATAGCAAACACCTGGGAAGAACCAGAAGGAGCTGTAGCACCTCCCCACGATAGAGGACCAGGCACCTGTGGGAAGGAGTGAGCCTCTCTACACCGCAGGAGAGAGCAAGCTCCAGGAGTCAATGAAAAAAGCTACGAGGGTCATGAGGCGCCTGGCTGGCTCAGATCAGTAGAGCACGCGACTCGGGTCCTAAGTGCAAACCCCATGTTGGACATAGAGCTTACCTAAAGGGAAAAACAAGCTGAGAGTGTGGTCCTCTACATTTATTTAAGAAAGAAGGGGACAAAGTATTTCCTGGGGAGAAACTCCACAGGACGCTGTCTTCATTTCTTGATTAAAAAAAAAAAAAAAAGGAAATTGCTTAATAAAAAAAGAGCAGAGGCGCCTACAGATTAAGAGAATTTAGGAGAGCGCGGACAGGCTCTCCTTTGCTGTCTTGCCTGCCGCTCCCTTGTGGTGGACTCCGTAAACTTCTCTCTCTTCATCAGTCAACCAACCAATCAATCACTCAATCAATGATTTATATCAACGAATTGTAGATCAGACCTTATGTATTTTCCAACTGAAGCAGATGATCAAGAAATATATCAAACAGGGAGAATCAGTGTTTGACGAATTCTTTGAGGAATTACTACTACAGAGAGTTTTTTTAGTTATTTTTTTGGTGTGATAGAATATTTTTGTTTTGCTTTCAAGAGTCCTCTTTCGCTGATACGTTCTGAAGTGTGACGTCTGAGCTTTGCTTCTAAGGAGTTGTATTTTGGGGAGGGAGCTGGGGAGACGGTGGGGGACTGTGAAGCAAGCTTGGTCCTGACGGATTCACTACTGACATTGGATGAGAGGCTGAAGTCCCGACCACAGTGTCCCGTGCTGCATATTCTTAAAATGTTCTATATAAAGCAAGTTACAAAGGTAACTTTTTCTGGAGAAGGAATTCTTATTGAATCACCCTCCACAGTGCCTGGGCTCAGTTTTGCTTTTGTTTTGGTTTAAAAGCTCCCGCCACGATTTTAAAGAACGGCTGGAATTCCAGAACCTCCTTTAATTTTCCTTAACGTTGCCCCAGCGGAGTTCCGAACTTAGTCCCTCTAGAGGGACGGTGTACCAGGGAAAGGACCCTTCCCCGTGGCTGATCTCGTCTTTACACTTTCTAGTCAAATCAGTGTCAGGCTCGCAAGATCTCGTTTTCTCTTAGTTTTTCTAATTTCCCCAGCTGGTCTGAAACTTGAGGAAGTTAATAGCCATTTTGCATTTGACTTATTTTGCCCTTGGGGCCTCTGAGAATGTCTGCCAATAATGAGCTGACCCATTTTTAGAATCAGGGTGCGGTTCCTAAGCTGGCACTGCTTCCTTCACCGGGAGAGGAAGTGCCCATCACGGCAGGCACCTGCGAGCAAGTGCCTTCAAGTTCATTTCCACAACGCTTGCTGTTCCGGAAAGAGAATGCACACCGTTCCTGCTGGGAGTCCCCGATCCTGCCGGGGAAGGAAGGGGCGTGTGAGCAGTTCCCTAAGGGGCATCTTTACCCACCAGTTTGTGTTTTCTCTCAGGTCACAGAGGGCCACTCGAGAAACTATTTCCCGGGGACCATGTGGGACTGCAGGGCAAGGGACGTTTGCAGTGGAGCCGATGAACACCCGGGTGGGGGGTGAACCCCAGGACCACCCCGTAGTCCCACAGACAAAATGTCAGATGAGGACAGAACTCCTGCAGAGTGCGTGGGGAGGGAAATTCTGGGCCTCTCTGCTCTGCCTAGGAACTTGGGTTCTGTGCACGTAGTTTAATGCTCAACCTAGAATCTTGAAATTCCCCATCATTTTTGAACAAAAGGACCCTCATTTTCATTTTGCACCGGGCCCTGCGACTTAGGTCGTGGCTGAGAGGAACGATTGTGAACGTGACATTGTAGGGAGGGTCACACTAGCTCTTCTCAAAGCCCAAAGGATCTTGTACGAAGTGTAAAGCCCAGAGGAGGGTATATAATATAAGAAGAGTAAGGGAAGCCGGAAATGGAGAGAGGGACACCACAGAAAGAGGGAGAGAATACGAGTGTTTTTAGTACTGGTGGGAGGATGTTCCCCTGGGTCTCCTTCTGGGTCTCTTCTGAGCCGGCGCCAGCAACGAGAACAGGGCTGGGAAAATCAGATGCCTTCACTTGAGGAGTTAAGTGGACTTCCAGGGGTTGTGCTGGCCACCCAGGAGTCTGCCTGGGGAAGGGGTTAGGGTACGGAAAGGGTAAGGAAAAAGCCATTTCAGAGCTATCCGGCTCAGGACCCTGGCGGGGCTGGGTCTGTACCCACTCTCCTGCCCATGTCACGGCAGTCTTTTTAGGGAAACCTATCCGTTCACGGGCTCCTTCACCAGACACAACACTCATACACATTGTTACCTTTAGACACGTACAGACATCCAGAATTTCGGACAGAGTTCCAGTGGAAAACAAGACAGGCGAGATTTTGTTTTCATCGCGCAGGATGAGGAGGCAGATGGGTAAGACCGTGGTAGGCAGGGATGAGACTTCCAGACAGTGTCAGAAAACCTGGGGGTGGGGTGGGGTGGGGTGGGGGGTCATTTCAAGTCAGTCATCCTCAGACATCTGGACCCACCCTCGAAAACCATCGAACCACCGCTGCTTCCTTCATTTTCAAACATGCCAGATTACGCGGCTTTGTTACAAGAGACAAGATGGCACGTCCCCGTAACAGCCAAACTAACCCTCTGAGCACTGCTTGGCAGCGTAGCTCCTCCAGGTGAGGTCCCTGCACCAGCGGCCCCAGCGGCCGGGAATTCCTGTCGGAGATGTGAACGCTCAGGCCCTCCTGACTGAATCAGAATCCACAACCTGCGCTGTGAGAAGCCGTCCGGGAGAACCAGGCGGGGAAGCCACACTCCCTGGGACCTTGAACCCTATTCAGTTGCCGAGGACTCTGATGCCGTCCCACCTTTGAGGACCTCACTGTGTGTCAGGAAGAGCCTTCACACCCCTCCGTCTCGAGCGTCCTGAATCACACCTGGGCAGCCACACAGCCTCTTGGTTTCTTCCTGGTTGTTTCCAGAGTTTATCATCGACCCACGGGGTTTTCCCTGAGCTCGCAGAGGAGCAGAGGGATGACGGGTGGAGAAATGTGACTGAGAGGGCTTCATGAGAAGACACACGAAAAGGGGGCCTGAGATATTGGGCTCAATTTTCCAGCTGCTTCAGTCTGTTCCCCCCCACCCCGTACCTCTCTCTCTCTCTCTTTGTCTCTCTATCTCTATGTACCCATCCACTCACTCATCTGTCTACCTATCTAGTAGATCTATCCATCCGTCCACCTATCTATCCATCCGATAGATCTTTTTTTTTTCATTTTTTTATGTTATGTTTATCACCATACCGTACTTCATTAGTTTTTGATGTAGTGTTCCATGATCCATCCATCCATGCATCCGTCTGTCCGTCCATCCATTAATCTATCTTTGTCTCTCTATCATCTGGGATGGGGCGGTGAGGGGATGGAGGCCAGGGCAGAGCAGGGGGTGGGGGAGCAGGAGGGCGGGGAGATGCAGGAAAGGCCTGTCCCTGGCTAAGGGCCACGGGGAGGAAGGGGTGAGCGTGGGGGGCAGAGGGGGCAGGGAGCAGGGTAAGTGAAAGGCTGGGGGTCGTGCGGGGGGATGTCGGAGCAGGGAGACCCAAGCGGCATGATAATAAGACACCTCAGAAGCAAGAGGGGAAAGCACTTTTTATGGTGGCAATTAAGGAACCTAAATGAATGTGCCTTTAAATGAATTGCGTGTTTATGTTTCAGGAGCGGAGATGTGCCAAGACTGCCTGGGGATGCTTCTCCCACAGCTTCCCCACCCACTCCCAACCGAGTTGTGAAAATATATACCTGCTTCTCTCTCCAAGCCATCCTACCAGCTAATTATCTGTAAAGATTCAAATCATGAGCTGAAACTCCAAAGCATTTTATGGGCATTTGGGGAGTATTAAATAGGAAGATTGGAAGCAAAATTACAGTTCCCCCAATAGGTTTTGGGGGGCTTGATAAAAATCTGCTTTTAATTAAAAATATAAACCAGCGAGGCCCCCTGTGCACAAACAGGGAAGTCTTGGGGGCTCGGCCCCACGTGCAAACGTTGACGGATGTCGGGTGTGGACTGGGATCCCGGCCTTTGCTGCCGGGTCTGCGGGCCTCGGGGAGGCGTGATTGATGGGCTGGCTGGGTTTTCGGCTCAGAGGCCTGGCTGACGGATCCACGAACACAGAGGCTGTGCCGCAGCTCCCGAGATGAAGTAATGGGCTTGTCTCTGTCTAGGTAGGGAATTCTGCCAAGCCCCGTGTTTTAAATAAAATGAGGCTTTTGTGGTTCTTGGCATGGGCCCGCCAGCGCAGGCTAACCTTGGCATCTGTGTGCTCGGCCTTCTCTAGAGTGGGGCTGAGGGCTGGCCCAGGTTCAGGGGCGACCCACGGGCAAGGATGCTGGGGCTCGGGGACCAGCCCCACCGACCCGCTCCCTGCCCTGGTGAAGGCATCGTCATCCACTCCGCTGCTGAAGTCAAAACCCAGCATATCCGCCGTGATTTCTTCCGGATCGCACGTCCGCCTTAAGACCACTCATTCTTCTGTGTTTACTGCTGCCGCCGCCAGCCTCGTCCCCACATCCCTCACCCTGACGCCACAAGGCCCTCTGGAGTCATCTGTCCCTTCTCTTGCTCTCCCCTCACCGTCCACCCTCCCACCTGATCAGGATGATTTTTGAGATTCATTATGTTTTTTAATTGCATATCAATAGTCCATTTCTTTTTATTTTCGAGTAATACTCCGTCATATGAGTATACCGCGATTTGTTGATCTTGTCCCGGGAGATGAACATGTGGGTCGCTTTTAGTTTTTGGCTCCAATGAATAAGTACAGACACGTACAAGTTGCTAAGCACGAGGGGCGCCTGAGTGGCTCTGTCGGTGAAGCATCTGCCTGCGGCTCAGGTCACGATCCCAGGGTCGTGGGATCGAGTCCCGCGTGGGGCTCCCTGCTAGGCAGAGAGGCTGCTTCTCCCTCTCCCGCTCCCTGCCACTCCCCCTGCTTATGCGCATGCTTTCTCTCTCTCTCTGACAAATAAATAAAATCTTTAAAAACAAAAGTTGCGGGGTGCCTGGGTGGCTCAGTGGGTTAAAGCCTCTGCCTTCGGCTTAGGTCATGATCTCAGGGTCCTGGGATCAAGGCCCACATCGGGCTCTCTGCTCAGCGGGGAGCCTGCTTCCTCCTCTCTCTCAGCCTGCCTCCCTGCCTACGTGTGATCTCTGTCAAATAAATAAACAAACTCTTAAAAAAACAAAAACAAAAAACCAAAAGTTGCTAAGAAGGCTCATGCACGAGTATTTCTACCAACGTGCATTTTTGCTTCTCTTGGGTACATGCCCAGAACCGAAGAGCTGGGTGATTGGGTGGGTGTATACTTGACTTTTTTTTTTTTTTTAACTTTATGTGTGTATGTTTTTCAAGGAGTTTTAGGGTCACAGCAAAATTAAGAGGAAGGTGCAGAGATTTCCCACTCCCCCCAACCCTCCCAGCCTCACACATGCCTCTGCGTCATCACCCCCACCCCCGCGGCCCTGGAGTGGGATAGTTGTGACAACGGGTGAACCTAGACGGACGCGTGATTATCACCCATGGGTTCAGGCTTGTGTTGCACATTCCATGGGTCTAGACAGATGTAAAAGGACATGTATGTTCACAGCCCTAAAAAATCCTCTGTGCTCCCAGTCATCCCTCTCTCCCCCCATCACCCACAGGATGATCTTTTCTTGTTAAGTCCTTGGCGGGAAAGGCAGTGCGGCCCAGTGCTTACAACAAGGACTGAGCAACCGGACAACCTGGGTTCGAATTCTGGCCTCCTCTTCCAGGAGGATCACATGGCAGCTGGTGCAGAGCACGGACTGGAGAGAAAGTCCTTCCAGAGGAGGTTTTCGGAAGGGGGAAGGCCTGGTGAACATGTGAGGTTTCCTAAACCTGGGCAGGGGGTCTGGGATGGCTGCTCGTCTCCCTCACGGAACCTTCATTGACGGACTCCCAGGGCGACCTCGCTTCCTCCCCAGCCTGGGAGTTCACCTGGACGGGAATTTCCTAGATACACTAGGAAGGGATGAGTGAGCCCAGCTATAGCCTGAGGTGGGCCTGGATCCCACAGGGGGCTGGGGGAAACTGAGTAATGACCCCTAATTCCCAGAACCTGCCATTGTTACCTGACGCAGCCAGAGGAGCTTTGAAGATGTGATTAGGTGAGGGCTCTTGAGGTGGAGAGAATATGCCGGATTATCTGGGTGGGCCTGATGTGATCACAGGGGTTCCTGTAAGAGGGAGGTGGGAGGTGACAGTCAGAGCAAGAGGACAAGGCAATGCACCAAGAGGATGAGGCTGGAGTGGGATGCTTTGGAGATGCGGGCAGTGGCTTCCAGACAAGGAACGCACACTGTTACTAGAAGCTGAAGATAACAACAACAAAAACACGATTTCCCCCTCGGAGCTCCCAGAAAGAACCAGCTCTGCCAACGCCTCCCCTTTAGGACCGTGAGTCTGATTTCAGAATTCTAATCTCTACCTGTGTAAGATGATACATTTTGTTGTCTGAAGCTCCTGAGTCTGTGGTATTTTGTTACAGCAGCAAACAGGAAACTCGTACCTGCCAACAGCACTCTGACTCTGGGAGCCGAGGCCTCTCTGTCTGTCCCCACTGGTGCTGACTCTCTCTGTCCCCTTTCCCTTCTTTACTGAAGCCCAGGGGAAGTGCGCCAGAGGCAGGTGAGGACTTGTGGCTGTCCAGTCTAAGGACATCCGATTCAGAAGCTGCTGACGGTCGCCTCCACCCTCATTCCCTCTCATTTGTTAGGACAGGACTGAAACGACATTGCTCCTAAGACAACCCTAAATGCCATCTGTTCTTTTTCTTCCTTTTTGATTGAAGTGCAGTTAACACAGAGTGCTGTATTAGTTTCGGGTGTACAATACAGTGATTCACCAATTCTGAGCATTGTTCAGTGCTCATCGCAGTAAGTGTACTGTTTTAAAAGAATTTTTAAAAATATTTACTTGAGAAAGAGAGAGAGTGAGAGCACAAATGGGGGAAGGGCAGAGGGACAAGCAGACTCCCTGCTGAGCAGGGAGCCTGATGCGGGGCTTGATCCCAGGACCCTGAGATCATGACCTGAGCTGAAGGCAGACACTTAACCGACTGAGCCACCCAGGTGCCCCTTTAAACTTAAAAAAAAAAAACCCAAAAACTAATTTACCTATTTGAGAGAGAGAGAGAGAGTGTGAGCATGGACAGGAGGGGCAGAGGAGAGGGAGAGGAAGTCTCTAGTAGACTCCGCACTGAGTGCAGAGCCCAAAGTGGGGCTCGACCAGGACCCCAAGATCATGACCCTAGCTGAAACCAAGGGTCAGATGGTCAACAGATGCGGCACTCGGGTGCCCTTCACAGTATGTGTACCCTTGATCCCCTTCCCCGCTTCACCCACCCCCCACCACCTTCCCTCTGGTAACCATCAGCGTGTTCTCTGCATTTAAGAGGCTGGGTTGGGACCCCCGGGTGGCTCTGGTGGTTGAGCCGCTGCCTTCGGCTCAGGTCATGATCCCAGGGTCCTGGGATCGAGTCCCACATCGGGCTCCTTGCTCGGCGGGGAGCCTGCTTCTCTCACTGCCTCTGCCCACCGCTCTGTCTGCCTGTGCTCGCTCGCTCTCTCTCTCTGACCAATAAATAAATAAAATCTTAAAAAAAAAAGAGGGCTGGGTTTTTTGGTCTTTTTTCCCCTTTGTTTTGTTTCCTAAATTCCATATATGAGTGAAATCATATGGTATTTGTCTTTCTCTACCTTATACCTTCTAATTCCATCCATGTCATTACAAATGGCAAAATCTCATTCTTTTTTTATGGTTGAGTGATATTCCATTGTATGTGTGTATATATCTCCCATCTTTTTTATCCATTTGTCGATGGATGGACACTTGGGCTCCCCCCATATCTTGGCTATTGTAAATAACACTGCAACAAACATAGGGCGCATATATTCTTTTGAATTAGTGTTTTTATTTATTTATTTATTTATTTTTGGGCAAATACCCAGCAGTGGAATTATTGGATCATATGACAATTATTATTTTTTTTTAAATTTTTTGAGGATCTTCTATATACTGTTTCCCACAGTGGCTGCACCCACCAACAGTGCACAAAACTCTGTTTGTTCTTTGTCCTGATTCTTGGCTTGGGCTCGCGGACACACTGAATGAGCCCCACCCAAGCCTGCATCTCCACTTTCCACTTCCTCCTCTCCCTCCAGCTTTCCGGGACCTAGCATGCTGGGGAGGGGGTGAGATGCTGGGTGCTGAGTAACAGCGGAATCGGAATAAAATAGAGACCCAACTCAAAGGAGTCTGGAATCCACAGGACAGGCCCAGGCTGGGATTCTTGATGCCGGAGCACACCAGGGAGCTAAGGATACTGAGAAAGTGTGAGTCTGGAAAGCAAAGTGGTTGGTTGATTTTAATGGAGGAAGAGAAGCGGAGCCTGGGTACCTGTTAAGTTGTGGGCAACACAGAGCCCAGGAGCCCAGTCCTTTCCCCGGTGTCCTGACCATTGAAAACACGTGCAGAGAGCCTACTACAGATCAGACTAGTTGTTCTCTTTGGGAACGACTGAGCTATGGGTCTTGGTATTTCCGACCCCAGTGACCAGGGAAATGGAATCAGGGGTCAGGCACTGGGAAAGAAGAGAGAAGGGCAGGATTGAGCCCTGGAAGACTGGAACTGATGCCCGGAACTGGGCTCTGGGGACAGCCCTGCAGGAGGGAGCTGCGGAATGGGGACAGGAAGTTGAAACCAGCCGCTAAGAAGTGAGGCTGCTGAGGCTGGAACAGGACATGAAGACAGATCGGACTGAAGGCTGAAAGCTGGGGTTCTCCTCTGCAGTGAGAAGCGTTCCCAGAGCGGGGCAGGTAGGAAGGAAATAGGCCCATCTCCTGGCTGGGATGAACAGGAGGACAGTGCCGAGTGAGCCCTGAACATGTCTTCTTCCTCATTATACCACAGACGGTCCATCCGTGACTCTCGTTTGGTCCTAAAGTTGCGAGCAGAAAGCACGAGGTCCACATCCGTACTAGATCGTCCAAAGCAGCCGCCACTGGGAAGTGGACTGGGTCTGTGCTGAGGGCTTCCCATCAGTGACCAAGAATTAAACACCTGTGAGAAGTAAAGCATCGAGCCAGGGCTAGAGGATGGACGGCTCATCTTTCCGTTCATGAAATTCATTCATTCACAAACATGTATTGAACATCTTCTATGTGCCAGGCACGGTGTTAGGTGCATGGGATGTGGCAGTGAGCGAAACGAAGATTCACAAGGAGCTTCTAGTACAGTGGAGAGTGAAGATAAAAAATAGTAAATGTCGTAAATAAACCCACTTATAGTAAATCAATGATGCTTATCATTATGGACAAAATACAAAGTACAGCAGGGAACCAGGAGGGTAGCAGTGATTTGCAGGTTTAAGTAGGGTAAACAGGGTAGGTCTTGTTGAGAAAGCAATATTTGAGCAAATTCTAAAAGGAAATAAGGGGGAAGACCAACTGCTATATGGGTTTGGGGCATTTAGGCAGCTCCAACAGCCCGTGCAAAGGCCCTGAGGCAAGGAGGCTATGTGTTGAGTGGTCACAAAGGTAAAGGGGACCAAACCACACAGGGCCTTAGGGGCATCGCAAGAACTGTGACTTTTACCCACAAAGCCTTGAGGAGCTATTGGAGAATTTTGAGCAGGAGAGTGACCTACTGAGACATGTTTAAAGGATTGTTTGGCTGCTGTGTTTGGATACCCCAGTTAGTCGACGAAGAGATTGCTCTCTGAAATGTTCACAATCTAATCATGCCGCCAAGACCAGCACATTCATAACAATAACATAAGCTAGAAAGTAGCAAATGCAATGAGACCCATGAAGGTTCTCACAGCAAAAGAAGAGAAGGAGATTGATGTCAGCTGGGGTGAGGGGTGGTTGGGAATCACGGGACGGACTGAGATGGGCCTTGAGGAATGGGCGGGATTTGGAGATGGAGTTCTGGTGCAAAGGTTGGCATGTGGGTCCCAGTGTGTGGAATGGAGTGAGCCAGGCCTGGCAGGAAAGCCGTGGGGGAACAGTGGGGCATATGAGTGGCTGTCCCCTAGGCCAGGGATATCAGACTGTGGAGTGCATGCCAGTGACCAGGGAGCTGGTTCAGAGTCAGGTTCCTGGATCCTGCCTTTGGAGTCTTTGATTTAGAAGCTTGGGGGAAAGTGTATTTCACTGGGGCACATGAGATGACTTGAGGCAGTGCTCAGAGGTGGTCTCCCCCTGCGGAATGCTGTCATCCCCGAGTGCAGGAGACCAGTGGGGACTATGTTTGGACAAGTAGGAACCAACAAGTCTAGGCGAGCCCAGAGCTCCAGACTGGGGATTTGGCACGTTATCTTGCAGGGAATATTGGCGTCCGAGATCCAGGCAAAGGCCGCTAGCAAGAACCTGATCAGAAGTGGGCTTATGTAAGGTTATTTGTCAGCCATGACAGACAGAGCAAGGCCAAATGCACGTGGAAGTCAGCCTGCATGAGGGGTGGTGGGGGCAGGGAGACCTGCGGGTAAGAGGCAGAACCACAGGCCTCAACTATCATGTCTACCTACTGTGTGCTTGGCACATAGTAGGTGCTCACTACATATTTCTGGAATGAATGAAGGACTTGGTACTGATGAATGCAGGGGGCAAGAGAGAGAGGGTAAGAAAAGCATCAAATCATGAGCAATACTGGGGGGATAAGAGATAAGGGAAAGATCAAACACAACACAACCTAGAGAACAAAATGTGACACAACCGGAAGACAGAAGAAGGTGAAAGAGCCACCACACAAGCGTCACATGAGACCCATACTTCGGGGTTCAACTCCAGAATGATGGGGCCGGGCAGTCTGCCAGGCTGGGAGGAAGGAGGCAGCTTTTTGGGGTGGCAGGGGAGAGAAGAGAGAAAGAAAGTGATCGTCTGCAAGGAGAAAAGAGGTAGACTTTGGGTTCTAAGGATACCAAGAAAATGAGCACAGCTTTTGTAGTGTGGATCCTTCTGGAAGGGAACACAGCAAATGTACCCAAGTAGGGGAGCAGCTAGGGCGCTCGGTGAACATCCAGAGCTGCGAGTTCAGCCGATGGCCAGAGCAGATGGGTCCAATAAAACCAATGGTTATTCACATCAATGCGAAGACCGTGTCTGTTTATTTCCGGCTCCTGGGGTCTGGAAAAGACGAGGAAAGACTGACATGGGGAATGATGCTGAGAGAGAAGAATGGACAATCCAGCGAGAAACAATTGCTAGTGCTTGTCCTAATTCCTTCCATCCCAGGGCCTTTGAGGGCTCAGCAAGGGGGCCCCGCAAGCCCTCCGAAGACCTCAGACCCGTACCAGCTGGAGCCCAAGGGGAGGGCCCCGGGACTCGCTGTCCTGCCGAGCAGGGAGGGTCCCTGATGGGAAAGGAGGGACAGCGGAGGGACGCCCACTCTGTACTCACTGGCGACACTGGGCGAGCCCAGAACCCTCTGCGCTTCATTTCCCACATCAGAGTAACGAAACATCCCTCGTTGGGTGTTGGTGAGGAATAAGGGGGCTCCCGCATAGCGGGGGTTGGAGCAGGGCCGGGCGTCGTGCGTGCGTTTGCTTACAGTCAGGGAAGTCCTAGGTGGGTCTTTGGTGGAGGGACCCTCTGTGTGGCCTGTCGTCGTGCCCCAGCAGGCATCTTCAAGGGAAGGCAGGGCTCATTGACCAACATGGCACCGTGGGAAGGGGTGAAGGAAACCTCATTCCTTAGGGAGTGGGGACGCCGTGAAGGGAGAGCGCGTGTCCACCAGCACTCACGGGGACCCGCCAGAGGAAGGGAGATTTTCTCTTTGCCCAGGGAGGCAGGTGGGGAAATCCGTAAGGAACCTGAGAAGCCAACTCAAGGCAAACCCCTGGTGCGGGGGGTGGGCTATGCTGGCTCCTGGCTGGCGGGAGCGCTTGTCCGAAGCTCACGGAGCTTTAGAAAGCCCCGTATGGTTTCTGGCCGGAGCCTGCCTGCTCGGTCAGGGGGGCGCCCTCCTTCTCTCCAGGGAAGGGAGCTTGGCAGCCCGGGCTGCCTTTCCCCAGGGAGCCTTGCACTTTGGCTGCTGGACGGTGGCAGGGAGGAGGACTGCGTCAGAACCAGAGGGATTCTGCCAGGAGAGTGGGGAGAAGGCCTGGCGGAGGCCCCATAAACCTCTTAACTCCTGCTTTTTTCGGGAGAGAAGAAAAAAAAATGAAAAGAACATTTTCTAGGTCTGTAAACGCCCTTGTCCACTGTGCCCCTCCAACCTCCCTCGCCCCCCGGGGTGTTCCCGTGAATCAGATCCCACCAGACTTAGTGCCAAGCACATGGCTCTTTAGATAAGACCTGGCAGGTCCTCAAACTGAGCATTTTAAGAGCACTCTGATGCTGCAAATGCTTCCCCGCGAGCCTCTCAGTGGGAAAGCAGCCCCCCACCGGCGCGTCTGTCCTCAGATCCTGGGCGCTGGGAAGCTGGGCCCTGCTGTGGTCCCCTGTGGTCCCCCGGACCCCGTGGTCCCCCGGAACCACGAATGAGCCAGGAATCATTATCAAGTCGAGGTCTGCTCCCCCCCCCCCGACCCCGCATTCTGTCTCCTACAATCCTGGGTTGTAGAAAGGCTTCTCTTTTATCTTTATTGTATTTTTTGCTGGGTAAGGTTACCGACGCAATTGCCCAGAGCCAGCTGCCACATGAGGGGTATCCGCCACCGTCAAGTGCTGTCCCGTGACGAAAGCGCTGTTGTGGGCACCCACCTGCCTCTTCCAGACAACACTGGGGCTTCTGCCCTCTTCCTGGCTCCTGGATCCCAAGCAAGGGCCCGGTAGAGGTGGGGTGCCGGTGACCCTTGGTGGATGGCTGTGCACAACTGGATCCTTTGACAAAGGGACCAGGTCGGCGGGGGGAACAGTGGAGGCCGCTGGGGGGAGAGGGTGAGGTGGGTGGACCCACTTCGGGACTGGCCCCCTGAGGGTATGGAGATGGGGGAGGGAGAGCCCGAGTTCCGATGACACAGCCCAGGGCACGGGGATGCACTCTAGCTCCGTGCAAGTATCTCTCCTTTCCCGAAAATCCCCAAATGCAGAGCCTGCGGGGCTGTAGGAGGAACCTCTGGGGGGTGACATTTCTCAAAGTTGGGTGTGTGGTGGGGCTTGGGTTATGGAGGACTCATTCTACCTGTGGGGGTCTAGGTGGCATTAAGGTTTCAGGGCAGCCTCCTGACTTCAGAAATACGGGTCTGGCAAGAGTGAGTGGAGGAGGTCGAGGCCGAGCTAAGGTGGCTGGAGTTCAAGGGGAGGGCTGACTGTGGACTGGACGTGTGTGTCCCCTAAATTCCTAGGTTGAGATATGCAGGTCATATGCAGGACCTTTGGGAGGGTAAGATCAAGGGTTTGTTAAAAAAGAAGAAACAAGCTCAAATTGGAGTCAATTTCACACCCCCCCCCCACCAACGACAGTAAACCAAGACTTAATTCCAGTTTCAGCCTCTCCCAGTCCCTTCCACTGGTGAGGTCATCTGCTAGGATCAAATGCCCTGCATTCCCCTCACCCTGGAAAGGAGATGAGACAATCCTCTCTGTGGCTGCTAACGTCTGGCCACGCCCTCTTCCTGTGCAGACTTTCCATTGTGTACCCCTCCGTGGAGCATCCCGTCACTGCCCGATTCACGAGAGGCTTCATAAAGCCAATTCGAAATCCAAATTTACTTGGTTGAATTTTGGGTTTTAGCAGGTTAGATGAGGTCATGAGGGTGGGGCCCCAATCAGGGGGTTGATGCCTTTATGAGAAGAGAAGGAGACAAGAAATCTGTCCCTCTGCCCTGGGAGGATACAAGGGGAAGACGGCTCTCTGCGGATGAAGACCTTGGCTCTGCGGGCATCTTGATCTTGAACTTCCCGGTCTTCAGAACTGAGAGAAATGGGTCATTGTTGTCGAAGCCCCTCTGTGTATGGTATTCGGGTCCGAAGGGGGAAACATACTGCTGATTGGCATATTAGCAATGAGAACAAGTCATGGGGTTGGGCTGGGACAGTGGGGCTCAGGGAGAACGCCAGTAGGGAGACACGTGGGTAATCCCATGCGTGTGAACTCAAGACCCAGAGACCAATGGCAGACTTCACCTCTGCTGCGTTCGTGTGTGCCCAGCACTCCCTGAGGGGTTTACAGCGCCCCACCCCTCCCGTAGCTGTGCTCATGCCAGTGCGTGCACTCCCCAAATGGAGCCGGGGTTCACCAGACTTCCCAGTACTGTGTTTCCACAACCTCCAGCGACTCTCCTCTTCTTCTTGCTCTGTTCCCCTGTCCGAACTCCTGTCCTCATTTTCCTGGTGTAGGAGACACAGTGGGTGTGTTGCCCATAGTCCGATGCTCTGCAGCATTTCTGGGCACTGTGGCCCCAACTGAAAGCGCCCTGGAGGCATCTGGGGGCAGTTCCTAGGAAGTTCTGGGCAGGGAGCCCAATGTGGGGTTTGATCCCAGATCCCTGAGCTCATGACCTGAATCAAAAGCACATGCTTCACTGACTGAACCACCTGGGCACCCCTGGAATGATCTGTCTGAAGCACATCTGACCAAACACACCAGCTCAAAACTCTTGCCGATGTCCCATTGCCTACAAGAAAAACACTCAAATTTCTCACCCCGACATTCAAGGCCCTCTGTGATTTACTTTTCTAGAGTCATCTCCTGGCATTTTTCCACCCACATATTCCAGGAACACCAGACTTCCTTCCATTTCCTGAAAGCTCTCGTCACTTTCCTTATAGCTACATACTGTCCTCCCCTTTACTGACTGCCAGGTTCCTGAGAAGCCTCCATAGCTGGGATCAACATTTTCTCCCTTCGTCACATTCCCTGATGGCTCAGGTCTCCCTGTGCCTGTACGCAGGCTTTGTCTACAGACCATTGTGCAAACACTCAGTCCATTCTCGCATGTGCTGAGCCCTGGGCTTCTAAGCGCATCTGGTCTGTTTTGTCCCTTTGTTGATTTGCTCACTTGTTTGTTTTTCCTTAACCATGAAATCGTGAGCTCCGCGAAGAGACGGAAGAGAGCTTCCCCGTGTACCACGGTGCAGGTGTGTGGGAGGTGTTCAGCAAACCTTTATAATTCAAATCGAACTAAAGTGAGTTGGCTTCTGGGCCCGAAGAGGGTCACCTTGTGCCTTGTACGAATGGTCAGAACCCATCGATGTGGAATACGGTATAAGGAAGATGCGCTTAACGTGAAGGCACTACAGGGCGTCATTTCACCTTCCTTGGATGATACAGACGTTCTCCAGAATCCTGTAGCGCCGCGCGATCGCCTGTGCAGACATCCATGCTCGGCCAGTTCAGACTGGTAGAGTTCTGGAGAAATGAGAATTCTTTTTTTTTTTTTAAACAACAATTTGCTTGAGTGTTTGAAAAGTACATATTATAATCAAATCTTGATTTTTTGTAGGAGGGCAGAGTGGGATCATTCTGGTGAGCTGTTGGGTGGATGAGAGCGTAATGAATGGTGATTCTCTGGGAGACGAACTCCTGCATTCTAGTCCTTGGCTACGTGTGGTGGGCGGTTGACGTTTCTGTGTGGAAACAAGGCAGCCGCGTTCTGGAACGATCACACCAGAGCCACGAAGAGTGTAAGCGAGCACAGGGCAGGGACTTGCTAGTTCTTGCTTTGTGCAGTAACACTGTGCCAAGGGGGTCTTCAGGTCAGATCGGAAGATGGGGCGATCTCTTGTATCTGCTTTTTGTCTTTCGAACGGAATTGGCCGTCTGGACGGAGCATCATGGAGCTGAAGGTGTCTGATGCTTTAAAAAAAACCAGCCAAGGGTGCCTGGGTGGCTCAGCGGGTTAAAGCCTCTGCCTTCAGCTGAGGTCATGATCCCAGGGTCCTGGGATCAAGCCCCGCATCTGGCTCTCTGCTCAGCGGGGAGCCTGCTTCTCCCTCTCTCTCTGCCTGCCTCTCTGCCTACTTGTGATCTCCGTCTGTCAAATAAATAAATCTTAAAAAAAAACAAAAAACAGCCAACACGATTCACTTGTCTCCATGATGTGTGATAACCTGCTAGGCTTCTGGCTCAGCCCCGATTGGCGAAGAGCTTGGAAGTCATTACTCTGCTGCCTCGGCACAAGAAAAAGTAGAACAAACTGAAAACCAATGACTTTTCCCAGACTGCTCCGAGAACCGAGAACCGAGGTTGGAGGGCAAACTGTCACCTTGAAATCCGGAGACAGGCAAGCCCAGAGGGTGAAAGTCAAGAACCACAGGAGCCATGAAAGGGACATTAACCGGCAATTTTGTTGCATTGCTGGAGGCTGAGTGTGGACTCGTGGGAGCGTGAGAGGCTCCTGTACTGGGTGAGGCCGGCGCACAGAGGAGCGAAGTGAAGGCTGGCAATGTCCTAAGGGATATAAGGGACAAACTGGGCACAGTCTGTCACAAGGGACTCCTACCTCATGTGAAGTGGTATAGTGTTATTTGAGGGCGGGTCTAGAATCGTTAAAAATGTATATGGGAAGCTCTGGGGCGACTGCCAAACCTTTTATTTTAAAGCATAATTGATAGACTAAGAGGTGAGATACGTTGAAATCATAGGAAATGCTCAGTTAAAACCAGAGCAGGTAGAAAAAGAGGGAAGAAAAGAGCCCAAGAACCCATGTAATGAATAGAAAACAGTACAAGCGTTTCAAGCGTGGGAGTCGTCCAACCGTATGAAAAATCACGTTAAACGCAATGGTCTGCCTTGACATTATTATGTCTGCAGAGACTCTTCTTCCAAGGAAAGTCATATTCACGGGTCCTGCGCGTTAGGTCACAGATGTGTGTCTTTTCGAAGCCAGCATTTGACAAGGGCTTTAGACCCAATGAACTCCAGACCTCACTCAGGTCTCAAAGTCTCTGAAATGACTTTGGGCAGAAAATGACGAAGGTCAACTATCTGCACAGTATGAAGAATGTAGGTTAGAAAAACATCAGCACCCAAGATAAAAATGGACCATTTCTACGTACAGTCGGAAGATGCTTCAAGGATTAAGCAGACATGCTGGAAAGTTCTGTCTTCCGCGTGTCAGGGAGAGGCAGACTAAGACGGATCTTCTATTTGTTTGATCTGAGAAAACTCAAACCCAGGGTCTGCAAGGATGTGCGGAAACTGGCATTTACACAAGGACCAGCACGTATTCCCAGGGACCAGCTCATGGCAGGCACTTATTATATTAAATCGCGGGTGCGTGTATTAACCGGCAAAACTCTCTGGGAGAAAATGTAGCAATGTATTCTAAGGACCTTGAAAATAAAAATGTCCACTGGCCCAAAAAAAAAAAAAAAAAAAAGACAGGACTCAGTTATGTTGTTTTTAAGAAATTCACTTTAAATATAAAGACTCAAGAAGATGGGTAGCCCACCCAGGTGGGAGCCTGGGAGGCTCCGTGGGTTAAGCCTCTGCCTTTGGCTCAGGTCATGATCCCAGGGTCCTGGGATCGAGTCCCGCATTGGGCTCTCTGCTCAGCAGGGAACCTGCTTCCTCCTCTCTCTCTGCCTGCCTCTCTGTCTTCTTGTGATCTCTGTCAAATAAGTAAGTGAAATCTTTTAAATTAAAAAAAAAAGGCTCAAGAAGGTGAAAAATTAAGGTAAGAACATAAATGGACCTTGAGGGTATAAGGCTAAGACAGAGAAAGGTAAACACCATCTGATTTCACTCAAATGTGAAATATAAGAAACAAACAAACAAACAAAACTCCAAACAGACTCTTAAATGCAGAGAGGAGACGGGCGGGGGGAGACGGGTTGGGGGGGATGGGCAAAATAAGGGCAGCAGATGAAGAGGGGCAAACTTCAAGTTATAAAATAACTAAGTCACGGAGATGAAAAGCATGTAATACAATAACACTGTCCTAACTCCGTGTGGTGACAGATGGTGACTGCACTTGTCGTGGGGAGCCTTCGGTAATGGATAGGATCATTGAATCACTGTGTTGTACGCCTGAAAGTGGTAAAACATTGTCTATCGATTATATTTCAATTAAAAAAAGGGGAAATAAAAAAAAACGTGGGGGAGAGGCGCACCATGTGAACACCAGTGGGAGGAAAGCTTGAGTCGCTGTTAATTTCAGCCCAAAGCCACTTCAGAACGAGGAAAATTACCAGGGATAAAGAGGGGCATTGTGTAATGATAAAGAGGGCAGTTCTCCATGGGGATATAACAACCCTAAAAGTGTATGTACCAAATAACCCATCAAAATATGTGAGGCAGCGCCAACAAAGCCGTAAGGGGGAAGGAAACGCACGGTTACAGCGGGAGACGTCAACCTACCTCTTTCAGTAATTGGTGGATCAAGCGGGCAGAAAATCAGGAAGGATGCTTGACCTAAGATCACCTGCTGGGCTACGTGGGGAACGAACTTTCCCGTTGTCTCTCACCTCCTTAACCTCTTTATTTCGTTGCCTTTATTTCTTTGACCTCTTCAAAACATCTGAAGAGAAACTGCAGGGTAAATCTGAAACATTATTGGAATTTAATTTGGTTGAAAAAAGTCGGCTCTATTAAAGCAAATAATGATCTCCCCTTTGGCTTATAAGACAGAAAGCAGTGGTATCTCCGGGAACTTCCATTTGCGTAAACGCTGCTTTACTTCAAAGTCCTTTTACGCGCCTTACGTGCCTTTGGCCCTTTACAACCAGTATCTGTAAAATGGGTATGAAAATTCGCACTGGGCAGGCAGAGCAGGTGTTTTTCTTGCGTTTGAGGGGTTCTATCACCCGTGATCCAAAGAGCTGAAGTGACTTGGCTACCATCACCCAGTGAGGAAGTGACACATCGGGAGAGAAAATCCAAGTCTTTCCATTCTTACCCCACTATTCCTTCCACTCCGCTAGGTTTCCTCTCAAAATAACTGGGTTTGAGGGAGATTTCTCCGCAGACTGTTATTTTGGACGCGGTAGACACAGTATTAGGGGAGACACCCCCCACCGACACACTCCAACATTTGTGCACGATTCCCTTCCAAAGACGTTTTTTGAAAATAGCAGCTACTGTTTATGAAGTCGTTCCGGATCTGACAGGATGCTGTCGCGTCTTCAGTGCCGCCCGCCCTCCCTCCCCCTCTCTTCTCCTCTGAGCCACTCCCCCCACCCCCACCTCCCACGGACCACTGTATCTGAGGCTTCCACTGCTTTGAGAACAGAGTCAGAGAAGAAAGGCTTCCAGCGCTCGACTTTTAAGCTGCAATCCTGGTGTCTGCCGGAGAGATGTGGGAGAACACCTTCTGTACCAGTGTTTGTTCTGTGGAAGACGAGATTTTTGAAAGCGGGGACTCCTCCCTGGGGTGGCAGGGGTGGTTTGTGAGACATCCAGGAGCGGGCACAGTACCCCGCCCCTCCCCAGCCCTGCTCGTGCTCCAGTGCCAGAGGGAGGGGGTGACAGAGTTCCTGATGAGTCTGAGGACCTGAGCCTGTGGCGGGGGGTGGGAAGGGGGGTACTGGCTGTGTCACGGCCTTGAGCAAGAATGATTCCAGCAGGTGGAATCTGGGCTGGGGGATGAGAAGCCAAGTTCCTGTGACCCTGAACCAAGGTGAGGACAGGAGGAGCTTCGGGACTCCAAAGGAGGGGTGGTGCCCGCAGGGGGCATCCTGCACGCCAAGTACAGCAGCTGTGGGGCAGACATCGATGGTCGGCTGACCCCGCAGCCACGGCTGTCCCCCGTGTCCCTGCCACCTTCCCCTACAGGGGACCAAAGTGTTAATGGGGTTTCTTCAGCTTTCCTGCAGCTTGGAGTGGCCCCGATGTCACCAAGCGATAGCCATTAGCCACCAGACTCCGTGTTTTGTGAGGATACGGAACCGGCTTGGACTGAGTCTCACACTGGAGCATGTTTGAGAACCACCTGGAAGGCTTGTTAGAGCTCAGGTTGCTCATTCACATTCAGCAGTCTGGTGCGGAGCTGGGGGATGTGTGTTTCTGACACACACCCAGGGGACACGGATGCTGCTGGCGTGGGGACCAGACTTTGAGAAGCATGGATGTAACTCGCTGGAAGTCAGGATCACGGTGATCGGCAGGGGACCACTATCCCAACTCAGGCCATGCCTGAGACCGGGTGGGGACATCTCAACAGAATGCTTCCTCCTGAAAGATGGTCTCATAAAACTACCATGGTGATGTTCCAGAACCCAAATCCGTGTCAAGGAACCGGGGCGGCAGGCGGGGAGTCAGGAAGCAAGATTACTGTGCATTAGCAAGATTACATTTCCAGCTGCAGGGAAAAATGGGGGCTCAGGACAGAAATTGAGTTCAGCCTAGAAAAATAAAGTTAAAATTTCTAGAGAATTTCTACTTACTTATTCAACGGGGTCTTAATTTGGGGAGGGAAGAATGAAAAGCCCACAGGGAAGTATTAAATGAATAGTGTTCGATTTAATTTACTGTTTATGATTTTTAAATGAGTGAAAATTGACTGTAATCGCAGCCTGAAGGAGGATAGTTTCAAAATTCATTAAAGGAGACACGGGTCAAATTCACAAAAAGGGTTGCGACAGGATCTCTTCATAACTAGGATCTCACAGTCCCAGACTGTGAGACAAGACTCTTTCTCCTTTCCCTTCTTCAAACTATTTGCTACAACAGAACGCTGACGTAATAAAAAATATTTGCATATCTCCTTACAAGGGGATTTGACCTGTAGTGTGTGACACTTCATGCACGCAAACACACTTTCCTGATTCAAGGACGAGACTTAGTGAAACACGTCATACTGCGGTGCCAACTAAACGATCTCCACCTACCCACAGAGTATAGGTGAGTGTCAAGCACTGGTTGTAGGTTGGGGTGTGCTGGGGGGTACAAACGTGGCTGTGATATTTCCCCGGCTGGCTTCTAGACAAATGCACAAATGTCTTCATGGATTAGGTAGGATAGGGCAAGTGCATTACAACTTGGTTACAGAAGGACAAACTAGGAGAGCCTGGCTGGCTCAGTCCATAGAGCATGAGACTTTTGATCTCAGGGCCATGAGTTCAAGCCCCATCTTGGATATGGAGCTCACTTAAAAACAAAAACAACAACAACAAAAAACTGAAACCAAAGGACAAGGAGACACTTGGTAAATTGAAATGGCTCACATTTGAGGGTCCCTTGAAGAATGGGTGGGGTGTTTGATAGTGAATATTGGGCACTTTGACATCATAAAGAGCCCTGAGGGGTGCCTGGGTAGCTCAGTGGGTTGAAGCCTCTGCCTTTGGCTCAGGTCATGATCTTGGGGTCCTGGGATCGAGCCCCGCATCAGGCTCTTTGCTCGGCAGGGGGCCTTCTTCCTCCTCTCTCTCTGCCTGCCTCTCTGCCTACTTGTGATCTCTGTCTGTCAAATAAATAAATAGAATCTTTAAAAAAAAATAAAGAGCCCTAAAATCCATTAGTCCAACTACTCACCTGCAGCTTTTCATGGCCGCCCAGCATTTGTCCAAATCGTTCATGCATCTGGTTGTCTCATCCATTCATTCGTTTGCTTGTTTAGCCTGTAGCTGACTAAGCCTCTGTGCATGCCAGATCACGTGCGCAGTGCTAAGGAGGCTGTGAGATTAGGAGCAAACCCACATACAGTGCCTGCCCTCCTGGTGCTTACAGTCCAGTAGGGGAGACATCAAGCGATGCAACACATACAGAAATGTAAACTTCTGAGGCATCCAAAGAATTCTGGAAACAATGAGTCTTTGGGTGCTGAGACTGCCTGGAATAAGCACAATGATCTGCTCTCTGAAGGGGCAGAGCCTATCCCTAAAGAGTTTGGAAAGATGAACAAGGTTAAGAAGGGAGGGAAGAGCCCTCCAGGCAAAGGAAACTGCCTGGGCAGGAGAGTCTGGTGAGAGGTTCTGAAGAGGGTAGAGGGAGCAAGGAACGGGGTAGGGAGGAAGATGGAGTAGAAGGCGAGGACAGCAATGGGTAGAGAATCAGAGGTAATACAGAGAATTTTCCTTTTGTATCCCAAGGACATTGGAGAGACTTAGAAGGGTTTGCAGCTGGAGTTTGAGTAGAGGCTGAGTGGTAGATGAGAAGTGTGTGGGCCACAGGGATGATGAGTATGAGTGTGTGTGTGTGAGAGAGAGAGAGAGACATAATCACACCTGTGCTTTGGAAAGATGGTTCTGTGGGATTTAGAGATGTATCCATTGACAGGAGACTCCCTACCTGTCCATTCTGGACACCCCTCTGGGTCAGGAAATAGCTCCTTATAATAGGCCACGTGTTTTCGGATGTTTAGAGGTAAGGAGTATGAACCTACATGCTTTCTGTAGGCTAACCAGACCCTAATCCTCCCTCTATTTCTCACTGGACTTTACCAGGAGTCCTCTCACCACCCTGGCCTTTGGCCTCAGATCCTGTTACAGTCAGGCTCCTGAAGGGTGAAGGTCAGAATGAACCCAGATCAACGGTATGGTCTGACTAGGATACGCGCATCATTCCCTCCCTCATTCTAGAAGCTACGCTTTCAGTGTGACCTAAGATTGTGTTAATTTTTTTGGCAGTCAGATCACACTATTGACCCGTGCTGAGCTTACTGACAACTCTAGATCCCCAGGCTTTTCATACAAACTGCAACGACACACCGTTACCTCTTCCCACACACATGCCTTTTGGACCCAAGGGCAGAACCTTACATTTGTTCCAATTAAATTTTATCTTGTTAAACCCAGTTCATCACTCTATCTTGTCAAAAATGCCTGGAGCCCTTATTAGGTTTTCCAAAATATATGCTGTACTCCCACAAGTTTCCACCCATCAATCTACACGTATTTGAATGCCTTTTCTGTGTCAGCTCTGTTCTCGGTATTGAGGATTTAGAGATGTTTGAGTCTCTGTCACTGCCTTCAGAGAGCTCACAGATATGTAAAAAGGCAAACATAACACAATGCATTGGGTGTGATGAAAGAGGCACTGGGTTTTATGGTAGCAGGTAGAAGTCCCTAATCTGGACCTGGAGGATGGTATGGAGCATAAGGGAAGGTCCCTTGTGGGGCGGCACCCTCAATAAATCCTGCATGAAAAGTAGGAGAGCAGAAGGTGAAGGATACTTGACATTTCAGGCAAAAGGTAAGGCCTTAGAGGCAAGAGAGAGAGAGAGAGAGAGAGAGAGCATGGTGCACTGAAGGACCTGAAAATACGTCCATAGCAGGAGTGTAAGTACTGTTGGGAATAGTGAGGCCCCATCATGACATGCTGAAGGCTTTGGACTTCATCCTCATGGAAGTGTAAAACCATAGATTTGAGTTGAAGAAACACCACTCAGGCTGTGGATGGAAGGGATTGGGCACATCTAGAGGTGGAGAGGGCATTGGAGCTGTTACATTGCTCTTGGTGAGGGCTGATGGGTGTGATCCCAGTATATAGATCTGGGATTGGATCAAAAGGTCAGGGTAGTGTTTGGGAGGGAGGAGTGAAGGTTGATGTCCAGAATCCCAGCCTTGGCACCTGAGTACATAATGGTGATCTTCATTTGGATAAGAAATTCAGAAGAGGAATAGTTTCAGTGTGGGCATTTGTGGTTGAGCCACCGTGAGGCATCTGGTTAGACATGTTCAGAAGGCAGCTGAATAGCATGGAAGGCATCTATTCATGTGGTCCAGAGAAAGGTGGGCTGCAAATACAGATTTGTGGACTACCAACCCAGAGACAATAGTTGAATGCAGAGTGGATGAAAATGTTCAGGGAGGGCTTGTGGAGTAAAAAGAAAACTGAAATGGAGGCTTGTGAGGTCAGCATGCATGCATCCATCCATCCATCCATTCATTCATCCAACCATCCATCCACCCATACTTTTATCCATCCTATCCCATCCATCCATCCATCCAACCATCCATCCATCCAATCAACCATCCATCTAAGTACTTTCAATTGGCCAAGGAGAGTGGTAGATATCCTCAAGGAGTTTGTAAGGGGTGGGTAGATAGTTAATAAACACATATAACAAATAAGAAAATGAGATAACTTCAGTAATCAACAAGTGGCAAAGTGGCAAAAAGCAGATAAAATAAGGTAATGTGGAAGAGAATGACTAGGTGAAGGTTCTTTGGCTAGAGAGCTTAGGGAAAGAGAAGTGGCAACCCACTGGGACCTGAATGAGAAAGATGAAGTCATGTGACAATCTGGGGAAGAGCTCAGGATGACTAAGGAACAACAGGTATAAAGCTCCAGAGACAGTAGTCAGCTTGGCCTTTGTGAATGAAAGAAGCCAGGATAGCTGGAGTATAGTCAACAAGAAGGGGGAGAGTGGTGAGGTATGATGTAGTGTATGGGGGGACAGTCCCTTGTAAGTCACATAGAATCTTACAGACCTTGCTGAAGAGTTTGGGACTTATTCTGGTTGGGATGGGAAGATTTGGGGGGAATTTTCATTAGGGACATCGTGTTGTCTGATTTGTGATTTGGAAAGATCATACTTGTTGCCATGTGGTTGAATTCTAGTGGGGGAGGGTAAATTGAGGGCAGGGAGGTCAGTTGGAACCCTAGTTCTGGTCTGGTGAGATGACGGTCATTTGACTAGGTAGGAGAGGAAGTGGGAGAAAGGGTCATATTCCCTATGAATCTTGAAGAATTAGCTGAAAGAAGATACTAATAGATTGGATGTGGGGTGTAAGCAAAAGAGCAATTAAGGGTATGTCTAGGTTCTGTGCACAACGGAATGATGATGACGCTATTTGCTGAAACAGGCCAGGCTTGGGCCTGGAGTGGTTTTATCTTTTGGTGGGAGGTGGGAGTGTGTGGTCTGTCTTTTGCCAAGTTGGGTTTGAGTTTTCTCTTCATCATTCAAATGGTGATGTGGGGCGGGCAGTTGGAGATACGAATCTAGAGCTGAGAGGGAGGCAGGGTTGCAAAGACAAATTTGAATGTTGCAATCACAATGAGGCAACATTCAAAGCTATGAGAAAACAGGAATGGGTACAAACCAGTAGAGTGAGAGAAAAGAGAAAATGAACAGCAGGGGACAGGGTCTGTTGTTGAGAAGACTGGGAAGGAGATCAAGGGGCAGTGAGGGTGGGTTTTAAAAAGAGACGTCAGTTCAAATAAGGACTGGAAAACATTCACAGGCTTTAGCAAAAGACGGGCAGCACTGACTTTTGCCAGGACATTTTGGTGGCATTGTGGGTTGACGAGTAAGTGGGAAGAGAAGATCTGAGAAGTTACTGCAACTCTTTCTCAATGACTTTTACTCTGAAGGGCAGCAGAGAGATGGAGTATTAGCTATGGGAGGAACAATAAGTGTGAAGGATTTCCTATAAGAATAACACTATCTTTTTTTTAATGGGAGAGACTTGAACTTATTTAAGGGCAATGAAAATGAACAATGGGGAAGAAGGACCATGAATCTCAGGGGACTGAGAAGATACTTGATGGAGTAAAGGCTCCGAAGAAGAGGGAGAAAGGAGTTTCAGGTGCTACATGGTAGGAAAGCCTCACCCAGCGGGGGAGAGCTTACCCACTGGGATGGGAGAGAGGAAAAAGATGGATATAGTTGTGAATAAGTTTCATCTGATGGATCCTATTTTTCACTGGGATGAGGAAGCAAAGCCGTACCCTAAGAGAAGAGGGGAAGGTGGTGGGTAGGGAGCTGAGGAAGAGAATCTATAGTATTGAAGTAGAAGGTTTCTCACAAGTGTTGTGGGTCCTATTCTGGATGGAGTCCACAATCCAAGGGAGGTGCAATTTTTGTTCATTGGAGTTTGGCAGGTGGTGAGGGTAGGAGAAAAGGAAAACCATAGGTACTCATGAAGACATACCCAATATTCTTAGCTGGGTCATGTCAAGTACTTTGGTTGGGACAATCCAAGGACAGATCCCTGTGGTGTCCTGGCCAGAGTGCTTCTTCTGACTGATTTAATTCAGAAGTAAATATTCTTCCACAATCTGGCCATCTCTCAAGAAGTTAAACGTATGGTTATCATATAACTCCCCAATTCCACTTCTGAATGTTTAAAGCAGATTATTCATCATAGCCCTCAAAATAGAAATTAACCAAATGTCCGTCAACTGATGAATAGCTAAACAATGGTGCTATCAATGGTGCTAACAATGGAATATTATTCAGCCACAAAGAAGAATGAAGTACTGATAGATTCTACAGTGTGATTGACTCTCGAAAACATTAAGGTAAATGAAAGAAGCCAATTACAAGAACCATACATTATATGATGCCATTTGTATAAAATGTCTAGGACAGTGTAATATAGAGAGACAGAAGGTGTATTAGTGGTTGCCTAGGGATGAGGGGCAGGGGTTGAGGAAATGACAACTAACAGGTATGGAGTTTGTTTTGGGGTTGATGAAAGTGTTCTAAAATTGATTGTGGTGGAGGCTATACAATGCTGAATATTCTGAAAGTTTTTGAATTGTATATGTTAAATCCCAAATTGTGTGGTATGTGAATTATATCTCAATAAGCCATTAAATGCTTTTTCAGTGCTCATTCAATGAGAATAGAAATTACTTTTTGTTTTACTTATCTATTTATTTATTTGAAAAAGATTTTATTATTTACTTGAGACACAGAACGAGTGAGAGAGAGAGAACATAAGTGGGGCAGAGGGAGAGGGAGAAGCAGGCTCCTTGCTGAGCAAGGAGCCCAACCCTGGGACCATGACTTCAGCTGAAGGCAGATGATGCTTAACCAACTGAGCCACCCAGAAGCTCTTTATTTATTTCTTTATTAAAGATTTTTATTCATTTATTTTATAGAGAGTTAGAGAGCCCAAGCAAGGGGGAGGGCAGAGGAAGAGGGAGAGAGAATCCCAAGCAGACTCTGCGCTGAGTGAGGAGCCTGACATGGGGCTTCATGTCACCATCCTGAGATCATGACCTGAGCAGAAACCTAGAGTTGGACATTTAACTGACCTAGCCACCCAGGCATCCATACTTTTTGTTTTAATAACTAGCCTTTCTTCTGCATTGAGACTACAAGAGACTTTGATGAAGCTAGTACGCCATGTTGACCCCATTCCCCTGATCCACCTCCCATCTGATATTGCCCAGATCTGATCAGGTCTCTTGCTGAAGAGCTGGAAGTGTAGAGAAGAGCCCACATGAGGCACAGACCCATGTGAGGAGCCAAGGGGAGTTTTCTTCAGATACTTTCCTAATGGCAGCCAGTCTAGGCACATGGTTAGTCATAGATGACTCTGAGGAGGAGAAATATTGATGAGGCAAATTGAGCGTCCTGATAGGAGGGTCTGGATGGGTGGGAAGCTGGTTGGCTTTGGGGTTGCCATTTGGCAGGGCTCTCATAGTTAATGTAGGGCTCGGAGTCAGGGCTCTTAATTTGGGAAGGAGGAGGCCAAGAGGGACAGAGTGTCAGGCAGCTTGATAGAATAGTTGTTTGGGTCAAGGTCTGAGGTCCCTCTCCCTGAACTGAAACACAGGCGATAGGGCAGTTATCTGGACTTGGGCCTGAGGTCAGGTACAGATAATGAGCAACAGTGTCCCAGTGCCGAGACCCAGGGGGTAAGGCTTTTTGCCTCTGAGCAGTATTGGTCCTGGGTACTGGCAGAGGGAGAGGAGCAGCAGGGCAGTGGGGTAGAGGGGAAGCAGCCTCAGATGTGTGGAGAAGAAAGTCTGCAGTGCCAAAAAGCACATGTAGCCTGACATCAAGGGCTCCTGTACCTACTGGGAAAACAGGATGCGGGGCTAACATGGCACAGCACATTCTTAATGAATCCTTGCTGCTTCCCTTTTAAGTGCTCAAAACCCATCCTTTCTAGAATCTTTCCTGGATCAACACGAAGCACACTTGTTTGCATTCCTCTTGGTTGCAGAAGCAGGATTCCAATCTTTTTTATCTGCCTCAGAAAATTGGCAACAGCAAGACACGCTCTCAGTTCTAGGGGTGGGAACGAGGGACGCTTTCAAACAGGAGCCAGGCAGCCCCTGGAGGACCCCTTGCCCCACCACCATCCTGACTCCCCTAGCCTTTCCCTCCTGCAAGCTCCTTAGATGGCCCCCAGGTCCTCAGGGGGCCTCCAGGAGGCTGGGCCAGCGCTGCCTTCTGATTAATTAGCACCCTTCTTCCTCTCCAGCTTGTCAAATCTAGTGAAGACTGCTTTCGCATTTTGGGGAAGCATAACGCAACACGTCCATCTTCAGGTCCACCGGTCTCGCTACTGGCTCCGAAGTCTAGTCAGTAGGATCTTAGATGACCTTTGGAGCTCATTCAGTTTGGGACATTTGCACTTTCTGGCCTGAACGTTCAGGGGCAGAGCCCACTTCTCTGGAGCACTGGCTCCTGCTTCTCACTGTCCCCTCTCCTTCAGAACAACGATGACTCTCTCTGCCAGGTACAAAGGAACAAAGTAGGAGATGGAAGGGCAGAGGGCATTTCCAGAGAGGAGAATGGAATGAGCTAAAGCCTGGAGACATTTAGGAATTGACAAGAGCTGGCCCAGACTCCAGGCTTGTCATGGACCTCCTGAGGATGGAGAGAGCTCTGGGGGGATATAGTCATTTGGGGTCAAGGCACATAGGGCTTTGGGTGTCAGATTGAGGAATTTAGGGTTCACCCCAGAGAACATGAAGAACTAGGAGAAGGCTTGGATTAGGGCAGGGGAGGATGAGATGCTGTGTGTGGGAAGATGGATGGTGCCTGGGAGTGAACGGGGTTGGAGGTGGGTGGGGGAGGGGCTAGAGAGGCAGAAGGGGGGCATGGAGGTGATGTGAGACTTTCCTTAGGGTCACCAAATGTGTGGAGCAGCACCTGTCAGGTGAGTTTTGGCAGCTCTGTGTCCCGGGCCATTCCCAGTTGCATCACTAGGAAGCCTGTGCTGACTTGGTGTCTAAGACTCATCACATATTACCCAATTTCGAATTGTGTTGGGATTAAAACTTCTGATTTCCAATGAATGGTTTAACTCTCTAGGGATTATTAAACATTTCTTTAATTTTCTGTAAGCTTCCTGGAGATCTTGAGAGTACATATAGGCATAATTTTTTTTAAAGATTTTATTTATTTGACAGACACAGATCACAAGTAGGCAGAGAGGCAGGCAGAGAGAGAGAGGGGGAAGCAGGCTCCCCACTGTGCAGAGAGCCCAATGGGGGGCTCAATCCCAGGATCCTGGGATCATGACTTGCGCCAAAGGCAGAGGCTTAACCCACTGAGCCACCCAGGTGCCCCATATAGGCATAATCTTAACTCAGAGCACAGATTCATGCTGGAAACAGCCCCTTCCTCTCTTATAGTCTTTCTTCTTCCTTCCTTCCTTTCCCTTCCTTTTCTTTTTTTCTTTTTTGCTGGTGTTAGGAGAGGCTGGCTGGGATGAACACCTTTTGCTGGGTTTGAGGCCTCCAGTGGAGGACCCGAGATTGGAGGTTAAAGAAAACTATTCTCCACTTTCTTGCAAAGTATAGCCTGAGGACCAGAAGCGTCAGTACTGGCCTGAGACACGCAGGGCCTCAGGCCCCAGCACAGACCTAACAGAATCAAAATCTATATTTCAACTGGGCCCCCATGTGATCCTTCAGCCATGAAAATTTGAGAAGCAGACTAGATGTACCCCATTCCCATTGAATAAGAATCTCTCGGGGGGACCTAAACATTTCTTTCTTTCTTTTTAAAAAAAGATTTATTTATTTACTTGAGAGAGAGAGTGAGCTGGCGGGGAGGAAGTTGGAGGGAGAAAATCCTTACGCAAACTCTACACGGAGCAGGAAGCCTGACCTGGTGCTGGATCCCAGGACATCTTGAGATTGTGATCCGAGCTGAAATCAAGAGTCAGACTCTCAAACTGACTGAGCCATCCATGTACCCCAGAACATAAACATTTTTAACAAGCTCCCAGGTGACGCTGGGGCTTGGGGTCCAGGAACCACAACTTTAGTGGAAAGATTCTACAGAATGTGTTGGTCTCTGACCGTCGGTGGAGGCCTTGAGTAGCATGGCGTTACAGAGGAGCACACAACACCCAACACCACTGGCAGCTTTAGGAGCGTCCTAGAGAAACATGGAGGAACCTGCGTTCATTTCCAACCCAGGAACTGGTGACCTCATAGTCCTTGAGGGGCATTACACAGTCCCCTCTTTGTCAGAAAGAACTGCAGGACCCTTTCACAAGAGCTACTCTTCTTGAGTAATTTGGGGGAGTTTGGATTCACTCCAATGTGACCCCATTTTACCCTTCCCAAATGGTAAGGCCTGACATATTAGGTAGAGATTTTTATCTGTCTGTTGACCAATCAACCAACTCATTGATCTATCATTCGTCTGCCAATCTATCGCCTTCCTCATTGTTAACGAGCATCGGCTCGCTAATTGTTGCCCAACAGAGTCTGCAATGGGCCATGCATTGTTCAACTTTCCCAGGAGGGTGGAAGACAGGACTCTGGGACAACCACTGCAGATCCCGGTGCCATTAAGAAACACCCAGAACAGCCACTCATAGGAGGCCACAAGGCGCAGCCCTTTGCTGCCAGTGCCCTGGACACTTTAAGAATTCGTGATGCGATTTAGAAGCTATGTCATGAAATGAAGTGTCCTGTGTCTTTAGGCTTTGTGGAAATTCACATAGAATTCCACACAGATGTTCTGTTTGGCTATGCAAACCAGGGGTGCCTTGCCTGACAACCGACCTCAGATCAGTAGCTCCTGGGCACTGTGAGTGGCAAATTGGCCGCACTGGAACGGCGAGCCAGTGTCAGCGCGCCCGCTGCCGCCCTGGAGTCACAGAAGCCTGGTGTCCCCACCCCCGAGCAGATGCAAGCCCTGCGTGAGTCCCTTGGCATTCTGTGGGGCAGATGGTTTGACAGGCGCAGCTGCCTGTGCGACAGGAGTGGTGACGCCTCCCATCTCACCCACCCAGAAGTAAGGGAACAAAACGTCTCCACGCCCTTCCGGCCGCTCTCTCCTGCCAGTGTCTATGCCGCCTCCTCTCCAGCTGGAAACATCGCTGCGTGCTCTGACTGTTGGCCTCTCCCCGCACGGCTTTCTCCAGGAGCCTGATGTCCGTCCCCAACATCGTGTGGGCCGGGATGGGGCTGGAGGGTCACGGGGCACACAGGGCAGCCACCCAGGATAGGGCAGGCCAGGGCGAGAGCTCAGCGAGCTCCAGCACAATGTCTGAGAGAGCATCTGCCTCTGCCATTATCCATTCTAGAAAGGATGGGCTCTGAAGGACCCACCGGTCAGGGTTGCTCAACGGGACGGCGGGGGGCTGGGGGGGCAGACAGTGTATGGTGGTTGGGCTAGGCGGAGCCGCGTGACGGCCTGTGGGCCAGGCTCTGACCAGAGGCAGGTCCTGGAGCACCAGCTGGCACATGTGGTCAGAGCCAGGGATGGGATTGTAAGCTGGGAGAGGGACGGAGGCAAGGCTGCTGCTCCTGGGGGCCGCCCCGAGGGACTGGATCACGGTCTGGGTAGCACTGATGGGGAACTAGGGTCGGGGCCTCCCAGGTCAGAGTCTACCTGGGCTGGGACACAGCGTGCTAGGACTAGGAGAGGGACGTCAGGCTCACTTCCCAGGACATAGTACTGAGGTTACTGGTGGCAGCCCGGCCTTGCTCAGGACCAACACCAGGCTCCACAGGAGCCTCCAAGTTTGCATGGGAGCTTTGGGGCCGACCGTCCGGAGAGTTGGGAGCTGAGGGCGCCCCAGGAAGCAGAGCTGACGGTCCTTCCAACTCAATCTGTTGCGAGCTCTCTCCTCCTTTAAAGCCCCTTGGAGGGGCTCTCACCTCCTTATCTCTGCTCCCCCCACTCTGGTGCCAGACGCGCCACTTTGCATCCTGCTGACTGCCCTGTGCATCCCTTTCCCGGAGCCGTTCCTGGCGGGGGCAGGGCTGGGTCCACACTAAGAGGATCTGATACCCCGACCCCAGGATGAGAGCAGGCAGGTGACTTAACCTCACTGTGCCTCCGTGTGCTCCTCTGTGAAATGACATCATCATCACGTCTGCTTCGAAACACTGATGTGGGGACTAATGGAGTAATAAAGTCTTTACAATGATGCCTGGCATGTGGTAAGTGCCGTATACGTATTTCCTGCCGCCGCCACCACGACCATGATTAAGCTCCTACGCCATACACGTCCATCCTTCGGAACCTCCCTTTAGCCTCCGGAGGCAAGTGCAGTGGTTTCTACTCTGTGCGTGCATTCCCTGGTCTACTGCGACCGCCTGCCACACGTCATTTTAGCCCTCGTCACCTCTCGCCTAGAAATAGCCCTCAGATTGGCCTCCTCGGATGGGCAATTAAGTCCACCTTTGAGCCCTTTTTCCACTCTGCCTCCAAGAGGCCTATTTTTAGAAAATGCAAATCAGATCCTGCCATTTTTGTCTTCCTCGCAGTAACCCCGCGTTGCCTGAGGAGTGAGATTCACCCTTCTTCTGACCCCGAGCCATCATTTGAGCCTCTGCCTGTGTGCCTCGTGCTCCAGCGACGTCCCCGGGGCTCGCTCCTGTCCTGTCGGCTTCCTTCCTTGTTTGCCCTTCGGCTTGGAATTAATGACCCTTCCCTGCCCCTTCCTTTCCCCCTTCCTTCCTTCTTTCCTTCCTTCCTCCTCCCCTGCCTCTTCCTCCTCCTCCTTCCCCTTCCTCCCCCTCTACCCCCTTCGTCCCCTTCTTTCCCCCTCCTCCCCTCCTCCCCCTCCTCTCCTCTTCGTTTTCCTCCTCCTCCTCCCTCTGCAAAGTAAACTTTTAGTCCATCTTTAAAGTGCAGACGGAGGGAAGTCTTCCCAGTTCCCTGAGTGCACACCATGGTAAGCGGCAGGCCTTACTGTTTTTCTCTCAGAGGTGCTGTGACCCCCACCTGGGCAGGGACACCATGGGCTCTAGAAGGCCCTGTCCTGCCATGACCAAGGTGTGAGAGTGAGTCATGGCAAGTGAGGTGGATGGTAATGATGGTGAAGGAGGCTTTGGAGGTAGCACTAAACAGGGATGTTTTCCCAGCTCTGTCTGAAATGTCAGGGACCTGGCAACACCCAGGGACAAGGCATTCCAGACAATGGCTGTGGGTCCAGAAGAGTGAAACCCCTTTGTATCGGCCTTGCTGAAGTCTAGTTAGGACCATCCAGAGCAAGAGATGCCAGAAAACAGTCTCAGACTAGCTCCGGCTCATGCTGCTGTGACCAGCCAGGACAGAGAGTCCCAAATTCCCTAAGGGGACACATCAGCCCTGATACAAGGAAATGGCCAAGTCTGCATGCATTAGCAGAGGATGTGGGATGGTGGGAACTAGCAAGGCGGCGCCAGGTTGGTGGACGACAGGTAAAAGGGCCCATGCAGGGCAAAGCAAGCTCTTCCTTGCTACCGGGAGCGCTGGTCTGGTCACTATTGCTATTGAACAAGCAGTTCAGACCTTAGTGGGTACCCGTGGATTCCCAGTTTTATGCCTAAGTCTACGGTGAGATGGTGGGGAAGACTCGTCCTTGCTCCATATGATGTCAGCTGGGGTGATGTGGCCAGAGGCTGGGGGTCTACTTCAGGGCCCCCTTCCACAGCTGGCGAGTCAGTGTTGGCTGTCGGCTGGGGGCTCAGTGAGGGTTCAGGGCAGGGGCCTTGGTTTCCCTCCATGGGGACCTCGATGCTGGCTGTGAAGGCTTACACACAGCATGGTGGCTGGGTCCACAGAGAACCAAGGGAGCAGTGTGCTGGGAAGTGTTTAAGGATTGGCTTCCCGAATGGGAAAGCCCTGAATTTCAGTGTTTGCCGATTGCCATGGTGTAAATACTCCCACTGTGGCCAATTTCAAGCCACTAAACGCAGCTGGGATGAGAGGTGCACCATTGGCTCTGGGAGCTGGTATGAGCCGGCTGTTAGCACCTATGGGTGCAGAATCACCCTGGCCTTGGCTGTCACATAAGTGTCACTCCTGCTGTAGTCCACAGATACACCAAACTCCAGAGGGAGGAACTTCGACTCCATCTCCTGATGGGAAGGTATCAAAGTCGCATAGTAAGAAGAGCCTGTGGGGTGGGAGCTATATTTGCTGCAATTTAGAAAACACACTGGACCCCAGACTATAAGGTTGCAAAAGTTGAGAGAAGCCTGATGGATAATGAAAATGAGTTGGGGGCTCAGGTGTCAGGTGACAAGAGTAATTGACGCAGGTGTCCTCGGTGTCAGGGAAGAATAGGGGATGGAGGAGGCGCTGGTGACCTGACGTCACCCACACTGGGAGGGCCAGACAGACACTCTGGGGCCAGTCAGCCCTCAGCTTGCCTCATGGCAACCTTAGGTTTAACAGCGTATAACTCGGGAGAAATCAGAAGAAATTAAATTAATCCTTTACATAACACGTAGATATCTAAAGCACATTAACTCTTAGCTCGGGTTAAAACAATAACAAATGGCTTTGTGGCCATCCTTAAGAAAGTCACCTGAAATGAGTAGACCCACATGACGTTTGTATTCAAGATCCTGGTGAAGTAGTGGCCTTATGGGGGGGTTCTCAAATCAGGCCTATGTCTTCCTGAGTCCATTTCACTTGCCCAAGTCACAGTCATCACTTCGTATATATGCATAATACGCACACGTACACGTATGTCTAATGGGCACATGTCATCGTGTGTGTTTGATGCTATTTGCTAATTGACTGCAGTAGATCTGGGACTGTGTGGTGTGATTCTTGTGCTACTTGCCCCGGGAGTTTCTGTTCCCGAAGGAGGCGTTGGCTCCGCTTGGGCTGATTTGGCCAAAGGCTATGCATAGGTGGTGACCATGTGGGGTCAGGGTGTCGCTGTGGTTGGAATCGAGGGTGGGGCCCTATGAAACCACTCTGTCCTTCGCAACGCACCACACAATGCTTCTGTAAAACAGAACCAGCCTTCATTATTTGAAGGCTCATCAGCCGGCCTCCAGATTGTCTAGAGCCTGGGTTTTCCCTCTTCCCGCAGACGATGGCTTTCGGCGCTAATTGCCCCTACCAGAGAGGTAGGAGGGGCTGGAGGAAGAGTCCCATTCACAGTGGGAAATTTTCATACTGGCTGGAAGCAACTACAAAAATTAAATGTATGGATTATTTGTGGGTTTCATTATTCAGACTATTCCTGTTCCCCACTGACACAGATAATTGGAAATTGACTATACTAGCTCTTTGAAAAGATTATGGAAACACGGTGAATGATTTATGCAGAGGAGTGAATTGGAACAGGAGTCTTCTGAATTCGTGTGTGTGTGCTAATAAAAGTTTTCAAATAAAAGTTTATACAGCTTTCACTTGATCAATTAACATCTACCAGGAATGTCTTATGTACACTAGTAAGTTTGGGAATTTGAGGAAGTGGGTCATGGTCTTTGATCTCCAAAAAAAATACCATCTGCCCAGGAGAATGTATACGGCAACACAGTGAATCAGTGTCCACTCGATACAACGGGTAAAGCCAAGGATGACCACTTGGTGCCTGATTAGTCCACGTATTCTCCTCCCTTTACTCTTCTCTGTTGTCTTTTGGGAATGGGATTATTTCCTTTATTTTACTCATACAGAGACGAGGCTCAGAAGGTGCAGTGACTTGGCTATGCTCGCTCAATCCGTAGAGCCAGATGTCAGTGCCTTGTCAACTAGACCCCAGCTGTCTTTTTTGTCATCTGTGAATCTTCAGATCGTGCCCACATTTATTGAACATCGGGTGCTATCAAAACTGGGCTATTTCCTTTTAGCGTCGTCTCTTCCGCCTGGGAAGGCTCAGGTTGAGGCATGTGGCGATCACAACAGCAGAGGGAGGAAGAGAAGGTGTAGGCTGGGGCTTCCCTAGCTGGGGCTGGGAGAAGGGAGCTAGTTGGAAAGGCATAAAAAACAGACAGTCGGGCTACAGGGTCTATAACAGTGATGGGAAACATGGGCTGGGTTAATCTTGGGGTGCTCTAGAGAGGAAAAGCTGACCCTTGCATGAGGCCCAAAGAACAGGTGGACAGTGTGGGGGGGTGGGGAGTTGAGGGTGATGTGGGTGTTGGAAGGAGTACAATGAGCCGGACAGAGGAGCAAAGGCAAAACCTCAGAGCAGGGAAAGTAGAAGACTACTCAAAATTCTTTTAAAAATTTATTATTGAAGGGGCACCTGGGTGCCTCACTTGGTTATGCATTCGATTTCAGATGAGGTCATGATCTCATGGGTCGTGGGATCGAGCCCCCCATCGGGCTTTGTGCTCAGCGGGGAGTCTGCTTGGGATTCTTTCTCTCCCTCTCCTTCTGCCCCTCCCCTCCACTCATTTGCACTCTCTCTGTCAAAGAAATAAATAACTCTTTAAAAAATTACATTTATTACTGACGTATAATTGACATACAACGTGATATTAGTTTCAGGTGTACAATATATTGATGTGACAAGTTGATACATCACTCGGTGCTCACGAGGGTAAGTGTGGTCCCCATATGTCACCATACAACGTTATTACATTATTACTGGTTATGTTCCCTACACCGCACTTTTCATCTGTGTGACTTATTTATTTATTTTTTTCTTTCCCCCACCTTTTATATAATTTTTTATTTCTTTGTTAACATACAATGTATTATTAGCCCCAGGGGTACAGGTCTGTGAATCGCCAGGTTTACACACTTCACAGCACTCAGCATAGCACATACCTTCTCCAATGTGTGACTTATTTTTTTATAATCTGAATTTTGTATCTCTTAATCCCCTTCAGCTGTTGTGCCCATCCCCCACCCACCCTCTGTCTGGCAACCACCGGTTTGTTCTCCGTATTTAAGACCCCATTTATTTATTTACTTTTGTTTCTTCGTTTGTTTTGTTTTTTTATATTCCATATGTAAGTGAGATCATATGGTATTTCTCTCTCTCTCTTTTTTTACATTTGGGTTTTTTTTTAAAGGGCATTTTGAAATATGTATGTATTAGCCCTAATTAGATTTATTATATTGATGTGTCTATAAAAGAATACTGTTACTATTTTCAAAAAATAAAGTCAAAAGGTAAGTTTTGCATCAGGAGACCAGAATGGCTGGAATGGAGGGTTCTGGAAGAAGGGCAGTTGGCAGTAGGACTGGAAAAATTGGTTTGAACCAGACTATGGTAGACCCAGTAGCCAGGTCAAGTAACCAAACCTTTTTCCAGGGTGAGATGTTTTCAGAAGAACACAGGACGGTGACCTGATTTGTCTGGGTTTTTTGTTTTGTTTTGTTTTTTAAGATTTTATTTATTTATTTGACAGACAGAGATCACAAGTAGGCAGAGAGGCAGGCAGAGAGAGAGGAGGAAGCAGCTCCCCACCGAGCAGAGAGCCCAATTCGGGGCTCGATCCCAGGGCCCTGAGACCATGACCCGAACTGAAGGCAGAGGCTTAACCCACTGAGCCACGCAGGGCCCCAAGAGTAACAAGTTCTATTGAATGAGGCAGCCAGGTACCCAGTGACCTGATTTGTTTATAGCAGCACATTCTCTGAAAAAAAAAAAAAAATTAAATAGCTTCTTAATTTTTTCAATCTGTATATGTCATAAACCTCCAAAAGGCCCAAAAAGGCTGGAGCCTAAATGAAGTCTCCACCCAGCTCTTGTCCCCCCACTATCCAGGTCTTCCTAGACAACCATGCCTGGCAACTTCTGTCGGAAGTTTTCATTTTGTGCCATTTGCAAAGATCAGAAGGATCTCTTGGCCCCGAAAGAGCTGGTGTTACATGCATTGTTTCAAACTGTGTTCAACTTTTTCATTCTGACTCTCAACCAGAGCCCAAAGCCATGTCTTTGTCAGATGAACCCTGGTTGCTTGAGTTATCAACACCACTCATGGGGTGTTTAACACATGAGGACATGAGGTTCTTCCAGATCATAGAACGTAGACAAATCAACTCAAACAGAAAAGGTGGTGATTGTATATTAAAGAGGGATGCCAGTGTCCAAGAAGAAATCCAACTAGAACCAGCCTGTGGGGTCCCTAGCTGGGAGCCGGAAAGATAACTGGGGTTTTGTTCTCTTTCTGTCTCTGTCTTTGTGGCCACATGTTGCTGGTTTGCTCAATGCTGCTCTTTCTGCAAACTGACTTTTTCTGAAAAAACAAAAACCAAGCAAATAAAACAAAACAAAAGTCACCCCTAGTCCCTGAATCTCTATGACCTTTCTGTCCCAGGGCTTATCACTCCTCTTGGCAAAACCTATCCATGTCTTTTAGTGAAAAATCTGGTGAGCATTGGATTGGACCAGTTTATCTACCTGAGCCAGGCTACATGCCCGTGGGCCACACTGGCTGTCTTTGAGTCACGCGTCTCTCCGTGGTCCCGTGAGCTGTGACTCGAGGAGGGGTACGGTCCATGGTCGGCTAGAGTTTGTGGCTTGTACTGTCTCTACAGCTGAGCAGTAAGCTTATTGAGGACAGAGATCCTGATGGCCCCTGGCTTTGGGTTCAGCACATTGGTTGGTGCCCAGTAAATATTTGTTGGTTTTATCGATTTTTGCCTCCTCGTTGAAAGGGAGGCGCCATCCTTCAGAAAGGACTAGAAGTCTCATCTGAGATATTTATTCAACAGCCATTAAGGAGTGTGGTGAAGCAGAGAAAACTCAAAAATTAGTTACTGCCAGGAGGTAATGATTTGAAGCTGTGTGCTTCTCTTATGAACAGGATCAATAGATTATTTTCATTAGAAAAATAAGACAAAAAAAAAATCCCACAGAAGCAGGAGCAGCTGTAGCCTGGGATATGTCCTCTAGATAGAATTTAACTGTATGTCGACACAGGCCCCTGAAAGTGTGACAGAGTAATAAACTCTTAATTGCAATATCTTGGAGGGTGGCCAGCCCTAGTGAGTGAAAATTGTAGAATTATGACAAGCGCTTAGCCAACTACAAGGCCTACTTTAATGACTAGATAAGAATCATTGATAAGCACAATGTTTACACGCAAACAATGCTGATAAAGTGATTGCCAAATACCCAGAGTTAATTTTCTTAAGTAGATTAAACATCCCCCTTCCAATTTTGTTGAATTGATAATTTGATTTGCAAACATATTTCTAAAATCACTACAAATCCCATATGAGCTGATTCTGAATGTATGTTTGCGGGCTTAAAAAAATATTTACTATCAACTTGTGAATTTATAATTGCCAAAAATGGCATTAAACTCTTAATTGTTTTCTGGGGGAAAGATATACAAGGGATGCACAGAGCTGTGTGTGAAGCACTTAAGTTCTGCGAAGGTGAGTAGATTGCATCATTTCTACTTGATGCAAATTAAGAAGTGCAATCTGGGGCGCCTGGGTGGCTCTGATGGTCGAGCGACTGCCTTTGGCTCTGGTCATGATCCTGGAGCCTCAGGATCGAGTCCTACTTCCGGCTCCCTGCTCATCAGGGAGTCTGCTTCTCCCTCTGACCCTTCTCCCTCTCATGCTCTCTCTCTCATTCTCTCTCTCAAATAAATAAATAAAAACCTTAAAAAAAGAAGTATGATCTGTTGGGGAACACAAACACACGGGATTCTGGAAATCAAAGTTCTCCGGTCTGTAGAAAAGATAGGACACTCTCTCCTTCCACACACTGCTGTGAAATGTGACTTTGCCCTACTCCATTGAGAAGTGTGGTGTCCCCCTGCTTTGACTTGACAGCTCTGACAACTGGAATACGTGGAAGGGACTTTGCCAGTTCTGGCCATAGCTCTTTGCTGGCCCAGCTGCTTTCACTTCCTTCTTGAGGGAACCAGCGACCCTCTCAGTGTGTCTCCCATGAGGACACCCCATACTGTGAGAAGTCCCAGCCATGTGGAGAGGTCCTGGAAGATGTGAGACCCTTGGAGTGAGAGGGCCATGGAACACCAAGGCGCCACAAAGATGAGTGAAGGAGCCATCTTGGGAGTGGAGTCTGCAGTCCCTGCCTCCCAGGCTGACATCACGCAGAGTAGAGATGTGCTCTTGGCAGAGACTTCCTGACCCACAAAGCTGGGAGCAACAGTTGTTTTAGCCACTGATGTAGTAAGTCCTGTGTTCCGTCAGTGCCTCTGTCCGTCCATCAGAAAGATGACAGCATGACATTTTTCTCTGTCTCCTAGGGTTAGTTTCAGAGTTGTTGTGGGGTCATATTGGTATCATGTCTTGAAGGTCTTTCTATAGCTTAAGAATGCTTAGAAATTTAAGATGGCTTGTGAGCTCCAAAATGTGATGTGCCCTCGAGTGCTCTCAGCATGCGAGGTATACTGACTGTTTTCCTCATCACAGCCTCAGAAGACCCTGGGATCATCCATCTCAGATCCTTGAGGCTCCCTTGCTTGCCTCTTCTCTGACCTGGCTTCCTTTCCGATGTCAGAGGCCCTCAGGGAAGGGTAGATGCGATCCCAATTCTACTGTTCTGTCTTGTGCTATCGACTCATTGACAACTCCAAGATACAAGCCCTGAACTCACATTTTTCGATTTCCTCAAGGAGTCCGTGTGTATAAATGTCTATACACGTGAGCTCATCGGAGTGGGATGGGGTGGGTAAGAAGCTAGTGGGTTGATACTACTACTAACTGGAAAGCAAAACAGTTAATGATGCATGCGTCTCTTTGTAAAGGAATCTGAGTGGGATGTCTTCTCTTCTATGACCTCCCTGTTCATCTGCGAGTGTTGAAAGAGCCTTCTTGCGGACGCGAGGGAGTGAGAAGGAGTGCGTGACCTGTTGATCGACATCCAAGTGAGTTCACCTGCAACTGACAAGCACTAGAGCTTAGATTTACTCAAAATGCAAGAGGGAAAACCTATGGCCAAACATCAGTGGGGCCACGTGGGACAACAAGATGCAGAGTTAGAAATGGGCTGGGAATCAAACTGATAGGGAGTGAATCTTATGATAAGAGAGGGCTCAGGATTGGGGAGCAGCCCAGGTCTGTCACTCGGTGTTGATTCGCCTGGGACACCCCCAGTTTTAGCACTGAAAGACCGGTCTCCTGGGAAACCACCCTGGTCTATACCTGAATTTTGGCCCTGACTTAAAGGGTTAAGGAGTAGGCAGACCCCCTGTGTGGGGACCCAGCACAATGTATACCTGTTGTGGGGCCCAGAATGAGTCGAATCAGCTTCTACTCTGCTCTGTGACATTGCCTTTGGGGGTGGGGGTCCCAGCAAACCCAATCAAGCAGGACTGATGCAACCACTTCTATGTATCCCCCGATGGTACCATTGCATCTGACGCTCCTCATGGTCTTCCAGTAATCTGCCACTGACCTTGGCAACAGTGGCCTTCTGGACTGCTGGACCCTTCTGATAGGTCCTCTCAGAGGAGTCTAATTTTTGAGAGTCCTAGACTCTCAGTAGTAGAGAGCCTTGGATCCGTGCTGATGGTGAAGTGACCATGTGAGCAATCCAGTATTTCATCTACTGATTAAATGTTTGCTGACCTTCTAGTAAGTCAGGCTCTCAAATGGGAACATGCATCAGAATCCCCAGGACAGTCTGTTGAAACACAGATTCCTGGGCCCCATCCCGAGTTGCTGCAGAAATAGCCTAAGTTGTAAGAGAAGCTGTCCATGCTGTTAGGGATCGATGGCTTGTAGAATGTTCTTCTGCTCTAGTGATCACTGTAACATAGAGATGGTAGCCCTTAGCATCCTACTATCCTCTTATCTGGACTTCACAACGCTCTAGCGGAAAGTACAATCTTACTGGCTTGTTAGAGTCAACTGTCCTAGAACTGGATGGGGCATTAATGTTTAGAGTTCATTATCACTTGCCATAAAGCATAATTCTTGCCTTTTTCCTAAGGTAGATTTTTGTTAAATGAGATTATATAAGAAAGAGCCTTGTAAACTGCACAGCCCCATATCAAGTACAAGGTGTTATTATGATATTAATAATTGCATACAAATACGTTCTGGGATCACTAAACTCTGAAAACACTGCAACTTGGATTCTTACCCATGGCAAAGAGTTCTGCTCTCTGAAGAGAGCTGTGAGTCAGATGAGCTAGGGAAATGCTGTATAATAAGCACATGGTTTTAAGTAGCATCATGAGCTTTTAGAAAGAGAAGTGATGGTCAACAGGAAAAATACACAAGTGCACTAAGAAAAAAGGGCTCTTGTGCCATCTTCATTTAATTTTTTGGATGGGATCCCTCAACTGTTGGATTGTGAAAATATGGAAGATACATAGATTCTACCAAGGCATTGGATATCCCCATGAGTTTTAAGTTTGGGTTGGGTGGCATTCCAATCAGATGGATTAAAAATAGATTGAACATATGGATCCCAAAGTTGTTGATTAGCAAATTGATGGCAGGCCAGAGAAGGGGTTCAGGGGTGAGCTGCAGGGTTCCACTCAGGATCATGTCCCATTCCGTGGTTTGGAATCATGGACTTGGATGTTACAGAAAGGGCAGTGGGAGTCAGTAGGCTAGATGACAACCAGAGATCAGATCCATTTCATGAGGCCAGTGTCCTGGGCTAACCATAAGATGATGGAATGTAATCGGAGTGATGGGGCTGTGCATTTGCCTTGTATTTGCCAGGGCTCTCCCGAGGAATAGACCAAAAGAAAAGATTATAAGAATAGAATAGAGTAGAACAGAAATTTATCATAGCAGTTGGCTCATGAGATTATGGGGGCCAGGAAGTCCTACCGTCTGGCATCTGCAAGCTGGAAAACCAGGAAAGCTGGGGGTGTCATCTAGTCTGAATCCAAAGACCCAAGAACCAAGAGCATTGACATTGGAGGGCAGGAGAAGGTAGATGTCCCAGCCCAAGCAAAGAGAACCAGCTCACTCTTCCCAGTGTCTTTGTTCTAGTCGGGTCCTCAGTAGATTGAGTGATGCCCATATGTATCCATGAGGATGATGTCCTTCGCTCAGTTTGCTGATTCAAAGGCTAATCTCTTCCAGAATCACCCTCATAGACATACCCAGAAATAATGTTTTACCAGCAATCCGGGCATCCCTGAACCCAGTCAAATTGACACATAAAATTTACTCACCTGTATCTTAACTTTCTCAGCTGTAGCCCTGGGGGAGAAAATTTAAAAAAAAAATTAAATTAAAATTAAAAAAAAAAAAAAAGGTTTTAGTTGACTACAATCTCGATACGCATCACTGTCAAGAGATGTTTACCGGGGCGCCTGGGTGGCTCAGTGGGTTAAGCCGCTGCCTTCGGCTCAGGTCATGATCTCAGGGTCCTGGGATTGAGTCCCGCATCAGGCTC
>NW_019154097.1:44262521-44343262 GCF_002288905.1 Enhydra lutris kenyoni
CGGCTCAGGTCATGATCTCAGGGTCCTGGGATCGAGCCCCGCATCGGGCTCTCTGCTCAGCGGAGAACCTGCTTCCTCCTCTATCTCTCTCTCTGCCTACTTGTGATCTCTCTCTGTGAAATAAATAAAATCTTAAAAAAAAAAAGAGAGATGTTTACCAAAGAGAGAAGGAAAGGAAAAGCACAAAAAAGTAACTTTGGTTTGGGTTCAAAGAGGCAAACTGTCTGGACTGAGCAAGGGGATGGGTCTACTTTGCCTGCTGTGCATGAGTTAGATCTATTCTGGAAAACTGCACTCAGTTCGGAGCAGGGCTCTGAGCCGGGCCTGACATGCTTCCGCACAAGTGAAGGAGAAAGCCCCTTGCAGTTCATTCTCAGTGGGCTGGATGTCCTGTAATTGTAGCTCCCAGCTGAGGCTTCCCTATTGAGAAAAAAAGAGCATTCATTCATTCATTCATTCAGGGCTTACTCTCTGCAAAGTGTGGAAAAGGGTCCACAGGTAAATTTACTTTGATGAAGTTGAAGCTTGAACCTCCTCTCTTGCCAGCATCCCTTCTAAGGTGGTGCATGAGCCCTGGCAGTGTATGGCTGTACATTTTTGCTAAATTCACGAGCCTAAGATACTGTAACCCTAATCAGTTAAGACTGTTACCTCTTTTGGAGGAATTTGAGCTGACATGCACTTTGGGAACTGAGTTCAGTGGCACGAATGTGTGTCTTGTGCCGCCCTTCCTAAGCAATATTAAGTTCTTGCTAGACTTCCTGGTGTAGGTATGGCTTCCAGGAATGGTCTTAACCTCCATGGTGCTGATTTCCCAGGTATCATGACACAGGTGTGCAAGGTCAGGGTCATCTGCTTTTATGAGTGGAACCTACAGAACTCAGAACCCAAAGCAAAGTACACAACAGAGGAGGAGGAGTTGGTGTACAGAGCCATCATCTCTGTGGAAAGTTCTAAGTATCAGACAAGTACAGCTGTAAGTGGAGGATTGACTCCCCTCTCTGCTTAGATGAAATACAATGTCCTTCCTGGACCGTAACATGAAACATACCACTGCAATGGGGACATCAACATCACCTTGGTAAGTGAGGGTCACTGAGTATTTGAGATTTACCCCTGAACAAGAGCACTTGAAATGTCCCCCAATCGTCTAGATTTTATAGGAAATAACTTGATGAATAGAACATTGCCATCAACAAGTAGGCATCTCAAAACTCTTAATAATATAAAACAAGTTTTGTCTAGCCATGCTTCCTTTCCAAAAAGGTGGTATGAAATTTTTATCACAGGAAAAGGCAATAAAAAATTTTATGATGACTAACATAACACGATAAAAATTTTTAAAAAAGGTAATAAAAGATTAAATTAAATTAAATTAAAAAATTGTTGGCCAAAAAAATTAAAACAGTTGAGGATCAAAAATACAGGCTATTTTCCTGGTTTGATTTATCAGTTTTAAAAATTTGCATTTTTGCTGTGAGTTCCTTCTTCATTCTAAATACCTACTCACTTTGTACCTAATCTGATATTTATAATTTTTAAAAAGATTTTATTTATTTACTTACTTAACAGAGACAGAGAGATCACAAGTAGGCAGAGAAGCAGACAGAGAGAGAGGGGTAAGCAGGTTCCCGCTGAGCAGAGAGCCCGATGCGGGGCTCGATCCCAGGATGCTGGGATCATGACCCGAGCTGAAGGCAGAGGCTTAACCCACTGAGCCACCCAGGTGCCCCGATATTTATAATTTTATATTATTTTTCTTAAAGAGGGATTTCTGAATTGTAGAAACTATAGACTCCACCGTGGCTGGGTTGCAGAGGAATTCAAACGTGAATGTGGCTAGTGCCCAGCTAAAAAGTTTATCACATAGGAAAGGAGATGAGACAAGTTTCTACAAGAAAAGTACTCCAGATTGATGCTAATCATTGCTTTGAGGGTTCCGGGGCCTCTGGGGACAACTTTACCAGTCCCTCAGCTCTCCAGCCTGTCCTTATCCTGGCACTCACAATTGTCTCCCTGAAAGATTCCTTTTGAAGACCCAAACAAACCCACTCTTACCCTATACAAATCACATGGTCAGAATAGAAAACCTGGGTCTCTCCTATACTGTGTTCTCGGCCCCGGGTGTCCTAGCCCCCAAGTGACTTGTGGACTGATCCCTCACTGGTGTCATACAGGGTTAGCGGATCCTCACTCACCAGCTTCCTGACCTCGATTAAGTCAGCTGACCTTTCCACACCTCTACAGTAGGGCTCAAAACACCAACTTCGAGTGCTATGAAAAGCCAATAAATTAGTTGATGCTTGCAAAACATTGATTAAGTTCAAAGCTCCAAACAGAACTTAAGTGTCATTATGGCCCTTCCTTCAAAGCCTAATTCAAATGCTACCACCTTTATAAAGCACACCCCCGCTCAGCCCCCCACCCATCGAGCGCTCCTTCCTGTGCACATTGAACCTGCTTCTGTTTCCCAGCGTGTCATGTACGGTTTACTATTGTCAAGCTATTCTCTTATTTACTCACTCATTCTTTTATTTCCTAAATATTTATTGAGCTGTTCTCTGTGCCAGACACCCACTTTCTCCCTCCCTGTGTTTATAAACCAGGCAGAGGCTGTCGTATTTTATCTGTGTTCCCTAAAGCATTTAGCTTGGTGCTGTGCACTAGCGACGATGGGCTCAAGAGTGGTTGTTTTTGCCTGGGGTGACATGTGAGCTGTGCCTTGAAGGTTAGGGAGGGTTAGATGAGGCGGGGGGATGGCTGTTCCTGGGACACAGAACACGAACCCTGCTTCTTCCGTGGCAGTGGTTCCAAAGCAGGGAGCAGACATAATCATTGGGACAGCTTTCAAAGGAAAGGGATGCCTGAGTCCTTTACTCCCCACCCCAGGTGATTCCAGTGTGCAGTGGGGTTTGCCAACCCCTGCTCCAAGATCATTTTATTATTTGGATACTGAGACATTCCTAGAGACTACCTTTTTTTACCAGCCCATCCTCGTGACTCTAGGGTCACACATCCTTCTTAATGTCCAGGGCCTGGATCCTGTGAAGTCACTTGTGTTTTTTGGTATCCCTGACAAATGCTGGCTCAGGCAGGCTGTTGACAACTCTCTGGTTCATTGTTCTATTACTTCATTGAAGTTTGTAGCAGGTGGAGCTGGGAGATGGGACCATGCCAGGACTACATTCTCCACGTTTCCTACCCTTCTAGAACCTTCTGCCCTTTGCCACCAAGGACTGAAAAACAAAGACTCTGACCCACCCCCAGGAGAACCAAAGAAAACTTTAGAGTTCTACCCCTCCCCCACATCCTCATCTCCCCGCCCCTACCCTAGGTTTCTTTCTTTTTTTTTCTTTTTGCCTTCTTTTCTTTTAATTAATTATTTTTATTAACATATAATGTGTTATTTGCCCCAGGGGTACAGGTCTGTGAATCGTCAGGCTTACATACTTCACAGCACTCACCATATCCCATACCCTCCCCAATGTCCATAACCCAACCACTCTCTCCATACCCCTCCTCCCCCCAGCAACCTTCAGTTTGTTTTGTAAGATTAAGAGTCTCTTTGGTTTGTCTCCCTCCCAATCCCATCTTGCTTCATTTTTTCCTTCCCTATCCCCCAAGGCCCCCACTCTGCCTCTCAGATTCCTCATATCAGGAAGATCATATGATAATTGTCTTTCTCTGATTGACTTATTTCACTCAACATAATACCCTCTAGTTCCACCCACTTCATTGCAAATGGCAAGATTTCATTTCTTTTGATGGCTGCATAGTATTCCATTGTATATATATATATATACACCACATCTTTTTTATCCATTCATCTGTTGATGGACATCTAGGTTCTTTCCATTATTTGGTTATTGTGGACATTGCTGCTATAAACATCCGGGTGCATGTGCCCCTTTGGATCGTTACATTTGTATCTGTAGGATAAATACCTAGTAGTGTGATTGCTGGATCATAGGGTAGCTCTATTTTCAACTTTTTGAGGAACCTCCATGCTGTTTTCCAGAGTGGCTTCACCAGCTTGCATTCCCACCAACAGTGTAGGTTGCATCCTCTCCAACATCTGTCATTTCCTGACTTATTAATTTTAGCCATTCTGACTGGTGTGAGGTGGTAACTCATTGTGGTTTTGATTTGTATTTTCCTGATGCCAAGTGATGTTGAGTATTTTTTCATTTATCTGTTGGCCATCTGGATGTCTTCTTTGCAGAAATGTCTATTCATGTCCTCTGCCCATTTCTTGATTGGATTATCTGTTCTTTGGGTGTTGAGTTTGATAAGTTCTTTATAGATTTTAGACACTAGCCCTTTATCTGATATGTCATTTGCAAATACCTTCTCCCATTCTGTCAGTTGTCACTTGGTTTTGTTGACTGTTTCCTTTGCTATGCCAAAGCTTTTGATCTTAATGAAGTACCAATAGTTCATTTTTGCCCTTGCTTCCCTTGCCTTTGGTGATGTTTCTAGGAAGAAGTTGCTGCAGCTGAGGTCCAAGAGGTTGCTGCCTATGTTCTCCTCAAGGATTTTGATGGATTCCTTTCTCACATTGAGGTCTTCCATCTGTTTTGAGTCTATTTTTGTGTGTGGTATAAGAAAATGGTCCAGTTTCATTCTTCTTCATGCGACTGTCCAGTTTTCCCAACACCATTTGTTGAAGAGACTGTCTTTTTTCTGTTGGACATTCCTTCCTGCTTTGTCGAAGATTAGTTGACCATAGAGTTGAGGGTCTATTTCTGGGCTCTCTATTCTGTTCCATTGATCTATGTATCTGTTTTCGTGCCAATACCATACTGTCTTGATGATGACAGCTTATTAATAGAGCTTGAAGTCTGGAATTGTGATGCCTCCAACTTTGGTTTTCTTTTTCAACATTCCTCTGGCTATTCGGGGTCTTTTCTGGTTCCACATAAATTTTAGGATTATTTGTTCTATTTCTTTGAAAAAATCGATGGTATTTTGATAAGGATTACGTTAAATGTGTAGATTGCTTTAGGATGCACAGACATTTTCACAATATTTGTTCTTCCAATCCATGAGCATGGAATATTTTCCCACTTCTTTGTGTCTTCCTCAATTTCTTTCATGAGTACTTTATAGTTTTCTGAGTACAGATTCTTTGCCTCCTTGGTTAGGCTTATTCCTAGGTATCTTATTGTTTTGGGTGCAATTATAAACGGGATCCTCTCCTTAATTTCTCTTTCTTCTGCCTTGTTGGTGGTGTATAGAAATGCAACTGATTTATGTGCATTGATTTTATATTGTGACACCGAATTCCTGTACAAGTTCTAGCAGTTTTGGACTGGAGTCTTTTGGGCTTTCAACATAAAGTATCATATCATCTGCAAAGAATGAGGGTTTGACTTCTTCTTTACCAATTCAGATGCCTTTAATTTCTTTTTGTTGTCTGATTGCTGAGGGTAGGACTTCTAGTAGTATGTTGAATAGCAGTGGTGATAGTGGACAGCCCTGCCGTGTTCCTGATCTTCGTGGAAAAGCTCTCTGTTTTTCCCCATTGAGAATGATATTTGCTGTGGGTTTTGCCTTTGATAATATTGAAGAATGTATCCTCTATCCCTACACTGTGAACAGTTTTGATCAAGAAAGGATGATTTACTTTGTCAAATGCTTTTTCAGCATCTATTGAGAGTATCATATGGTTCTTGTTCTTTCTTTTATTACTGTATTGTATCACATTGATTGATTTGAGGATGTTGAACCAATCTTGCACCCCAGGAATAAATCCCACTTGGTCGTGGTGAATAATCCTTTTAATGTACTGTTGGATCCTATTGGCTAGTGTTTTGGTGAGAATTTTTGCATCTGTGTTCATCAAGGATATTGGTCTGTAATTCTCTTTTTTGATGGAGTCTTTGTCTGGTTTTGGGATCAAGGTATGCTGGCCTCATAAAATGAGTTTGGAAGCTTTCCTTCCATTTCTATTTTTTGGAACAGTTTCAGGAGAATAGGTATTAATTGTTCTTTAAATGTTTGGTAGAATTCCCCTGGGAAGCCGTCTGGTCCTGGGCTCTTGTTTGATGATGACTTCAATCTCCTTACTGATTTTGGGTCTGTTCGGGTTTTCCATTTCCTTCTGGTTCAGTTTTGGTAGTTTATACGTGTCTGGGAATGCATCCATTTCTTCCAGATTGTCAAATTTGCTGGCATATAGTTACTCATTATAAGTTCTTATAATTGCTTGTATTTCTTTGCTGTTGGTTGTGATCTCTCCTCTTTCGTTCATGATTTTATTTATTTGGGTCCTTTCTTTTTTCTTTTTGATAAGTCTGGCCAGGGATTTATCAATCTTTTTAATTCTTTCAAAGAACAAGTTCCTAGTTTCACTGATTCGTTCTACTGTTCTTTGGTTTCTATTTCATAGATTTCTGCTCTGATCTTTATTATTTCCCTTCTTCTGCTGGGTTTAGGCTTTCTTTGTTCTTTCTCCAGCTCCTTTAGGTGTAGGGTTAGGTTGTGTACTTGAGACCTTTCTTGTTTCTTGAGAAAGGTTTGTATTACTATATATTTTCCTCCCAGGACTGCCTTTGCTGTGTCCCACAGATTTTTGAACAGTTGTGTTTTCATTATTATTTGTTTCCATGAATTTTTTCAATTCTTCTTTAATTTCTTGGTTGACCCATTAATTCTTTAGTAGGATGCTCTTTAGCCTTGATTTATTTGTGTTCTTTCCAACTTTTCTCTTGTGATTGAATTCTAGCTTTAGAGCATTGTGGTCTGAAAATATGCAGGAAATGATCCCAATCTTTTGGTACCGGTTGAGAACTGATTTGTGACCCAGGATGTGATCTATTCTGGAGAATGTTCCATGTGCACTAGAGAAGAATATGTATTCTGTTGCTTTGGGATGGAATGTTCTGACTATATCTGTGATGTCCATCTGGTCCAGTGTGTAATTTAAGGCCTTTATTTCTTTGTTGATCTATTGCTTGGATGATCTGTCCATTTCAGTGAGGGGGGGTGTTAAAGTCCTCTACTATTATTGTATTATTGTTGTTAATTGGTTTATATAGTTCACTGGTCCCATGTTCGGGGCATAGATATTTAAAGTTGTTAGATCTTCTTGTTGGACAGACCCTTTGAGTATTATATAGTGTCTTTCCTCACTCTTATTATAGTCTTTGGCTTAAAATCTAATTTATCTGATATCTGATTGATCTGATTGCCACTCCATCTTTCTTTTGATGTCCATTAGCATGGAAAACTGCCCCCCCCATTTTTAATCTGGAGGTGTCTTCAGGTCTAAAATGAGTTTCTTTCAGACAGCATATTGATGGATTTTGTTTTTTTATCCATTCTGATACCTTGTGTGTTTTGATTGGGGGCATTTAGCCCATTTACATCCAGGGTAACTATTGAAAGATAGGAATTTAATGCCATTGTATTGCCTATAAGGTGACTGTTACTGTATATTGTCTCTGTTCCTTTCTGGTCTACTACTTTTAGGCTCTCTCTTCGCTTAGAGGACCCCTTTCAATATTTCCTGTGGGACTGCTTTGGTGTTTGCAAATTCTTTTAATATTTGTTTGTCCTGGTAGCTTTTCATCTCTCCTTCTATTTTCAATGATAGCCTAGCTGGACATAGTATTCTTGGCTGCATATTTTTCTCATTTAGTGCTCTGAATATATCATGCCAGTTCTTTCTGGCCTGCCAGGTTTCTGTGGATAAGTCTGCTGCCAATCTAAAATTTCTACCATTGTATATTACAGACTTCTTTTCCTGAGTTGCTTTCAGGATTTTCTCTGTCTTATACTAGTAAGTTTTACTATTAGATGATGGGGTGTGGACCTATTTTTATTTAGTTTGAGAGGGGTTCTCTGTGCCTCCCGGATTTTGATGCTTGTTCCCTTTGCCATATTAGAGAAATTCTCTGCTATAACTCACTCCACTCTACCTTCTGCCCCTCTCTCTCTTTCTTCCTCTTCTGAAATCCCAATTATTCTAATATTGTTTCATCTTATGGTATCACTTATCTATTGAATTCTCCCCTCATGGTCCAGTAGTTGTTTGTCTCTCTTTTGCTCAGCTTCTTTATTCCCCATCATTTGGTCTTCTATATCACTAATTCTCTCTTCTGCCTCATTTATCTTAGCAGTAAGAGTCTCCATTCTTGATTGCACCTCATTGATTCCTTTTTTGATTTCAGCTTGGTTAGATTTTAGTTCTTTTATTTCTCCAGATAGGATTTCTCTAATACCCGCCATGCCTTTTTCGAGCCCAGCTAGCACCTTAAGAATCATCATTCTGAACTCTAGATCTGACATAGTACCAATGTCCATATTGATTAGGTCCCTAGCCTTTGGTACTGCCTCTTGTTTTTTTTTTTTTTTTTTTTTTTTTTTGGTGGTGAGTTTTTCCACCTTATCATTTTATCCAGATAAGAATATATGAATGAGAGAATAAAATACTAAAAGGGTGGAAAAGACCCTAAAAAAATGTATGCTAACCAAATCAGAAGAGACTTCAAAGCAGGGGGAGAAGAAAAAGGGTAAAAATAAAAAAAATAATTATATATATATATATATATATATATGTGTGTGTGTGTGTGTGTGTGTGTGTGTGTGTGACTAGTGACTAGAACAGAACCACCCACTTGATTCTGGGTGTATTTTGGTCTCTTAGAAGAAACTACCTCTCTAAATTTTAAAGAAAGAAAAACTTATATATATACAAAAATAAGGGTAAACATGATGAAGTGATGGAATATGACTATTAAGATGAAAATTTAAAAAAAATTCTAAAAAGGGAATTGATAAGATAAGTTGGTTGGAAAAAAAAAAAAGAGAAAAAAATAAAGCAGGGGGAGGGAATGTGTTCAGGCAGGAAACTAGAACAAAGCCCTGTGCTAGATTTAGGCTATATTTTGACCTATTAAAAGAAATTGTATCCCAAATTTTTTTGGAAGAAAAAAAAACCCTATATGTATACAAAAAATAAGGTCAAATACAATGAAGGATAAAATATGACTATAATAATGAAGGATTGAAAAGATTTTTTTTAGGAAGGTATTGTTAAGATAACCTAGTTAAAAAAAAACATTAAAGGAGGAAAGAGGAAAAGTTAAAAAAATTAGAATAAGAAAAAAAAATTAATTTAACTTTGCAAAACTAAAGGATTATGGGGGAAAAGCCATGAATTCCATGCATTGCTTTCCCCTATCTTCTGGAGTTCTGCTGTTCTCCTTGACCAGTGAACTTGGTCTTGGCTGGATGTTCTTGCTGATCTACTCGGGGAGGGGCGTGTTTGCAGTGATTCTTTAGTGTCTTTGCCAGAGGCGGAACTGCACTGCCCTTGCCAGGGGCCGCGCTAAGTCATCTGCTCAAGTTCGCGCTCAGGAGCGTTTGTTCCCTGAGCGCTTTCCGTAGAGCTCCGGAGGACGGGAATGAAGATGGCGGCCGCCCAGTCTCTGGCTCAGAGAAGCAAGAGCTTGGGGTCCCCCTCCTCAGCGCACCCTCGGAGAAAAGCCGACTGTCCCTCCCGGCTCCCTGGTCTCCGGCCGCCCTCTGAGCTCACTGGCCTGTGACCGAGCATTTCTGTCTCTGGTGCATGGCCCTGTCTGGAGTCTCCAAACCCAGCAGATTCCTGCCGCTAGAGGAGGAAGGTAAGTCTCCCTGGATCTGTCACTTGTGGGGTCCCTGCTTGAGGAGCATTGGCCTGTCTGTGCCTTGGATCATGGTTTAAGGTAACCCTGAGCTGAGAGCCCCTCTTCGGCTCCCTCTCTGCCGCTGGCTTCCCCGCTCTGATACCTGTGAGCTCTGCCACCCTCAGACACTCCCGTCCTTCTGTGAGCCCGCGGGACCTGAGACCACGCTGTCCCCGCGAGGGCCCCGCCGCCGCTCTGCCTCTGCAGCGACGTCCCTCCGTGGAGCGACTCCTACACTTCGGAATTACTTTTCTGCATGTCCCGCCTTTCAGGAAGTGGTCGATTTTCTGTTCCTAGAATTACTGCTCTTCTTCTCTTTGAAGAAGAGACTCCTGTTGGGTTTATAGGTGTTCAGAATGGCTTGATAACTAGCTGATCTCCTGCTACCTGATGTCATCTCGGTCTGCTACTCCTCCGCCATCTTGCCTCTCCTCCCCTAACCTGGGTTTATAATCAAATTTTTACACCTCATTTCTGTGTTTTTCATCAGCTCATTCTTGCATTTTCTTTCTTCCCTCCCCTTGAACCGCTTCCCCTCCAGGCCCACCGCCTGTGGTTAGGCCTCCATGCAGACGTGCCTAGCAGCATTTAATAATGGGGTGCTCCCCTGACAGCGGTTTTGATAAAGGTGGTGGGGAAGGTTCTTAGAGTGGTTGCGCTCGGCAGAGAGAAAGCATCCCTAGGTGCCACAATCTGAGATGCCCCAGGCCCCACCTGTAATTATACCTTCTCAGCCTCACCTATCCACCTCCCTTTCAGAGCAAAACTATAGTGGGTGACACCTCCCCACTGGGGGAGGCACCAAGCAGGAGTTTCGGTTGGGAAATTAGTATTTCTTTCTTTATCTGCCCTGCGGGTGCTGTCACTCCCCGAGGAAGAGTTCTGGCTGCTGCTGGAAAGATCAGGCATTCAGGCTGTAAAAATAACAACCTTTTACCTTCAGAGAGGCCTTGTTCCTGAAAGAAATTAGGCCTCCATTATGGGCTGTTTTAGACCATTAGTGATATGTTTGTCTTTCCCCAAGAATGTTTACCTTTCCCTATGGGGAACCGAGGCCAGTAACTGTAATCAAAGCTCAGGACTTCAGCTCAAGGAACCAACAGTTAGGTTTTGGAGTTGAATTTCAACTCACTAATTGGCTCTGCAGGCGCCTTTGTTTTTCTTTCCCATTCCCTAAGTGCCCTTGTCTGTCTTGAGCTGCCCTCCCCAGGTGCTAGAGAATTCTAAGCCAAGGAAGAGGAAGTAGATCCTCCCAGGAGCAGTACTGTCTCTCCCCATAACCTCAAGGTTTGCTATCGAGATTCTCGCCAAGAATCTTTTGTCGGCTGGATGTTACTTTACTGCTCCATGCCTCGAATATAATTACGGCATCTACCTATGAGGCTTATGTGAAGATTAGGTCAGATAATGCATCTAAACTCAGCAAGTGCATGCCGGAGGGTTCCTACTCATTAATTGGGAGCTGTTTTTACTTTGGTGTTCTTCCTCTCAATACACAAGTGGGAACTTGGATGATCCTGCCCACCCTGCACCGTGCCCCCACCACCATATGCCCCTGACAAGGAACTAATGAAGTGCAAAGAAGCCTTTTGAAATATCCAGAACCATAGGAAATTAATAGTTAGAGCGTCCCGTTGAAGCTCTCTATCTATTTTCCACCTATAGCAGAAATCTCGCCAGGTCATTTCTAGTGGGAGAAGCTTCCACTATCTTCTGCTTGTTACTTCTAGGACCATAGACTCACTACTTTTCAAGGATGCCTGGACTATCTTCAGACTTTAAAAGTTCTTGCTTGTATTAGACTCAGACCTATCTCCCTGTAACCTTGACTTGTATTGTGGTGGATGGGATTATAACCAAGTCAAACGTTAGGATAGAGAATTGAATTCACCTGCCTCTGAGCTTCTGTGAATCTAGTCTTCCTTGTTCATAAAACAGGGGTAGTTATTACTCTATCTGATTACTTTACACCACTCTGGAAAGGATTGAGTGTGACCATTTTGGTTTCAAAAGTGCTAAGAAATCTAATGGGGTATCTATTAGCCTTCTGGACAACACACAGTATATTTACTTTGTTTTCTGCATGACCATCTCTTGAGATGGAAGATTTCAAACACAGAAATTGGATAGTATGATACTGTGCTCCTCATGTACTCGTCACTCAACTTCAAAAATTACCAATATCTTCGCTGATCTTGTCATGTGGTTTTCTTGACCCATTCCCATCGGCTTTCCTCCTGGGCACTTTTTAGATTGCCAAGTGTCCATCTTGAAATGGAATGACCACCGGGTTGTTTGTTGTGAAGGCAGAGAACGTGTCTGCCTCATCCACTCTTGTATCTCTAGTATCTGGCACTGCCCTGGTACCATAGGCTCTTAATCAACAATTATTAACTAACTAAACCAAAAGAAAAAGCATTTGGGTACCATAACACTCTCAAGTATTGATTCCCCTGGGGTAGGAAATGGATTCTTGCTATATCGCAGAGTCCAGGTCATGATAATCAAAATTAACTGACCACAGTTAACCAAGGAGGGGGTTACGGGACACCTTTGGGCCACTGAAGGATGGAGCACTGGGGCAAAGTTGGCTTTACTGTGTCATTGGTTTGGATGAGAAATCATTCCCGAATGTTCTTCATTGTGTGCACTCAGAGATTTCCTAAGAGCAGATACAGAAGTTATGTCCATGCTTCTCTTTTGGGGGGCTTGACTACATGATTCTCCAGTGTTCCCAGGCTCTCCCCAAAGTCAGGTGGAAGCCTCAGAGCTGCTTCCAAGAGGAGCAGGAGGGCCTCAGAGATCATGATGAGTCCCTTTAACTCTTGCGCTCATTCACTCATGTGTAAAATGACCTACCTCATGGGCCCATTAGGATTTATAAGGAACTAATGTGTGTAAAGTGTATCTTTCAGTGCCTGGCATAAAATGGGCATGTGACCCACTCACTGGCCTTCCATGCCTGACGCCATTGTTGGCCATGCTTGGTCTCTTTTATATTTATTTATTTATTTATTTTAAGATTTTAATTTATTTATTTGTCAGAGAGAGAGAGAGAGCATACAGCCAGGGGAAGAGGCAGACAGAGGGAGAAGCAGACTCCCCGCCGAGCAAGGAGCCTGATTTGGGACTTGATTTCAGGACCCTGGGATCATGACCTGAGCTGAAGGCAGACGCTTAATTGACTGAGCCATGCAGGCATTCTGTTTGGTTTCTTTTAATGAGATCCACTGTGTGCCAGACATCATGTCAGGTGCAACAGCCTGGTGTCTGTAGGTTACTCCGTGGAACTTGGAATGTTGAAGGTAGTGTTTGTAATGACCTCATTCTTCCTCAAGTGTTCCTTGGGGCCACTTTCAGAGCCAGACCATGGGCCGGGAAGGATCATGGGTCTGACATGGGCTGGAACTTCTGGGTCATTCTTAATATCATCTATGAGAATTTTGAAGAGGTGAGTGCCATGCTGTTCATTTTGACCTAGTGACTTGCTCTCTACTCCTTTACTTGCCTGCTGTATAACGGACATTCAGTCCATTCTTGTATTTATGCGGGAATTTGTGGTGTGGTGAGCCCATGCTTTTTTGAGGCATTTCTGGAGTAACACCAGGAACATAGGCAGCCAAGAATAGCAATTATTTGTAATGGGAGTTAAAATCATGCTTGGGACCCCCAAAAGTGTTGTTTCACCTAAGTAAAGAGAGGAAAGAAAGGAAAAGTAAAGAAAAGGAAAGGAAAAAAAAAGAAAGAAATTATTATTTTCTTTAATTTCTTTCTTTCATTAATTATGCATTTCCTTCGGCTACAAATCTTTTGGGAACTCAGATTTAAAGAACTACTAGAAAGCTATCAAATAATGAATTGAGGTATGACCCATGGGGAGAAATTGCTCAGTGCTTATAGGAGAGGAGGTCAGATTTGCTTTGAAAACTTGGCAGTTGACCATTGGGATTTCTCAGCCCTGCCCTCTTGATACCTGCTGACCTTCTTTGTCTCCACGCCTGTCCTTTTCAGATGGAAGGGCTTCTAGAGCCTTACATCTCTAGCCACCCCTTAATATTTCTTTATTATAACAAAAACTTGTCGAAGGTTAACAATTGGCAGATACAGCTTCTAATTCCTCAGTGTTCTAATGTGTTCTCCTTTCTTCCTGATTGTCCATTGTGAGTTACAAGGTACACAGAGACCTCAGTGGGTGTTGGGATAATGAAAAAACATTATCCCAAAGCAGACAGGAAGGGTGTTCTCCCCACTTCCTTCCCCTCTTCTCCCTTTTCTCCCACCCACCTTCTCTCTCTCCCTTCCTTCTCACTGTACCTCCCTGTCTCTCTTTCTCTTGTTCTATCTTTTCTTATCTATCTTACCTTTTCTTAGAACTGGTTTGTAGCAGAATGAATCATCTAAGAGCTGGACAGGAGGAGGAAGGTGGGGGAAGGGAGGTTAGAAAATGCACATCTGTCCCCCCTTACAGGATTATAGCATGGAGCTATTTCCCTTTATTGAGCTTTTCAGGACTTTACTGGGGGGGCTGTGCTTGGTTACAAACCAGGGTGGGAAGGTACCATAGGAAGAGGCAGGCCACTCCAGATGGATAGGTAGCAGGTTGACTAAGCAAGGGGATTTACATATGAGGGTCTTGGGTGGCCACAGGATGAGTTGATCTCTACACCTGCCCACCACGTCTGGAAAGTTTATAGAGTAGCCTTAGTGGGGTTAGTGGGCTTCAATATTGAACTGTGTGCCTTCATGTACATAGTCCAGATGGTCTCAACAGCACCTTACCTCTCAAGGCTGCATCCTTGGCATGGCTCCCATCATGGGAATGATGGATAGAATGTATATTCCAAAGACAGGGGAAGGGGTGAGTAGCCCTTATTGCCCAGGTCCAGCTCGCAGGCCAACTGGTGACCCATCGTCTCAATGACCTCCTCCAGCAGACTTCCATTGTCCCCAAACTTTACAAAGGCAGTCTGTATACATTAGAATAATGCAGACGTGGTGAGGCTCCTGGTGATGCCCATGCTGCTTGGGATCCAGGAGAAGAAGAGTAATGAGTCTCAATAAATAGCCTATCGACCACCGAGGAGTGAAGTGAGCCCATGGGTTCCCCTCTCGGCTTTCTCCCTCACTGCATTATTACTGGGCTGTATCTGTTCCCTTTGTCTCAGCTGCTTCCAGAATCAATAGCCAGCAATGATTTCCTCCAACCTGTGCAAATTATACACAGGCATGCTGGGGGCCTGGGGTGACTAGGCAGGCAGTTCTCAGGCAATCTGTCCCGGGGGCACTTTCATGACTCCAACCCTCTTTGAAGCCAGTAGGCTGGATAATCTGACCTCAGAGCTTGAGAAATAGCGGCATGTGTACTAGTGGATAAGAGAGCCAGGGAATCTTCTCTCTAGACCTGCAGAATTTTGGAGTGACCACGAGAAGACAAAACATACCCCAAATTATGAGTGTTGCCTCATGGAAGAAGGGTAAGCCAGTGTTGACAGCTTGGACATTGGTGTCAGGTAGACCTTTGTTTAAGTCCAGCTCTGTCTCTCATAGGCTGTACGAGCTTGGTAAGTGGCTTACTCAACAAGCTTGTATTCAGACCACACTTTCTTCACTTGATATTAAAAATACCTCACTGGCTTCTCATGGGGATTAAACGAGATAAAATATGTTATGTACTATGCTTAACACAATCCCTGGAAGCTTCTCAATAAAGTACGTCATTTCCGTTGTTATCTGGTGTGCTTTCTTCCTTGTATTATTTTTAAGTTACTAGTGTTGGGTAAGGCCCCCGTGGAAAAGGTTCTAGGAGAACAAGATGTGGAAAGTGGGGTGTTTTACATATCAAGAGAGTAAGATTTTTGAGGATGTTTGTGTTTATTCCTTCTGCCTGTCTGACCTCTCTTCCCCAAGAATAACTTTGTCTCTTGAGTCCTTGCACCAAAAAGGGACAGAATAAACCCCACAAGGTTTCCCTGCTGAGGCTCTGACACGGGTCACTCTTGACTTTGTGCTGGGACCCAGCACCCATTGGGAATACTGGTCTTGGCATCTACCCAGGCAGAGGACCAGAGTCTAACAGTTGCATAGGTCTGAATCGCAGGAGAAAGGGTTGGACTAGAGACCTGTACTTGGGAATCTATGTGGGAAGACCTAACCCGTGACTGTGCGTGAGTGAACAGGAAGTGAGTATAGTTGAAACAGGACCACAGTGAATTTCTAGGAACACCCACATTGAAGGGGAATAAAGATTCACTGATGGAAAATATGGCAGAATTGTCAGAGAGGGAGAAAGAACTAGAGAGAGAAATATCAAGGTCTCTGTCCACATCATCATCCCAGAACTTGTGCTTATGGTATTTTACATGGCAACAGAGACTTTGTAGGTGTCATTAAGTTAAGGATCTGAAGATAGGGAGGTGGTTCTGGGTGGGCCCAGAGTAGTCACAGGGGTCCTTGGAAGGAAAGAGAGAGGCAGGACAGAGGAAGATGTGAGGATAAGAGAAGAGGTCAGTCTGTAGTTATTGGTGGCTTTGAAGCTGGAAGAGGGACACAAACCAAGAATGTGGACAACTCCTAGAAGCCGGAACAGACAAAGGATGATGGGTTCCCCCTAGAGCTCCAAGGGAACTGGCTGTAACCTTGATTTTAGCCCATGGGGACTGGCCTTCAGATAAGAAAGATTCACTTACAAATAAAGATAAACTTATATTGTTTAGACCACTAAGTCTGTGGTCACTTGTTACAGCAACAAAGGGACACTAATACAGTCTCCGAGGAAACAAAGCATTTGATGGAGGTGGGAGTGTTCAATAGTGTCCAAACCCCAGAGGCCAGGGTGGCAGGAGAATGGGTGTCACTCCAAGTCAAGGTGACACATTTCCTAAAGGAGATGGAGATGACAGTTCTGAGGACCAGGCTCAAGAGAAGGGGAGGGGCTTCATTCACTCGGGGTATGGGCAGTAAGCACCAAGCCTAACTGCTAGGGTCAGCCAGTCTCTTGGGCTACGAACCTAGTTGCAGAGACAGCAGGGGCAGGTGGGAAAAAGGCCAGGCAATCCCTGGGCACTTCCCAGAGGACACAGGCAGGTGGCCAGAGTGGGGCAATGGGCCCCCTAGGAAGGGGGCGGGGCTCATCTAGTTGGACAACCTTGGAGACTCTTGGCATCAAAAATGCCTCTCGGGGGACGCCTGGGTGGCTCAGTTGGTTAAGCAGCTGCCTTCAGCTCAGGTCATGATCCCAGCGTCCTGGGATCGAGTCCCGCATCGGGCTCCTTGTTCTGTGGGGAGCCTGCTTCTCCCTCTGCCTCTGCCTGCCATTCTGTCTGCCTGTGCTTGCTCGCTCTCTCTCTCTCTCTGACAAATAAATAAATAAAATCTTTAAAAAAAAATGCCTCTCGGCGGGGAAACAGGCCAAGTGACTGACAGGCTGGGGTTCAGATTTAGGGCTTCAGGCCAAGATGAAGCCTGGAATATGCCATACATGTTCAGCAGTGGGACGAAAGCAGAAAACAAAGGAAAGGTGAGACTCTAGGTAGATCTGGCTTGGATGAACCGAGGTGCTGGTCTAGATTTCAGAACAGGCTCCAGAGAAGGGTGGGCAGGATTGCTCAGGACACGGGAAACAAAGCTGAATGTCAGGACGCTGACTTGGCGTGGTTCCATCCTCTTTCCTGCTCCAGGTAAGGTCCCGGCTTGGCGGGAGGAGTCCAGTGGAGGGCGGCACAGGTTGTGGCCAGCGGAGGGTGGGGGGGTGCTGGGAGGGAGACGTGAGGTTAAGACACTGGTTCAGAGAGCAAGCAGCGCCAAAGCTCTGCCTCACCCACAGGCTTTCCAGATGCTCCTCGTGGAGGCTTCCCATCTGAGGATGGAACAAATTAGAAGGTGACGTCAGGAAGAAGGGAAGGGGAGTAAGTAGGTTTTCCCTCACGGATGAGCCAACTTTTGTTTCAGCCTTGTTTCACTGGCAAAGACACTGAGGCTCCAGGGAGAGGTGACTTGCCCAGATTCCCGGAGCTACTGGGCAAAGGCAGAGGCCATGGTTTCTGAGCTTCCCCAGCTTGGACTCTAGCCCCCACACACAGCCAACACTTCACATGGGCCAGGGTATAATGAGCATTGGGCTTATTATACCCATGGGCACACACTTCACAAGGATCCTACAGTCTTGGCTGCCCTTTGGTAGGAAAAATTCTATTTACTTGAACACCCAAGACCTGGAAGCTCTATTTGGTACAGCTATGGCCTTTTCCATAATGGCCTGAGTCAGCTGGAGTGGAGATGAGTTGGGAAAGACTGGTCCTAGGGTTAATGGATTCCTTCTGGATGCATGACCTTGCATTTTCTCTCTTAATTTACAATCAGATGTCCTACCATGGAATACTTCTGTGATGGATGCCACTCCAAAGAAGAAATCACTCACTCTCGCAAATGGTCCAGTTGAGATATAACAGGAAATGAATCCGCAAACTAAGATTGGCGTGGGCTTGTTGTTCTACACATGGGGGTGGCGGGGACGCGAATGTTCGGTGCTATTAACAATTAGGTAAGCTGGCGTCCCATCCTCAGAGGCTCTAACTGGGTAGATTTGCAGTGGGGCCCAGGCATCCAGAAGGGGGTCTCATGCCATCAAAGACCGAGAGCTGTAAAGGTGATATCCTGCCTGTGACAATTTCACCTCTGGGGGGCTGATTACCCTCGAGGGGCCCCACAGCTCCCTGGTTTGCAGAAATCCATGCATAGGCAGGAATTGGCAACCCGGCCCATGTGAGATCAACAGGGGGCAGGCACTGGCATGAGGGAGCCTAGCAGCTCCCCAGAGTTAGAGCACTGCTTGGCTGGTCTTTGTTTACCTGCCTCATGAAGAGTCTGGAGTTATGCCCCATTTTCTGGAGAAATGACGTGAGGGTGCTCTATTCATGAATCTGAGGATTTGAATGTTTCCCTTGACAGCTAAGTCTCTCCAAGTCCTCTCCCCGTTCACAACTCACAGGCAGGTTTCACTTCCAGAACAAGTCGCCGGCTTCTAGAACATGCGATTCCCATTAGCCTGCTGGCTTCCTCTGATGGGGCTCTTCTGGATGTGCAAACGTATCCATCTCTCTCTCTTATTTTATTGGCTTGGCGCAGGAGGGAAGAGGCAGGGTGCAGATTTGGTCTATGATCATAGTGGAATATTTCCAGATGCTAAGTGTATAATCCCTTTGGTTCTGCTGTGCCTGCCAAGCGAGAGCATAACAACGGTGTGCTACAGAATAGAGCTAAGGGTAAAACAAAAGTGTAACACGATTCTGTTAGCACGCTGCGCTTGAGGAGAAATGAACACACTGTTATTAGCATGCCTGCCGACCCACTTTTTTCCCCTTTGTGTGTATTGTTAAAGGATTTTGAATGGAAACATAGTTGAGGGGAAAAGGTAAAAGTGGTTTGACAGGGAAAAAAAAATCTATTAACAGTGTGGTTCTCTGGTTTTAATTCAAGGAGAGTTGCTGAAAATTGTTGATCAGTGAATAGACTCAGGTTGACCAGACAGACAATGCTGAATGGCCACCTGGGAGGGGGTGAGGTGGTAGGGGGAAAAAACCTTAATGATTCATTATGTTCTTTCCCTTCATGTTTTTGTCTTATTCCTTTTTCAATGGTGGGATGTGATGGATCTTATGCAGAAAGATACATGGGAGGGAGTAGGAAGGCAAGGACCTGAATGTGTGCATGAAATAGAATCTGATTTCCAAGCATGGATGATCTTGGGATTCTGCAAGGTCTCTTCCCTTCTGGAAGTTGGTCCCCATTGCTTACTGATGGACTTTCCAGATCCTGGGCTCTGCCTTTCTATAAGACCTCTGATGATATGGCTTTATTGCTAGACTTCCCAGTTAATGATGGCCACTTGCATGGGCTGCCCCATTACTCTGTTGCATCTCTCTCTAATTATCCCTGCCACTGGTGGTCTGTTTGGTTTCTAGGTCTTGGTCAAGTCTACTAGCAAGAGGTAGTCCATGGTTACACCAGCATCCTAAATACAAACTTATCTGGTTTCCTGTTACACCACTCCTGTTGATGCTTGACCTGTATGATTTCTAGCTAACTTCATGGACAGTCACAAAACCGTCCTGGGAACGTGGGTGAATGTTTTGGAACCCTGGGGATGTTGCTCAGCTGTTCTGTGTCTGAGATTTCATCCAGAAAAAAAAGGCGGGGGGAATGCTGGAAACTGCACTTTATACTTTTGTAACTTGGAAGACCAACTAGTCCAAAGATGCTTGAACCAAATTAGCCACGCCGGCTGGGTGTCTTTACTGGGTCTGGGTTTGCTTTTTTTTTTTTTTTTTTGGAGTGTACTTCACCTCTCTGAGATGGCAAGCATCATTGGGGGCGGGAGTGGGGGCTCAAGTTCATGATTCAGTTTGGAGCGTGCTTAGGATACTTCATAAGTATTATAGAATGTCATCAGGATTGTTTTTTTCCTCGTAAAACATTTTTGTTCAAACTTTTCGCCTCCACTTTCAACATCATGGTCTTTTACATCATCAGTCTACTTTTCAAGTTATTTAACAAATATTTTCAGAGCCCATTATCACTTCTGTCCAACTCTGGATAAGTGTTATGTGATACCGAGTGTGAGTCAAGTGCAAGGACGTAACAAGCCTCTCCAGGCGGTGTAGACTGAGCTAATGCAGTGCGAAATGCGTGGGTGGGTTCTTCCCTAAGTAGAGAGCAAAGCAAGTTCGGGGTTAAAGTAAAGTACCCATTGTATCACATAAATGAGAATATCCTCTTGTTTATTTCTCTTTGATGGGAGCGACATGAGGTGGTGACGAAGTCACCCAGGTTAAATTTCGAAGAGGTCTCATACATTTATAAAAATTCTCTTTGTATTTAAACGTAGAAAAACGCACCCTCTCATATTGCAGTCCACACCTTTAGTGAAAATAAAACTGGCAACTTGGTGTTTATCCCATTAGTATTCAATTATATTTCCCAGATAAACAGCTGGAGGCCATCTCTTCAGTGACAAATGTGTTTGATTTGACTTAATCACTACCACAAGGCACATCATTTACCAACACTTGCTGTAGTACAGTTTTAACAAGTAGGGTGACCCACCCTGGGAGAGGACTGAAAAAGAATACAAAACACTGAGAGGCAGAGAGGAGGAGGCAAGCACAGAATTAGAAAGGTATCTGGACCTTCAAGTGACTCCCGTGTTTAGCAAACCCATAACCCTGACACAGAAAAGCATACAAATCTTAAGGGGATATGCAGTGCAAGGAATGATCGCCATGTGAACGTACCCATGTCCCAGCACCGAGGCCAAGAATGAGAACATACCCGTGGCGCAGAACCATCCCTCCTTACCCCTTGTATGCGTTACCCACCAAAAGTCATCCGTACCACTCATGCTTTCATTTACAGTTCTTAAGGATTGTAGCCACTTGTCATTCTAGAAGTTTCTCAGCCAGCCCTTATGAGGAAGTCCTCAGCGTGGTTGTGGGCTAAGGTCTCCATGAGTCACATGCTAGATTTGAGCACTGTGTCCTGTGGCTGAATTGTGGCTGGAAGGGGAGCTAAACATGTTGAGGAGGGGTATGAATCTACAGTCTTTTCCCTTCCGTGTGCGGGAAGCCATAGCGCTCTCTTTCTTTCTGCTACTTCCCTCTTCAGAGTGGACACAGGTGGACACCTGATCCACCTTTCTGACTTGCTGTGAAGCTCTAATGACATAATGGATGTGAACACACTTTGAGCAGGATAAAGTACTGTACAATTATTACACCCTTCACCTAATGTGATGGAGAGACATTGATAGCTAGGTTGTTATTTTGAACAAGAGGGAGACAAGTGCACGTGTATCCAAACCAAAATAGGTACTGATCCTAATGGGTTGAAATGGCCCTAAATATTTCTCCAAATCTGGACAAGTGCCATTAACTTAACTCTTTAGGGCATCCCCTTAATAAGGCTGGAGTTGTGTAGTAACCTCCATGTCTTAGAACATTCAAGCTGCTATCACAAACACACTCTAAGTGTGGTGGTCTATTAAAAAACAGGAATTGATTTCTCATGGTTCCAGAGGCTGGGGAGTCCAAGATAAAGGTGCTGGCAGATTTGGTGTCTGGTCAGAGCCTGCTTCCTGGGTCTTTGGCTGCTGTCTTCTTACTATAATCTCACCTGGTGGGAGCTTTCTGGGGTCTCTGTTGTAAAGACACTCATACCATTCATGGTAGCTTTGGTATCATGATCTAATCCCCTCCCAAAAGCCCTGCTTCCATATTTCAACTCACTGGGAATTTTATTTCAACATATGAATTCTAGGGGACACAGTCAGTCTCTAACATTGCATATGATCTACTTTATTCCATTGCGTGTATGTTTCTGTTTCCCCAATTTACCATAAATATGAACTGATTTTATTTATTTATTTGATAGAGAGCAAGAGAGCCCAAGCAGGGGCAGTGGGAAAGGAAGAAGCAGTCTTCCCACTGAGCAGGGAGCCTGATGTGGGGCTCGCTCCCAGGACCCTGGGATCATGACCTGAGCCGAAGTCAGACGCTTTACCGACTGAGCCACCCAGGTGCCCTTGAACTGTTGATTATTAATGATGGTTAATCTGATAGGTTACGATTAGATTATCAGAGTATTAACCCCCCAAAATCAAGATCTATAACCTACCGATAGAGAACTATTTTTACATGAAAAGCAACACAGTCTAATATTTGTGATATAAAGTAATGGTCCTCCCATGCTTTGGTTGGGCTTCTGGCAACTTTTGGAACATAGACTGGTGGCTTATAGGCACTGGATTAGGATTTAGTGATAGCAAGTGGAACAAAGCAGTTATGTCCCTTCCCCAGTGATGTTTCAAATTTCTCAGCAAGTTCTTCTCATCTCATTTAGTTCCCATCTTATTTTGTTGTGTTTTCATTTCTGTCCTTTTTTTTTTTTTTTTTTTTTTTTTGGTGGCTTTCCATCCCTGGAACATAGAGATCAGCTATTCCCTGTCAAAAGTAAGTTTTCTGAAATTCCCTTCTTTATTTTAATATTTTTTAAAGATTTTATTTATTTATTTGACAGAGAGAGAGAGATCACAAGCAGGCAGGGAGGCAGGCAGAGAGAGGAGGAAGCAGGCTCTCCGCAGAGCAGAGAGCCCGATGTGGGGCTCGATCCCAGGACCCTGAGATCATGACCTAAGCTGGAGGCAGAGGCTTAATCCACTGAGCCACCCAGGCGCCCCTGCCTCTTGGTTTTGGCTCAGGTCGTGATCTCAGTCATGAGATCAGGCCCCATGTTGAGCTTAAGCATGGAGTCTGCTTAAGACTCTCTCTCTCGGGGTGCCTGGGTTGCTCAGTGGGTTAGAGCCTCGGCCTTCAGCTCAAGTCATGATCTCGGGGTCCTGGGACCAAGCCCCGCATCAGGCTCTCTGCTCAGTGGGGAGCCTCCTTCCCCCTCTCTCTGCCTGCCTCTCTGCTTACTTGTGATCTCTGTCTATCTCTGTGTCAAATAAATAAATAAAATCTTAAAAAAAAAAAAAGACTCTCTCTCTCTCTCCCCCTCTGCCCCTACCCCATCTCTATTGCTCTAAAGTAAATAAACCTGCATACACACACACACACACACACCCATGCACACACTGAATTGAGATCAAGTTATCATCCGATTCAAGCCCAGTTTACTGACCGCTACAGAATTAACCTCTCCAAGTAGGACACTGTCCTTAAAATCTCGGACACCCCGTCCTTTACTGTGAGGTGAGGAGGTTCTCAGCAGAGGGACAGACGGCTTCTATTTCACTTGAAAACACAAAGGGAAAAGGGTTAAAAGCCCGGTTGAGTCCCCACATGTTGGTTAAGCACCTGTTTTTCCGGGCATGTCGTGGGGGTGTGGGACACAGATGTGCAGGAAACCTTACCTGCCTGGAGCTCACCAGCACGGCCGGACAGCACGCATGGACGTGTCCAGATGGACATGTGCACGAATGACAGGGACCCTAGGAGGCTCTTGGGGAACACAACGAGGGAGCAATTCCTCCTGTGAAGGGGTGTGAGGGAAAGTCCCAAAGCAGAGGAGGTGATGATTCCAGACCCGCTCAGTGACAGCAGGAGAAGCAAGGCACGGGAGGGCAGAGGAAAGCACAGGGCTGATCTGGGCAGCCTGGTCCGCCTGCCGCTGGCACCCAGGGTGCCCGGTGGGAATGGCCAGACACGGGCACTCAAAGGCGGGAGGCTGTCCTGATGCCCTGAGACCTAGTCTGCTCTTGGTCAAGCGAGATGTTTTAGTTCCTTCAGACAGAGGTGAAGGCTGCCCTCAGCCAAGCCCCAGCCTGGAGAGCATAAGGACCCTGTGTGTGCTTTCCACTGCTGGGTCCCCATCAGGCCACATGGTGTCTGCTGGATGGATGTGACCCAGTCACCGTAGGCAGAGATAGCCATGATGCCCTTAAAGGAGCCTTTGGTTGCACAAAGGAAAATCTAGATGGAAGGGACCCTGACAGAAAGCTTAATCTCTCTTCCTCAGTGAAAGGTGCTTTTGATTAAGGCGTTTGGCCTAAGATTCTTTAAAATAACGTATTTTCAATGGTCAGAGACTTGAAGTTTCTTCTTGGCAGGCTCAAAGAGTTGAACCGGAGGCTTGGGCAGCTGGGAAAGGTATTACTGGGTCTTTGCTCCAAAAAGGATCGGGCCTCCCCAAAATAACATGCAGCTGAAACCAAGGAGAAATACAGCTTTTAAGGGACTGTCCGTGGCCAGGGCTGGCCAATAAATGTGAGGACCAACCAGCGGTCCGTGGTCTCCGGTTTTAAGCTGTTTCCGGCCCGCGTTGTCATTTCCCAGCCTGCCCCAACTCAGAACTCTCTAGTGAAGGCAGGTGTGGGGCTGAAGGCAGGGCACCTCTGCTCACGGCTGGTGTGAAACAGTGAGGAAGGCACAATGTAAGTGCAGACGGCCGTCGGCCCGGGCGGACGTCAGTCGGAGCCACGTGTGGGGCAAGTCCAGACCTACCACAAGCAAGCGGGAGACAGGCTCCGGGGGTCTGTAATTCGGCTGCTAACGGAGGGCTGGCGAGCCCAGGACACTCAGGTTACGCGCTGTGCTCCCCTGACCTCTCCTAGCTTTTAGGTTGCTGCTGGTGGCCTCAGGCACTTTTCAGTTCTTTGAGCCTCGGTGCACTGAGTCTTGAATCCATGTGCACATCCTACCGGACTCACACCAGCTTTGCTGCTTAACCCTCCCACCTGCCCCCTGCCAAGTCCAACTACTTCCCTCCTGTCTGCACGGCCTCAGCTGCGCAGCCCCCAGCGGCAGGCACCAAACCAGATGCCCCTTCTCAGTTCTTGGCTCCGGCCAAAACCCACTGACCAGTGTCCTCACCCCCGTCGAGCCCACCCTCCCCCGGCACCCCAGTAAGAAGGCTAGGATACCTCTGCAGTCCTACTGGGTTGCTCCTCTTTCTAACTCCGTTAAAAACTCTTGATCCTTTTCTTTTTCTTTTTAAGATTTTATTTATTTATTTGACACAGAGAGAGAGATCATGCCAGAGGCAGGCAGGGGGGTGGGGAAGCAGACTCCCTGCTGAGCAGAGAGCCTGATGTGGGGCCCCATCCCAGGGATCCTCTGGGATCATGACCTGAGCCGAAGGCAGAGGCTTAACCCACTGAGCCACCCAGGTGCCCCATTCCTGATCCTTCTTATTCAACTCTATCTCTTCTCCTTCATCAGGAGGTTTGTTCCCAAAACCACAAAAAGTGTCTTGAAAAGCCCCCAAAATGGAACATGGCAGTCTGAGAAGGGTTCATTCATTTAACAAACATTTCTGAGCTGTGTGCTAAGTGCAGGGAATGCAATAGGGATTAAAAACAAGGAAGAGAACCGATACACAGAATATGGTGGCTGCCTTCTGGAGTTCAGCCCCCAGAGGAGACACCCATTGGCAGAATTGTCTTGTGGCCGCTGTGCGTGCGAACTCTAGGTGGCATCACGGAGGGAGGAAACTCACCTCTCTGAGCATTTTAAAGAAGAGCCTGATGGAGCCTGGGCGGCCAAGAAATGCTTCCCTAAAGGGAAGTCATGCATGTGCGATAGGGATAAGTCACCATTATTCAGGCCCAGGGGCAAGGATGGGAGAGCAGCATGGCTGGGAGAGGCAGGCAAGGGCATGTGGATGGGAGGGGGGGGATGCACAATAAGAATGGGGGCGGGGGGGGCTGGGTGGCTCAGTGGGTTGAGCCTCTGCCTTCGGCTCAGGTCATGATCTCAGCGTCCTGGGATCAAGCCCCACATTGGGTTCTCTGCTCAGCAGGGAGCCTGCTTCCTCCTCTCTCTCTGCCTGCCTCTCTGCCTGCTTGTGATCTCTGTCAAATAAATAAATAAAATCTTTTTTAAAAAAAGGGCACTGGAAGGACCCAGAGTGGGAAAAGCATAGAGCACATGAGGGGAGATGATGCACGGCCTCTCCAGAGGCAGCACGTGTTGGGGGTCCCCGGGGGGCTCATCCTAGGTCCTAGGTTGGCTCCAAACCCGGCTCCCTGTGGAGGCAGACCTCCCAGCACTCACTCCCTTGTGGACTCCCCTCCTCTTGAATCTGTTTTTAGACCAACAGAACGTGGTGAAAGTGACTTCGTGTGACTCGGCTGGGACATAGGAAGCCTTACGGCTTCCGTGGAGGGGTCTTGGAAAGCTTGCCCGCTCCTAAAGCTGGCAGATCGGGAGGAAACCCGGGCTAACCGCATGGAGAGGACTCTGAGCAGAACGACGCCCGGCTAGCCCGGCAAAGCCGCCCGACACCGGAGGGAAGCGATTACCTCACACACCCATCCCAGCTGAACCTTCAGGTGCCCCAGCCCCAGCCAGTGTCTGACCACAGCTGTGCGAGAGACCCCGAGCCAGACTCACGGAGCTGAGTCCAGTCTGCTCTAAGGACTGCAAGAGCCAGCGGACGCCAGAGTGGCTTGGCCGGTGAAGCGTCCGACTCTTGATTTCAGCTCAGGTCATGATCTCAGGGTCATGAGATCGAGCCCCACATCGGGCTCTATGCTCAGCACAGAGTCTGAGATTTTCTCATTCTCCCTCTCCCTCTGCCGCTGTCCCTGCTTGTGCACGTGATAGATAGACAGACAGACAGATAGATAGATAGATAAAACCTTAAAAAAAAACCACCACCATAAGAGCCAAACAGAGTATGCTTTCAAACCACTACGTGTTGGGCTGATTTGCCAACTTGCTCTGCAGAAATACAGAACAGAAATTGGGGCATCCAAGTAAGATGCTGTCTCTACCCCCACCCCCCAAAATCTAAACTAAGCCTCAAGGTATGAAGATGTCCCTGTAGATCAATAGACTTGTCCATTGCACGTCTTGAGTCACGAGTGCTCCCCCCCAAAAGTCTGAAGGGCACAACGCCTGCAGACAGAGTCCGGCTGCTGTCCACCTGTTGGATTTCTCAGCCTTCCATTTGTTTGAGTCATGTGCTTTCCTGGGGGGCCCTGATAGCTCAGTGGGTCCTTCTGGGAATTGGGCTGTAAAATTGTAATCACGCTGATGAGTAAGGGGTCTGTATTTCCTTCTTTCCTTCGCTGTCATTTACAAGAAAACAGCAAGAGTGGGTGGGTGAAATACAGCCCCGTCAGGATCCTGCCTTCACAGAAATAAAGAAAAATGGGAGCGCTGTCCAATCTCAAGTGTTCTATATCCAGAGGAATATTCCCGCGTCCTCTCTGGCATCCTGCAGGGTCCCATCGTGCTCCTATCAGTGAAAAGACAACAGCATGACGTGCAGATGCCTCTTCTGGGTTTATTTTTGTTTGGTTTGCTGACGACCAGGATGATTTTTGCATCCCAAGAAGGTAGTTACAGCCAAGATTCCTGCCTTCCCCTGTGGGACCAAAATTTTATTCATCACACCAGCCAGACTTCAAATGCCCAGGAAGTTTACACTCTGGTCTGTGAAAGATTTCAAGCACTCTTGGTAGAGACCACAAACTAATCTGCTGTCTAAGGACCCAGTTCATTTATTGCTTCATTCAAAAATCTTTCCTCAGGGCGCCTGGGTGGCTCAGTCGGTTAAGCATCTGCCTTCAGCTCAGGTCATGATCTCAGGGTCCTGGGATCGAGCCCCGCATCGGGCTCTCTGCTCAGCGGGGAGCCTGCTTCCCCCCTCCCTCTCTGCCTGCCTCTCTGACTCCTTGTGATCTCTTTCTCTCTGTCAAATAAATATAAAATCTTTAAAAAAAAATCTTTCCTCAAATGCCTCCTACGACCCAGGCACCATGCTCCACTGAGCAGCCTTTCTCCATCGTGGCAGGTGACTGTGGTCTTAGCCTGCAGAGTTTCATCTGCTTTTGGTGCTCAAGGAGCTCCATCTGAGCCCAGGTTTGGGCTCAGGATGGCCTGGGTGTTTCTCTCACTCAGGTGTCCAGACTGGCACTGGTGCCTTTCCTTCTGGATGCCTGCTTTTCCGTCCTTTCTTCTTTCCTCCATTCTAAGAAGTCTTGCCCATCCTTTCCATAATCTCCTTTTCTTTGTTTAAATTAGCTTAAGTCCTTCTTTGCTGCTTCCAGCCAAGGAAAACCACCTGATTGAGACATCACCCCTACTCACAGATCAGCTGTCAACGAGCTTTATTTTCTTCAGGATCTCAATCCAGCTTCAGAGAAAATAGAAAAGCCTCTTTTGTGTCAGTCTTAAAATTTTCTAGTTAAAAAGAAAAAAACTTTCTAATTTTAATGTCACTTTAATGCAACACACGAAGCAGTCACTTCAGGTCCTACTGCCTTAAGTCTTGAGGAGCTGTTATCTGCCGGGCCTAATGGAAAAGCCCAGGTTCAAAAAGACACAGTTCTTGAAGCTGCGTGTGCCTTCTAATCCACCTTACTGGGCTGCAAACTCCTTGCTGTGAGAGACTATGGCTTGGTCATATCTTCAAAATATAAATTGTTCATATCTTCAAAATCTTCAAAAATAAGGATTCCTAGGAGAACTAGCTGGCTCAGTTGGTGGAGTGTGCCACTCCTGGTCTTGGGGTTTTGAGTTCGAGCCCCATGTTGGATGTAGACATGACTTAAAGATAAAATATTTTAAAAAAATAGTGCTTTGGGGTGCCTGAGTGGCTCAGTCAGTTAAGCATCTGACTCTTGGTCTGGGCTCAGGTCATAATCTCAGGGTTGTGAGATCGAGCCCCGTGTCAGGCTCCATGCTGGGTACAGAGCCTGCTTAAGATTCTCTCTCTCCCTCTTCCTCTGCCACACACCCAGCTTGCTTGCTCTCTGTAAAACTAATAATAAAATAAGATAAGATAAATAAAATTTATAAAGCAAGCAAGCAAGAGATTCCTAGGCAGTCACACTTCAAGGGCAGTAAAGATGGGTTTTGAGACTCATTAAAATGTACATTAGCAGGTGGGAGTCTTGGAAATAGATGAGAGTGTCTTCGAAGTTTGCAGTGGCTTTTAAGAACTAAACCCTAAGGGAGCACCTGGGTGGCTCAGTGGGTTAAGGGTCTGCCTTCAGCTCAGATCATGATCCCAGGGTCCTGGGTTCAAGTCCCGCATCAGGCTCCCTGCTCAGCGGGGAGGCTGCTTGTCCCTCTGTCTGTCACTCCCCGTTTGTGTGCATGTGCTCTCTGATAAATAAATAAAATCTAGGGATGTCTGGGTGGCTCAGTGGGTTAAGCCGCTGCCTTCGGCTCAGGTCATGATCCCAGGGTCCTGGGATGGAGTCCCGCATCGGGCTCCTTGCTCAGCGGGGAAAATGCTTCTCTCTCCACCTCTGCTTGCATGCTCTCTCTCTCTTTCTGACAAATAAATAAAATCTTTCAAAAAATAAATAAATAAATAAATAAATAAAAGAACTAAACCCTAGGTAACATCAACACTTGAGAAGGAGAAGAAGACGGAAAGGAAAGCCAGCAATAGAGGTGGAGAAAGCCAACAGAAAGACCTAAGAACCAAGCATATTCACACAGAAGCCGAAGGAGACCAGAATTTGGAGAATTAAGTAACAGTCAACAGCATAAAATGCTGCAGAAAGTCCCGGCCAATTGCCCACTAAGGACCGTTCAAAGAATTGGGCAGGAAAAAAGTCACTGGTGACTCAGAAGATCATTCCCAGCAGAACAATGACAACCAAAGCCAGATCGCCCTGGCTGAGGAGCCAAGTCCTGTTGTTCGCGGTGGTCACAGTGAAGGAGAAAGAATGGGCAGTGTTCTGCGGCAAAAAAGCAAGGTGGAGAGAGGCTGTGGCTGTTCCTTTGCAAAGGAACAGATCACCGAACGAATAATTATTTTATAAATGAAATGTCCTCCTTAATGCTGAATTTCTCTGGATACCACTAAACCCCAAATTCCATTTAAAAATACTAAAAATAATTAGTATTTGGGCAGGACTTTGTGGTTTACAATGCACGAGCTAGTGCTCTTTCTCTCTGTGTTTAAGCAAAACTGATCCACTCAAAACCCCAAACCAAGAGTAGTCTTATATTGAATCTCAGACGAACTAAGACTTTAAAACCCTCCCTTTGATCAGGGACTGAGAGCACTTGAAAAGAATACTGTGGTAATCCTCCCACTCTCCGCCCCGAGGAAAAAAAAAAAGTAACAAGCACTAATGCAAATAGCAAGTGCTTCTTTGTGCTTTGAACTAAAAAAAATCACACAATGCCGAGGGAGCAAGAAATGTACCCACAAGAAGATTTTCTCTAATGGAGACAAAGGCAAAAAACAAAATCACTTCCTAATATGGTCAGTGGGGCTTACAGCGTAAAGCCAAAGTCATATCATGCTATCTGGATTCCAATTCCAAAACTTCTATCCCTGTAAGGATGCATTTTTTTTTTTCAGGTTGTTTTTTTTTTTAAGATTTTATTTGTTTATTTGATAGAGATCACAAGTAGGCAGAGAGGCAGGTGTGGGGGTGGGGGTTAAGCAGGCTCCCTGCTGAGCAGAGAGCTGGATGTGGGGCTCGATCCCAGAACCCTGAGATCATGACCCGAGCAGAAGGCAGAGGCTTTAACCCACTGAGCCACCCAGGCGCCCCCAGTTTGTTGGGTTTTTTTTTGTTTTTTTTTTTTGTAAGAATTTCCTCTTAATCTTGTATGTAGAGAGCATACATCGTTAGGCAAATAAATTCTATCCTCGTGGCTCGATAGCCAGTCAATCAACTTCTTGAGCAAGGGGACCTTGTCCATCTGGTACACTTTGTATTCCGATGACATAACACTGCTTCTGACATGCCATAGCCTTAGCTAAGCCTTAGCTGGAGCCTTAGCTTAAAGCTCTCATCGTATCTTGCCTGAACAAGAATAGATACACCTGACTTTATTGTCCGGCCATGTAACAACTCTGTTGCTATGAACCATTGCTATGAACAACTCTATGCTATGAACCATCATAAAATGCAGCGTCTTGGGAGTTATTTTGCCCTCAGATGTGAAATTCTGGTAGGGCTCAGCAGGGGCATCCCCTCTCTGTTCCACATGGTATTAGATGCGATGGCTCAACCAGGAGCTGTGGAACCCACTTCCAAGACGGCGCACGCAGATGGCCGGTAAGTTGGTGCAGGTTGCCAGCTGGGCGCTCTGCCTTATCTACTTAATTCTTCTTCATGTGGACCTCTCCACAATTGCTCCGGGATCCTCATGCCATGGCGACTAACTTTAAGAGCAAACACACTAAGGGAGTTGGTGGAAGCTTTATTTCCTTCAATGATCTGGCTTGGAAGTTGCTCAGCTTCCTAACCCTGCCCAGATGTTCGTCCACGAGAGGAGTGTCAGGGTCATCTTGTAAGAAGAGCACATGGAATAACAGCCCTTTATACAATCTGCCACATTCTCCAACCACGTTTCTCAATGTTTCTAAAGTTTCTAAAACACAAATCTGATCGTTTTAGGTGCCACTCTGCCTAAAAACGTCCCATGTTTGCCTTTACTAAAACAATAAATTGCACACTCTTAGAGTAAGGCTCAGAGATCAAGGAAGGCGTGCGAGGCTTCCATGACCTGGCCCTTGCATCCTTCCTTTCACCACTCATGGGATTCCCCAAGGTCACTCTAGTCACCCCTGTCCCTCATTGTTCTCTTGCTAGGTCCAAAAGGACATCTCACCTCTCTGATTGGCTGTGTCCTCACCTGGGAAGGATGAGTGACCATCCCACTGTCATCTCCCTACCACCACTGGGGTTTGGGTACCACCTCTGGGGTTCATCCAGCGCAGCTTCTCATGGGACTTCACACTCTGAGCTTTAAGTAAGCATTTATTTGTATTTCAGCCTGTCCTTGAAAATGACCTCCTAGAGAGAACACATCTTGTTTTATTTACATAGAGATCTCAGAACCTCACAACAATAATACTTATCACTATATGAAAGGAGAAAGCTGACACACACAGAGCAAGTAACTTGCTCACTGTCAGCATAAATGGCAGAGCTAGAATTTTAATCTGAGTCTTCCCAGCTCTAAAGCCCTCGCTCCCCACAGAAAGGGATCTACGTGGTTCTTGAATGAACCACAAAGGTAATAGGAAGAAATAAAGCAGAGCCCTAGTTTCTTAAGCTCTCAAAACTAACAAAATAAGTTTAAAAGATAAATGTGAGGCTGCCATAAAAAGAGGCAATAATAAAAAAACAAAGGGCCACAAGCTCAGGCCATAATCCTTGTTGAAGGTCTAGGAATTAATGTGTCTTATAGTCATGTCCCCCCAAAAGCAGAACAGAATAAAGATGGGCAATGGACAAAATCCTAAACTGTCTCACAAATCCCTCATTATTTCTTGAGAGACAGTCTGGGGGCTGTGTGGCAGTCAGGGGAAAAGATGTAGAAAAAAAACTTCAAAATCAGAAGCCCTCCTCCACAATCTGTGTCTCACCTTTGCTTTCCTCTGGTGGAGAAGAAAGCTAGAGAGGGAATAGAGAATGATGATAATTGCTCAAAGCTAATTACCTCCGGCAATAACAGGGATTTCGAATTGCAGTAAAGAAAATAAATAAGACAAGATATCCAGAGGGAGGGAGAAAGTTGCAAGGGAAAAAAAACAACAACAACAACGCAGAAAGAACTGGTTTTGTCCCCCTCTTCCCACAATTTGAAACATGGCAGCCAAAATCACTGGGTTTCTCCTTCTGTTGCTTCCCCAGGCTGGGAGCCAGAAAACCAACCACTGGGAAGGAGGGGTGGGTGACGTTTAGGAGAAACTCTGGAACAAATCCTCTGTTTACAGTGAATTGTCAAGATTCTATCTGAATTAGGAGAATGACCCACAGCCCAAGAGTAATTTTAGTGACCTTCATAGGATAATGCTTTGAAACAAAGTTGCAGAAGGTAAAGCAGGAAATGGACCACTGGGTATCACTTAACCCACATCCCTGCTTGTTCTGTGGCTCTCCATTAAACAGCAGAGTTGGGAATAATTGTTTTCAAGGAACCTCCCGCTAGCAAATCTGGCCCTTTACAGAAAAAGTTTGCTGACCCCAGATCTAAAGCATTTGCAAAATAGAATAACAAAACGGAATAACAAAAATAAGAACGGGTGGGTTAAAAGAAAAAAAAATCAACATAAAATAAATATTGATCTTCAATGATACGTTAAGACAGGAGAAGTTATTGAATTGAATGTGTTCTGCAGGCCGCTATTGTTTGAAGAGAAAAGCCATTGGCTCATTTTGGATGTTAAGCTTTTTAAGCATACTGAAATTTTAAGAATAGTGACCAAAAGAATAAAAAGAGTGAGAACTCAGAAAACAGGAGAGGGGAAACATGAAATTTAAAAATACCATCCAGGGCGCCTGCGTGGCTCAGTGCGTTGAGCCGCTGCCTTCAGCTCAGGTCATGATCTCAGGGTCCTGGGATCAAGTTCCGCGTCAGGCTCTCTGCTCAGCAGGGAGCCTGCTTCCCTCTCTCTCTCTCTCTCTGCCTGCCTCTCCATCTACTTGTGATCTCTCTCTGTCAAATAAATAAATAAATAAATAATCTTTTAAAAAAATAAAAATAAAAATTAAAAATACCATCCACGGGGCAACTGGGTGGGTCAGTGGTTAAGCATCTGCCTTGGGATCAGGTCATTTCATTGGTCATGATCTCAGGGTTCTGGGACCGAGCCCCACGTAGGGCTTCCTCCTTGGCGTGAAGCCTGCTTCTCCCTCTCCCGCTCCCCCTGCTCATATTCCTGCTCTCACTGTGTCTCTCTCTGTCAAATAAATAAAATCTTAAATAAAAATACTGTTGAGGGGCACCTGGGGGGCTCAGTTAGTTTAGTGACTACCTTCTGCTCAGGTCATGATCCCAGGGTCCTGAGATGGAACCCCACGTGGGGCTCGCACTGAGCACAGAGCCTGCTTATGATTCTTTCTCCCTCTCCTTCCGCCCCTCCCCCCCGCTCATTCACTCTTTCTATATAAATAAAGAAACAAAAAAATCTGTCATAAATATACAAAAACTGACTGATATTCACCAATTAATAGAATGTCAGACTGAGTTTTTAAAAAAGATGATATGCTGGTATAGAATATTGAGAATTAAAATTGCAGGAAAAAAATCTCGTGTAGCTTACGATATCGGGTAAGAGACTTTGAAGCCAAACCACACCGTCATGAATAAAGAGGGTTGCTATCACATTCAAAGGTTTGCTTCACCAGGATGGAGCACCTATTCTGTATTTTTTCCTGATTAATGGCAGAGTCTCATTTATAAGATTAAAATCACAGAACTGTAAGAGAAATTGTCAAATCCATCAACGGAGTGGGAGTAAAATGCATCTTTCCTCGGAATAAATAAAGCAGACAATCAGTGAGCTATAGAAGGTTTGAACTACACAATTAACAAGTTTCAACTGATGAATATGTGTGTGCACATCCCTATAGCAAACAGGAAAGTCGTGTTCTCAACCACTCACAAAACATTTACAAGAAGCAACAATGTCATAGGTCAGAGAGTTCTTAAATTTTTTCATAGAACTGGCATCTAGTAGACCATGCTCAAGCAAATTCAATTAAACTAGAAATCAACCATAAAAAGACAGATTTAAAACCAATGCATCTAGGCATTTCAGAAACATGTGGGTTTTTTTAATCCTTTTATTGTGGAAATTTCCAAACATACGTATAATCAATAATATGTTTGCATCACTCAAACACACACATACATATACACACACACTTTAAAATAATTCATGGGTCAAAGAAGAAATCACCATGGGAATATTTAAATATTTGAGACTAAACCCTAATAAAATCGCATACATCAAACTGTCAGCGTGCACTAAAACAATACTCTTAAGGTTAATTTAAAATCTTAACTGCTTATATAAGAAAAAAATAAAAATGAAACATAATGATCAAAGCATCTAATTTAAGGAGTTGGTAGCAAAACACAGAAGAAACTCAAGGAAAGGAGTAGGAAGAAAATGATAAACATACGAGTCAAAATTAATGATGTCTAAAACAAAGCTCTAAGAGAAAGCCATCATCAAAGCCAAAAGTAGGTTACTTGAAAAGCCTTAGAAAGTAAACCGTCTTCCAGGGATAATACTTAGGGAGAAGAGAAAGAAGTCACCATATCATGACTGAAAAGGTGTAACTCAAAGAGAACAGATACAATCGAGATCCATAAGAGAGGTCTTATACACAGTAAGAGAACGCTGTCAACCCGCTTCTACCAATAAATATGAAAACAGAAGAAACGAACATTGTCTTCTGGGAAAAAGTCTATCGAAGTTACTCGAGAAGACACAGAAGACCTGAATAGACCCCTAAAACAACTCAAAGAGATACTGCCTTACCCTATTCCAAAAAACAAACTCATGCAAGTGCCTTCTGAATAAGTAGGCTTTCGATCTTACGGGTTTTTCTTCTTTCGTCCCTATGTATCACTTCGAGTAAGGTCATGCATGTCATATAAAGCCACGGCATCCTGTTCCCAAATGTGGTAACTGTTTGGAGATTCAGGGAAAGCTGTAAAACCAGATTCTTCAAACACCAGGAAAACGGGTCATGGAACCGAATCGACTTAACGTGGTAAGTTCTCCAAAACCACAGAGCGAGGCGGGAGCCTTTAAGGACTTTCAAACAGATTCTTTGTGAAAGCTGAGTTTCACGTCAAAGACAGGGATCCAGAGGAAAAGGAGGTGATCTGTCAAGTCACCCAGATTAGGAATTAATTCCATCCCCTAAGCTATCCCCTGGCAATCCCAAGTGGATCTAAAACGTGCCTAACAGTTTCCCAGCGGATGTGCACAGTGCCCCAAGCTGCCGGAATTACAGTTCTCTGAACCCACAGGTTTCAACCTTCTTTAGGTTAAGTTTCTCATGGCGAACCCTCCATTCCTGCCTCCCTGCCCCTTCTCTCAGCTCTTACCTTGTTTCTTAGGAAGAAGCCTGGAGAGTGGCTTCGGACTCTCAGGACAGAAACCAACCTTCAGTCTTGCGAGAAGGCATGAGGGTGCGCACACGCACGACAGCTCCTCTGTCATCCGGAAAGGAAAGAGCTCTCCCCATTGGCCCAAGGGTGCCTCAGGATGCCACTTAAACCCATTACACCTGCTGATCTGGGGAGTGGACCCAGAAGGAAGGAGGGGAAGCAATCCCGCCGTGGACTTTTCCCACCTGACCCCACCCCATCCACATTCAGCACGAGCTTATTACCATCATTTGCTTCTCCAGTGAACGCAATTAAACACACCTCCATGCCGGATCCGTCGGGAACCTGAAATGTTGCTTACAAATTACTACCTTCGTTGGCCATTAGCGGGCCCGTGTAAGCCCCATTGCACTCTAACGACCAGAGAGGAATCGCGGAAAAAGCCGGGCTTGGAGGGGAGATGAACCTGAGCTTTGTGTCCCATGGCATGGTGGTCTCACCCCTCACAGTTTAGGATGTGCTTCAGTAAAATTTAATTCTAACGTACCCGTTACCAGCACTTTAATGAAAAAACTCCGGTCCCTTTGGACTTGCGATTTGTCCCCGGTTCAGGGATGCCCTATCCCCCATCCACATAATTGCCTTGCTTTCTGGCCAAGGTGGCCCTGGGTGTGACGTGAAGTTCCATGGTTCCTGGAACAAGGTTTCTGCTGCTGGTGGTGGTGCTGCCCATGGTGCCAGCTGCTGCGAGTCCCTGAGGTCACTACAGAGCATGCCCAGGGGGCATCTTGCCTCACACCAGGGCTCACACATCTGTAGCACACCGGGGCTCTCATATTGTTACTAAGCTCAGGATGGACCCACTAAGCGCAGGATGGACCCGCTAAGCACAGGATAGACCCACTAAGTGCCCACACTGAATCTGAAAATGCAGGAAAAACTTTCAACACTGGGAGATGGTGTCAACAGATAAATGCTTCCCCCTTTCTTCTCTTGCAACATGGGGCTCTTTGAAGGCTACTTGAGAGCCCACCGTACAATGAAACAGTAGACACTGGGCAATACCTTCTTATATTGCTTCCTTCCTTTCCAGTCTCACTCCTGATCCCTGGGATTTCACTCCCCAATAAAGTGTTAGACCTTAAGCTCTTAATCTTAGGCTCTGGGTTTTTTTTTTTTCGTTTGTTTGTTTGTTTGTTTGTTTTAGGGAACCTGGAATGAGATGCCATTCTTGAAAAAATATATATATTTTGTTGTTTTCTCTTTGTACCACCTCTTTTAGGAACTGGACTCTTGTTCTTGGGCTGAGGGGCTCAAACCAGCACTGAGCCCTCTGTCACTCCCAGCCCACCCCTTGCCCGGTCCCCACCTTACACTAAATCGATCATGGAACCAGCAATAGATCATGCACCAAACAAAGGTTCCCCTTCAACTTTTGCAAAGGAACTTTCTGCTGGAACATCTCACAGCTCTGGTTTTTGTGGGTTTTTTTTTGTTGTTGTTGTTGGTTGGTTGGTTGGTTTTTCTGTACCGAGAAAGCAAACACTGACAAATCCTTTTGCAAGCAAAGAGGGGTTCAATAAAATATGGGGCCAGGAAAGAGGAAAAAGGATCGCTTTCCAAGGTGGATTGCCATCGCAAATTAAAGCATTTGGGCATTCAAATGTAAGAACTAGCTGATTTTCAGACAGTTGGGTGGTTTCTTTAGCCTTTATTGACAAGTGAAAAAATTAATTGTAAAACTCAATGCTTCTTGAACCACGCACAGGAGTGATGTAAAACGAAGATGTAACAGAAAATGTAAAATGCTGTTAGTCCACTAGGCATTATGGTACACTTCATGTTCCAGAATCACTAGGTTTCAAAAAAAAAAGCAAATGATAGGACTGATGTGATAGATTTTTTTCTATTGCTGTGTTAAAATGAAACATTTTTACATGAAATATTCATTTTTTTATGTTTTTAAATGCTAAGGGTTTTAATTAGTGGAGGGAATTGCAGGAGGATTTCATGTTCTCCAGTGTGTACTTGGCTGTACCAGATTCTCCCCCCGCTTCCTGACTGGGAGCAGGGAAATCTTGAAATGCCGGTTGCAGGGGGCACCTGGGCGGCTTAGTGGGTTAAGCCTCTGCCTTCAGCTCAGGTCATGATCTCAGGGTCCTGGGATGGAGCCCCGCATCAGACTCTTTGCTCAGCAGGGAGCCTGCTTCCCCCTCATTCTCTGCTTTCCTCTCTGCCTACTTGTGATCTCTCTCTGTCAAATAAATAAATAAAAACCTTAAAAAAAAAAAAAAGAAATGCCAGTTGGGTTTTCAAAAAACTACATCTTGAGATGGGAGCTTTTCTATTAGAGCGTTTCGGCCTTTTCTTAAACCTCTCTGTTATCATCTTCTTTTGGAGATGCTAAGTATATGGCACAAAGACCAGTTCTCAAGTGACATGTGAAAGGAACCACTTGCTTTAGATAATCAAGCATACCCACGGGCGTGCAGGCTGTTCATTCCACCAGAACACCTGTACCGGGCGCCATCCTAGACTTTTCAGACTTCACTGGGTAGATCAGGTCCCACAAAGACGACAGCTCAACGAATGTACTGTCTCCTATTAGATTCTGAACCAGCAGACAGATCTATATCCTTCCTCCGTTCAAAGGGACAAATAAAAAAACATCTGTTGAGTGCGGTCAGTCACTGGGCTCACACATGTTGTGTACAGGGTCTCCCCTGATTCTGCACCCGCTAGGGTAACATTAGCTGCTGTAACAAATAAACCGGTGAGTTCAGTCGATTGTTACTGTCTCTAACCTGACTACCCACGGTCGGTGTCCCTGGTCACCAGGTAGCTTTCCTCCATATAATGAACCCAGGATCCAGTTTTTTCCACATGGTGGCTCGACCATGTGTCTTCCAGGATTCTGGATCCTTCTTCATCTAGTTGGCAGACCCCGGGCAGAAGGGGTGGGGGAGACACACCCATTCCTAATCACTTCCCTTCTCCTGGCAGACTAGTCCAGACGTCACATGCGAGACTCCGTGAATGCAGCAGGGGCTGGATGACCCTCCCCAGAGAACAGTCTACACCACGCAAAGGGACCACACATTTTAGGGGATGGCTAACCACCTCCCTCCCTCCCCCTCTCCCTCCTCAATCCTCCTCCCCACCCCCCACCCCCGCCCCGACCCAGAGCTATGAACACACAAACTTATGAATTAGGCATAGTTTTTTTTTTCCCCTTTTACTAGTGATGAAACAGTCTTTTGCAAATTTCCTGAAGTCTCAGAGTCACCGGGTTGGGATAATAACCCAGTCTGTAAGGCTCCAAAACCCTGGATTTTTCTAATATATCACGGGGCACATAACAAGTGTTTGTACAGCTCTTTCAATATGCAACGTACGTGGGGCTTATTGGGAACCCGTGTGTGAAACAGCATGTTCTTCCTCGGTACATATAAATAATGTATCCCTCACAATTTTACCAATCGATTCTGAATGAATTCATGTGTACCCCGGGGTATGTTGAACAATGATATATTTATTTATTTCTCATGGTTTTTTCAGGTTCATTTTAGAGAACAGCATAATGTTTTCATAGTATAATTCTTAACATGGCAGAAATTGTTTCCAAAGATGTATAGATTTGGTCGTAATTTCAATGGAAAGCTTAGAGTCATAATTTTTTTTTTTTTAAACAACGTTGGATTGGTTTGCGGTCCACTAAAAATAAAAGTGTATTTGGAACCGGCTCTGCCTGGGTTCAGTAAATTAATGTGGTTAGTTCTGGTTTATAGTTAAGTTGAATTCTGATTCCTAGTAAAAACAAAGTCTCACTTCAAGCAAAACAGCTTGTTTTATATATATATATATACATATATATATATATATACATATACATATAATTTTTAATGTGTCGGTACAGAGCTGTTTCCTCATTCACTAAGGCAGTAAATCTTGGCTAAGATGGATATTTCTTCTACTTTCCTGTCATGTGACCCCTCCAGGTCTTCCGATACATTTCATTTCTGTTTCACCTTCTGTGGTTTAATTATATTGAGCGTTCAATTGTTAAAATGGTGTTTCTGCCTCTGTTTGCAGGGACCCTCACCTGGAAAGTAAGCATGAAGGCTGTTCCTGTGACCTGTCTCCACGTAACAAGCCAACCAAAAACCTAGTGACATAAAACAATCAGTTTTTTAGGCTTCTAGATTCTGCAGGTCTGATATTTGAGAAGAGCACTGTGGGGATAGTTTGTCTCTGCTCCGTGACATCTAGGGCTTCGGCTGGAGGCTGGAACCATCTGAGTATCTCTTCACTCACTTGTCTGGTGAATGATACTGACCAGGACCTCAGATGAACTACTGGCTGGGACATCTGCCTCCCCATGGCTACCGGCTTCTTCATAGCATGGTAGCTGGGTTCAAGAGCAAGTGTCCCAACAGAACAAGGCAGAAGCACTTGCCAGTGTAATGACCCATCTGAGAAGTCACATGGCATCATTCCTACCATGGTACTGTTGAGGCAATCGCAAAGGTCCAGCCGGGCTCAAGGGCAGGGGACACGGAACCCACCACTCAACAGGACAGTTGCCAAGGTCGCATGGTAAGAAGATGTGGGATGGGAGATATTGTCGGGACCATCGTTGGAAAATACAGTCTGCTCCAGGGGGCTCAGGAGACAAACCCAAGAAGGCAGCAGCTGCCACTGTCTCTCTCAGGCAGCTGCCACTCAATAAATTACCACAGGTGTGGCCAGACCAGCCTGCCATGCTTATCAGATTTTATGAAAGGCTCAGGATTAACCAGACAGAATGACAACACAGAGAACTGAATTTTATAGACCAGAGGTAGTTGTTTCCAGATGCACAGATCTGGCCCCTATGGAGCAAACCCCTCAATCCCAACCTCCTGGACGGCCACCAGGTTGTAGCAGTCAGCCTCCCTCCGGCGGCAACGCCCAGGCACATGTCCTCATCACGCGAGGTCTAGAACACAGTTCTTCAAGGCTCAGATGAAGTCTGGGGTCTCCCTCTCAAATCTGCCCTCCACATCCCGAGCTGAATGACAGTGGAAACATACACACCCTTCAAATGTATGGTCTCGCCCTTCAGTATCCCAGTTGCATGCGAACCCATGACCTTGACATTCGTCGATTTCTCAGGGCAGAGTGCATTTAGGACTGAGTGTACCAGCTGCGGGGCCTCCGATGAAGAGCCGGGGCTGGCTTTCAACTATTCTTTTCAGTGCTCTATGTGCTGTCTTCCAGCAGAAAGATGAGAATGTGTTCCTGTGTCTTCTGAATACACACACACAAACACACACACACACACACACACACACACACACACACACACACAGCTTCCAAACACATAATCACATTTGAAACTCAAAATTACCTGTTGGAATTGGTATTAATATCCCCATTCCGCAGACAAAGAAACTAAGGCTTAACAGAAGAGAAGAGGCAAGCTCCAGTGTCTGAAGCCAGGATGAATAAGCCCATGTCTCACTCCCAGGTGTTCTCTGCCTCAGACCACCCTGGCTGTGTGGATTCAGAAATTCTGATCTTGAATCTCACACACACGAGTCAATATTTCTTACCTGATATTAACTCATTCGTCATCTCCCACACAGAGTCTTCGCTTCGGGCTGTAGGTAGCTCCCCACTGCTGTCCTCACGGCTCCTTCCCCACCCCTCCCTTCGAGGCTGTCAATTTATTTTCGATCATTATCGTTTTGCCTCAGATCTGCACTGGTTTGCTCTAAGTGATAGAATGCCCTGTACCCCAAAGAGGAATGCCGCTACTCTGCAAAGCAAGCCTTTGAGTCTCTCTTTAAAGAGAGTTCCTGCAGTGTGGCAGGTTTTAATGACCCCCATCTCTCATGCCTGCATTGGGTCACCTGAGCCACTCTGCTCAAAACGATCCGGCCACCTCACAACGCAGGCCGAGGCAGACCCAGGCTCACTGTGGGGGGCCCGGCCTAATTCATTACAACACTTGTAGCCATAAATCACAGGGTTCTCCCCCTTCCGTCCCACCCCTCCCACCGAAATGAGAGCTCACATGAAATCTATTTACATGGCATGATTATTCAATTAATTTTTTCATTACACTTGCCAGAAAGCATTGCCAGGATTTCTAAAACGGCCCTGTGTGCTTGCATTAATGATGACCGTGGTCCGTGCGACTTAATTTAGCAGTCCTGGCCCATTTGGAGGTCATGCCCACTCCAGGCAGACCGGGGACCACGGAGGGGTGGCTGTGCGAGCAGGAACACAGGAGCGCCCGACATTTGTTTAAAATAATCACAGAGATAGGGGCGCCTGGGTGGCTCAGTGGGTTAAAGCCTCTGCCTTCAGCTCGGGTCATGATTCCAGGGTCCTGGGATCAAGCCCTGCATCGGGCTCTCTGCTCAACAGGGAGCCTGCTTCCTCCTCTCTCTCTGCCTGCTTCTCTGCCTGCTTATGATCTCTGTCTGTCAAATAAATAAATAAAAAATCTAAAAAAAAAAATCACAGAGATATAACATCTCTCCGTGTAATCCCCATGACTCCCTCCCACTGCAGTGGCCTTAGTCCCAGGCGTGGAACTCTCAGTCTCTGCAGCCCAGGTGATTCCAAGAGCCCCTAATTATCCTCCTCATCTCTTTGACCCTTTCCAACCCAACCTCCATACAGGCTGCCATAGCAACCTTTCTCAAGGGTAAATCTGACTTGTTCCTACACATCAGTGGTGCTTGGTGGCCCCCGGACTAAAGTACGAGCTCCCAGCTGGCTTTGCAGTCAACACCCTACGTGATCTGGCCTGACCCATCTGGCTAGCTCAGCTCTTGCTCCCTAACCCGCCCCACCCAGCCACATAAATATGCCCAAGGTACTCACAATTCCTCAAACAGGCTCTTTGGCCCAAAGTGCCTTTTATTCCCTCACCCACCTGACAAAATGTGTACCTGCTCTCCAATACCCAGCTCAAATGTCACCCCTTTTGAGACGCCATATTTGTGGCTCTCACGAGGCACCAGCTGCCTTTTATTGGGGTCTTCACAGCATGTCATATGTGCTTTAATCACAACCTTTCCCTGGGATTTTATCTCTCTTATTTGTGAGTTCGTGGGATCAGAGCCCGGTCATTATTTCTTGTATCCCTATGATATGGGGATCCTCAGAATGAGAGATTTGAAAAAAATACAGATGATCTGAAATTCACCTAGACCTATGGAGAAGTTCCAGAACTGGTATTTTTAACAACTTCCAAAGCTGCTTCTTTTGCTGCCAGCCTGGTGAAGTCCATGGGTCTGGAGTTAGAGACCTACCACCCCAGCACATGCTCTGCCTTGGAAAGTGGTCCACTGGTTGTTCCCTGAATGAATGGGAAAATGTGTGTCTGTCAGGCAGACAGAATCACAGAGTGGTGTTCTCCAGAGGAGGGAACAGGGAAATGGCTATTCTTTGTCTCCTCTGACCATTAGAGGCCAACACTGATCTCAAAGGTATCCCAGTTCTGTAAACTATTAGAAAACAAGTGGATGAAATGTGCATTTGGGTCTAATTTCAGTGCACTTTGACTTCTAGGCTCCAAGCATGGTGCATCCCGGCTGCCTCGCATCTGCCCTTTTCTGTGGGCTCTGGAGGCAGGGGGGAAGAAGGATGGGCAGGTGTGGGAGGATGGGCAGATGTGGCAGGATGCGTGTGCAGACCCAGTCCTCTGCTGATGTAATCACAGGAGTTGCCACAGGGCATTCAAGGATGCCTCTGGAAATCCAGCCCTCTCTTCCCTTGTCTGGGCACTGGGAGACTCTTCAAGATCCACTAGCGACCCCGACTCCACCAGGTTACAAATCAGAGTTGTAAAATCACCCCGTCCTACTGTGGCTGAAGTCAAGCCCCCATGCACTGCTTCTGCCCCCTTTCTGGAGCCTTGGAGTCTTGGGTGGATTATCTGTTGCTCCCAAGTTGACCTCCCCTCCTGGTTTTACTGCAGTCTTGTTCTCAAGCATTGATACACAATATTGAGACTATAAGACTAGCTACTCAGGATTTCACCATCAATTCATCAAAATCCCTTCCAGATACAAATCTTGTCCTGTGAGGACCAGAGAATGGAGGGGTAATTAGTCATCTCTCATTGTGCCTCTGACAACAGGTATGGAGTTTACAACCAAAATCAACCCTCTCTTCTGCGCAAGGCCAGGGTGACCTCCGTGCACTATTGGTTGAGGTATGCAGAGTGAGCTGTCAGCACGAAGCCCCCTCCTTGGCTGCTTGCCATGTTACTGAAGTGCCCACCCAAGATCCCACCCATGGTCTTCCTGACCTGGACACTTCACCTTCCTGGGAGCAACCATTGTGCAGGGCTTTTAGGAACAGGATCCCAGTTAAGTCACCATTGATCATGATGCTTCCACTGAGATAATTCTAGAACAACCTAGAAAAATCTAGAAAGACCCAGAAAATGAGGAAATGAGGAAGGAAACTCACATTTGTGGAGCCTTTACTATGTGCCTGAGATTAAACATTTATCGTTCATTTAATGCCCACGACCACCCCAGAGCACGGGTATCATTCTCCTCATTCACAGATGACGAAACTGAGGCTTAGACAGTTGGGTTAATTGTCCACTTTTGTAATGAAAGTCAAGGCTGTGGCTATCTGACTCCAAAGGACCCCCAGTGGGTGTCCCAAACTGTGGCAGCACCAAACCCTATATACACTTACCTAGGATACAGTTTAATTTATAAATTAGATATAGCAAGAGATTAACAACCATAACTAATTATAAAATAGAATAATTATAATAATATACTATAATAAAAGCTATGTCAGCGTGTTTTCTCTCTCTTTCTCAATATGCCTGATTGCACTGTGCTTGCTCCTCTTGTGACGATGCGCAATGATAAAATGGCTACATGAGATGAAGTGAGGGGAATTCTACATGAATGAAGATAGGCATCATGACAGAGCGTTAGGCTACTACTGACCTTCTGATGATATGTCAGAAGAAGGATCATCTGCCCCCCAAAGAGGATGGCCACAGGTAACAGTGAACCCGAAGGTAAGGAGGGGCTAATGTCCATGGAGTCCACATTACCAAGGCTGGGGCGGCATAAGACCCTAGTGTTCCTAGAAAAGTGGGCCAAGGACCCCTACTGAGCTACTAGCCATAAGTTCACTCTCCCTGGTCCTCTATAGGTGGGGAGGAATTTGGCCAAACCATCTCTTTTAAAGTTGGGAGGATAGTGTGAAAAGAGCCAGCTGTGAAAATTCCACATAAAATGCACATTTATTAAGGTGACAGGGGTCAGGGGAAGAGGGAGGAGATTCAAAAGAATCATAAGATAAAATGTGTCCTCAAGGAAGTGGAGGACAACAGACTCACAAACATGAAATTACAATAAGCCTGAGTCTCCGTGCATCCTTATAACTAGAAATGTGCTTAAAATAGGGGGTGAGAAGCAATTCATTCTAGCAGTCAAGAGAAGTGTAGGGAAGGCTGACCCTTGAAGGATGAGAACAGTCCATTCCTGTGGCCTCAGCCTGTGTGAAAGTACCCAGCAGGGGATGGGTCTGTGGAGCAGACAGTTCCCTCCCGACCACATAAAGATGGCAGGTGGTTATTTTGTGTCCCCAAGCAGGAGATTTATTTAACTTCTTTTTGGTGGAGACCTATAAATGTTATCATAGTCCCTGCTGTAAAGTTGTGAAGTCCCTTTTAAAAACTCAGACTCTTAACTCACTTCATTGCCTACCAGGGACCATGAAGTCTTCAATGGGCATGGCAGGATGAAGGAAGAGATAGTACTTTTATCAGCAACGGTCATGTCTCTGGAGGGGTCTTCTGTGCTTCCTTCCTGTCCCCCTCCCCTCCCCTCTCTCTCTTCTCCTCAAAGCTAGCCACAAAAGACACATGGGACCTTTGGAATGTGTAGGGTGGTTTAATGGAGGTTCTTCTGTATTTCTCGTGTCAGACTTCCCAACACCTTCACGCTGAGCCTCCCCCCACCTCCCAGGAAACACTGCAGTGGGTGGCCATTTTAGCTCCTTTTTTGGGGATTAGCAGTAAATCCTATAATTGGCCCTTTGACCAGCTTTTTGACTGTCTTTGGGCTTTTCTTCGTTTGTTTGTTTGTTTGTTTTACCAGAGACCAAGTCAAGAATTTAAATGCTAGTCTTTAAACTACTCAATCATTGTGGTTCATTTTCTATTATCTAACCAAACACAAAGTTAACCCATAACTTGAGCTCAACTGTGTCATGACAGTCTGTGAAATGTCTGTTGATATTGCTGGTATTGAAAGAGGCCATATGGCCTTCTGCCTGTGCCCCCTAAAGAAGAAGGAATACTCTAGAGGCTTTTTGTTTCCTTTGTATTATTATTAAAATTAATATGGGGACTTTCTGGAAAACTTGAACTATTCCAGAAAGTACTGGAAATAAAATCTTTTGAAAAGAAAAACCTTATAATCCCACAGTTCTGAGATAATCATTAACATTTTGGTACATTTCTTACACACATAATTTGAAATTTATGACTTTTGCCTATTCACCAGCTAGTTTCCATAAGCAGACTACCAGCTAGGACTCTTCTGTTGTGACAGAAAATACAACTCAAAGTGCTTAAGCAGACATGGGGGCTTACTGGCTCACAGAGCTGAAAGGGCAGAGAAAAGCACGTGTCAGACACAGCGGAATCCAGACCGTCAAACTGTGTGCCTTAGGTCTGACTTCTCTCCACTTCCCTGTATGAGCTCCATGCCAGTGGCTTTCTCCACGTGCTGGCAAAATGGCAGTCTACAGTTCTTGGATGGTCTTCCTAGTTTCAGAGCAAGTTCTAGAAAAAAAATCCCCTATCATTAGATCTGATTCAGTCCCCTGCTCATCTCTGAGCCAATTGGAGATGACATGATGCTCTGATTGGCCAGTCCTCTGTCACATGCCCACTCCTCGAGCCAATAAGAGTATGTATGTGGAATAAAGCCACAGATGTGTCCTGCTGGGTTCCATCTTGACATAAAGTCGACCCAGTCAGAGCAAATTGATAGACCCCTGGCTCTCAGGAAGTGGGCTACAAAAACTCTTTTGTCTGCCATTCAGTTTTTATGAAAGCCAACTGAATGTTCAATAAAATCTACTTTTCCAATCTGATCATCTAAGCTACAGAGAGGCAGAAGTTGATCTAGTCACTCATTCAGTCATTCAACAAACATTTCACGGGCTGTTTATTTGCAAGAAATTACTCTAGGAATTTGAGGCTATGGAATTTGAAATGGAGACTATAAATCTGCTCTCTAATAGCTAAGCAAAACCTTCCACACATGAAGAAATCTGAAACAGCTGCGTTACTCTTCCTGAGATGGAATGGTTCGTAGGTAAGAACCCAACCCCGTGGTGAGTTAACTGACTTTATTAACTTATCCAGAGAAAGAAGGTGTCAGTCAGAAGAGAGATATGATCACAGGATACACAGAAAAAGAGAACATGAGAGGGATTCATTTTGGCAGTGCCCATCAAAGTGCCCTTCTGTGATCCTCGAAGTCCGCAGGAACACATGAATTGTTTGATTTCTCTGTGGACATAGATGCACCAGACTACCAGAGCCTGATGATATTAAACATTCAAATCTGCCACCAAGGCCCCTTGCTCTGATCTCTTATAATCCATGCAACCTTCTGACAATTTGACTTTATATGCAGTTTTCCTAGATGGAGAAAATGTGGAGATCAGCCTAATGCAAATGTCTGCTCCTCTTGTACATTGTGTTTCCCATTGTAAATTAGTGAATTGACATTTTGATTTATATACATGAGATTCTTGTGAGCTGGGTTAATTTGCACCCTGAGAAATTGGCCCACTTAATATGCTGAGAGAATCAAGCTTCCGAGCCCCTGGGCTGCGGGTTAGGTTCACCAAAGTAATGCTGTCCTGTACAGCGACTCAATGACCAACCAACCTGGCTAGCACAGTGCCTGGTACGTGGAAGTTGTCCGACAAATGCTTGCTGACTTAAACAGATTTGGATTGAATGGATTTGATTTCATTAAGATTGGGAAAGAGAGAGATAAGGACAGGCTCTTAGATGGGCAGGGTCACCAGTAGAGGTCAGTTAGAGCTCTGTGAGTGAATGAGATCATCCAGGAATAACGGGACTGTAAAGAGTTGGGGAGGGACGTGATGGCCATAATTTAGGGATGCCCATCAGGAGAAGATGGAAGAGGAAGAACCGTTAGTGGCCCGTTTGAAAGTCAGTCAGAGAAGAAGGTTGAGTAGGGGTGAGGATCATGTAATGAAATACCCCAAGTTCTAGTCTATCCTCCTCTGTCTGTACTCTTCCCATGGGTCATCTACATCACTGGCTTTAAGGACAGTTTATAAATACTCTCTACTAATAACCCAAACTCCTACATCCAAGTGACTCTATCTATAGTGAGATATCTAGTGGAGCTCCTTAAAATGATATACCCGAAACAGAACCGTCGCTTTTCCCCCCTCCAAATCTTTTCCTCGCTTGGTCTCTTCAGTGCCATCAAGTGCCCCAGTTGTTCAAGTGGAATACCAAGGTATCACCCATAATTCATCCATGTTCTTCATATGCCTTCTCTCCCACATTAAATCTGTCACTACCCGTGGGCTTCTCTCTCACAAATAGGTCTCAAAATCATAGACTTCCCTCCATCCCCACTACTCTTAGTCAAGCCACCAATATTTCTTTTTTTTTTTAAGATTTTATTTGTTTATTTGACAGACAGAGATCACAAGTAGGCAGAGAGGCAGGCAGAGAGGGAGGAGGAAGCAGGCTCCCTGCTGAGCAGAGAGCCCAACGCGGGGCTTGATCCCAGGACCCTGGGATCATGACCCGAGCCGAAGGCAGAGGCTTTAACCCACTAAGCCACTCAGGCACCCCAACCCACCAATATTTCTTATATGGAGGTGATCCTCTCAATTATATCATTGACAGCTCTATCCTTTTAAAAATACACATTGGTTCATATCGCTTCCCTGCCTGAAAACATTTCATGTTCTTTTCCACTGAGACTAAGATAAAACACAAAATCCTCATTGTGGACTAAAAGTTACAAGTGAACTCGTCTCAAAAAAACTTCCAACTCAATTCCCTACCACTAACTTGTTCCGTGGCTATGACTCTTGGCTCTGTGACTAAGCACTTGCTATCCCTTCTGCCCCTACAGTCTATTCCAATCTTTGCAAGACTGCCAACTGTCACTCAGGCCCCACACAGATGTCCCCTCCTAACCACCTCTAAGGACCCTATTAAATTACCTAGCCCCCTGCACTGGGCATGAAGCCTGCTTAAGATTCTCTCTCTCCCTCTCCCTCTGCCCACCCCCCAGCTTGTGCTTGTACACTCACACACATCCTCCCCCTCTCTCTCTCTCAAAAAAATAAATCACCCAACCCCAACTATGGCCATGGTGTAACACATCACCTAACTCCATGCTTTTCATGGCACTCTCTTGATGACTTGTTCACTGTCCTCTTTCCACCACACCCATTCCCCACCAGAATCTCTAAGACTGCCAGGCACTTGGTGAGTGCTCAGAAAATATTCATTCAATGAAAGATGAATAAACAGAATGTAAGGAGCTAAAAGGAAACTCTACAGGAGGAGGAGGAGGCAAGCAGCCTGCTCAACTTTTTGCCAAATTATATTTTTCTCCACCAAGAATCCCCCACTTAAAAATCTGGTTCCATTCGCCATATTTTATTCAGGTCTGTTCAACAATAGGAATACTTGATATGTGGTTCTTCTTAACAGCCTCGAGAATCATGCCAAAAAAATTAAAAATCCACCCATCCTGTTGAACTACCAGGAAGATGATTTTCATGCATTCAAACTCAATATTTTTACTGGAATACAGAGATGTGATTCTGGAAAGAAAAAAAAAAGTAACAAGTGTAATCTAGTCCCACTTTCTATTTTTTCACCTTGAGCGGATGACTTGAACTCTCTGAGCCTTAATATCCCAGCTGTAAAGCAGACATACCAATACCAGCCTCTTCTTACCTACCAGGTCCAGTTTAACTCATAAAATGGAAAAAAAATATATCACCATGGCTTAAGGTTAGAGATTTTATAGTTTATAGAGCTTGTGAATTTTTTGATAGCTTTGAAGAAAAGAGTGAATTATTATTGTTATGGCCATAATTCAGACACAGTTTATCACATTATATTAACTTTGAAAGGAATTGTTCTTTAACCAGAGAAATAACATGTTTACATTATGGACTGTTGCACTAATAATGGGATCCATTGCTATAGCATCAATGAAAAGGAAGACACTAGAATAAGAGAAATGGAAAATCAATTTATCTACTTTTCCAACCCAACATTTATATGCTGACACCAAGTGCTGATGGTTATTGAGTCAAAGATCAGATATTTATACAATGTCTCAAACACTACAGACTGTCAAGATTTTCTTCTGAAAATTCCAATTGCCTGACTTAAGTTCCAAGAAGGATTTCTTTCCTCTGCTACACATTCATGATATTACATTGACTATTTTCCACCTGTGTTTGGTAGAGTGAGCTAAATGACTTAATAGTTTTGTAAGTTAGAATTGGTTTTTTTTTTTTTTTTTTTTTTTGCCGTAAATACCAAAAACAAAAGCAAAAAACCTTGACTAATTGGCTGAAAAACACTGGAGCTTATTTGTGTCATCTACCCAGAAATCCAGGGAAGGGCAGTCAGTCTAAACTGACACAGTAGTTCAATGATGCCTTCAAGAACCCAGCAATGGTGTGCTCTTAAGTAATAACCATTCTTCAGCTCAACCACATCTACGTGTTCATCAGTTTCCATTGGGTACCTACTTCTACCACCTTTGGTTTTCAGCTACCAATCGTGACATAACTGAATGAAGAGTTACAAAGAAATACATAGTAGCACGCCATTATAAAGCATTTCCACTGCACATTTAACAGATGTAAATAACCTCAAGAACATTAATAAAACATAACAGCAGAATTAGAAAATTATGAATTTGTTCTAATATAATTTATTTTATTTTATTATAAGTCTATACAGCAATTTTAAATAATGTCTGTGTTGGAACAATAGGTTTTCAAAATTCCTGAAAACTTACCAGTCAACTCTTCCAAACCAAGGCAAATCATGTCCAACACAGCACTGAAGGCAGACTCTCTTCACATCATTTTGCTCTGCTGTCTTCAAAGTGTAGACAGACCTTCATCTGCGTGCTTGTTGCCCCATGGTCGCAAAATGGCTTTTGCCCTTCTAAGCCTCACATGTGCATACTAGGCAAGAGGAAGAGAAAGTGGTAAAAAAAAAAAAAAAAAGCTTACATAGAATGCCAATTTAAAAAAAATACTTCCCAAAGCCCCACCCAGTGGCTTCTGTGGACAAATCATTGACCAGAATTGTGTCACATGTGCCTAGATTAAAGATGGCTGGACAGAAGTGAATCATGGAAGAAGGCTGGGTTGGGCAACCCAATGGGTCTCCCATAACAATAAAAATATATTTATAGAACTCCAGTGTTCAAGATATGATGCCATGCCTAGCACAATGACACAGAGTTGAAAATAGAGTGGTTCAAGACTCAGTGCCTGCCCTCAAAGAATCTTGGAAGACAAGACATGCACACATGAAAACAGCCAACAATTCCAGGTGAATTCTCCTTTAGTAGCATAAGAGCTGGGTATTGGTTCAGAAGCTCAGTACTTCTGGACTTCGTGGAGGCAGGCATCACAGTGGACTGGGTGGTCTATTTCAACAGAAGGGCTTGTCATCACAGAGAGAGAAGTCAGGTCAAACAAGTAACTGCCAACAGGTTTATAAATTCCGCTTAATTTGAATCATTAGTTAGTGTACATGGGTATGGCCTTTGTACACTCTGCTATTTCAGTTATTTTAGCTAATTGCATAGGAGGCTTAAATTCACGTTGAAATACATGGGCTAAAATTAAATGGCTCTCTCTGCAGTGACCTACCTGCTTTTTCTGGGTGACAGATAATTATCATTTTCCTAAGCTCAGTCCAAACTCTTCAAAGCCCTCTGGAATCACATTATTGGTATCAAGTGGTTTTTCAAGTGTTCCATTTAAAAAAAAAAAAAAAATCTGTCTGTCTACCCAAGAAAGAATACTGCTGCAGTGGTTTAAAGCAGCATGTGTGGCCTCAAGTGATGATAAATAGTCCAAATAATGATAATAACGCTGATTTGAATATTGTCATCATTCCTCTGGAAATTTCTGTCATTGCCGAAGTGGATTACACATGCATTTCTTTAAATGTTCTGAGCTCCCTCCTGCACCTGGACAGAGTGAGGGACCCTCACCCTTACCATGAATGAACTTCTTCTAAGTGAACAAGAATGAAGGTTGCTCCCAGTTGCTGAGCTCTACAAGCCTTCAGGCTGTGGAATCAGGCCATCAATTTTACCTGATGTAAAGGTCATTCTCTTACTGCCTTTCAGTTCTGCCCTTTCAGCTCTGTATGGGTCACCACTGAGTTCCTGCCTTAAAATTTTTTAGCATAATGGCCTGTCTGGCACAGTGATAGGTCAGGAAAGTTCAGAGAAATTCCTGCGACAAGGCCCTTCAGGACCTGTGATAGACAAATAATGGCATCCTCCCCTCTCTGGGCAACCTGGAGACCTTTCTTATTCCCCCATTGCCCTGAGCTTTTTCCAAGATGACTCACTTTGCCCCATATAAAATAATATGTTAATCAGCTCTTGCTTCCATAAGGCCACAAAACTAATTCTCCTGAAACACCTTGCCTTACAGCAGCAAGCATTTCTCTCTCTTGCGCCCACATCTGTGCAGTTTCGGGACTAGCCCAGGAGGTAGATCGGTGTGTTTTGGCGGCAGACTCCCGGTGGGGTTCGGGTCCGCTCCACGTGTCTCCACCTCTCTTTGGACAAGCAGCTACCTGGGGCGTGGTCTTGCCCTGACCGGCTTCAGGAGGGCAAACAGCGAGCAGGAACACACAAAACCTCCTGGGGTGTCAGCCGAGGACCCACAGGTGCCAGATGTGTTCGGTTTTCCACTGGCCCAGCCCATCATCAGCGGGAGGGAAACACAGTACCCACACTGCAGAGGAAAGGATTTGAAGTCAACTTAAGAAGCAAAGCAAAGGAGTGGGGTCGGAGAGGCAAACAAACACCAGACCCTTAAACATAGAGAACAAACTGGTGGTTGCCAGATGGGAGGTGGGGGGTGGGTGGGGGCTGGATGGAATGGACAAAGGGGATTAGGAGGTACAAACTTCCAGTTACAAAATAAATTAAGTCGCCAAAGATGAAATGCATAGCACCAAGAGTATAGTCAGTAGGTTTGGAATAATGCTGTTCTGTGACAGATGGTAACTAACTATAGTGAGGGCTGTGTAATGTATAGAATGGTATTGAATCATCATGTTGTACACCTGAAACAAATATAACACGACATGCTAATTATATCTCATTAAAATAAATAAATAAATAAATTTATTTTATTTTGAATATTTTTATTTTATTTATTTATTTTAAATATTCTATTTAAAAATAAGTAAAAATATAAAAAATAAAATACAAAAATATTTTTAAAAATAAGAATAAAAAAATAAAGTCACATGGTAAAGGGCACAAATGAATACCGATGACCTTTGAACAGCTCAGAGGTTAGGGGTTTTGACTGACACCCCTCCTTCCTCGCAGTCAAAGAAATCCATGTAAGTTTTGATTCCCCCAAAATCTGCTTGATAACCGACTATGGGCCAGAAGCCTTACCAATAACCTAAATAGTCAATGAACACATACTTTGTATGTTATCGGTGTTATATACTGTATATGACTTACAAGAAAATAAGCTGGAGTCAAGACCATGTTAAGAAGAACATCATGAAGAAGAAGAAAGGCATTTACACTACCTACTGTATTTATTGGAAAAGATGCGCATGCTCGAGGGTCCACCGCCATTCTAACTCAGGGAGGACTTGAATTGGGAACGGTGATCCCATGGCCCTTAGAGAGCCTTCCCTGCTCTGCATCATCCCATTCTCTGCGAGCAGTCCGCAACTCACAGTTGTGCAGAGACGCTTCTCTGGTGACTGACTTTGTTCTGTTGTCAGTAAGGACACAAAGAAAGCCCGTAAGATATCCCACTTGTCACCGAGGGCTAAGACGGGGGTGCCTTTCTAAAGAAAACTTCAGCAATGGGAACAACCGGCAAAACCACACTTGGTTCAGTTGGCTGGCCATGCAAAGTAATACATGATCAAGAGCGAGAATGGGATGGGGGAGGCAGGATTTTGAGTCATTTCAGATACTTTTCCAAAGGACCGGCACGTATGAAGGAGGAAAAGGTTCTAGATGGGAAGAAGCATTACCTCTCACATCATCCTAACTTTTCCTCGTTTTATTTATTTATTTTTAGTAATCTCTTTACCCAGCGTGAGGCTCAAACTCATGACCTGGAGGTCAAGAGTCACAAGCTCTCCTGACCGAGCCAGCCGGTCGCCTCCTCATCTTAACTTTCGGAAGGTAAAGGATGAGTGATCCCGTTGACCCAATCTGTGGGCTGGTGGTATTTCATCCTTGTCTCTCTATCCCTAATTTCACCCTGTCTTTCCATTATTTGACTTGTTAATAATAATAATCGTAGGACGGCGCAAATGAAGATAATCTTTAGAATGCTTGGCTAATGCCAAATATTCAGCTAAACAATCGATCAGTTTTATAGATTTAGTTTCCTTCTTTAAAGGCAGAAATACGATCCCTACAGAGACTTGTATTCACGTCCGAAGAAGGACCACGGAAGGAGACAGTGGCTGGAAGCTTTCATTCCAGGCAGCGGGAGACCTTGGGGGCTCGGGTCTGTGGTCTTCCCACAGTGGCCGGGCAGGAAAAGATTGCTTTCTGCGTTTTGTCCATTTCACACGAAGCACGGAGGAGCAGACATGTGAGCTCCGCCCTGGGCTGGATCCAGTTTCTGAGTTTTGCCTCCTGGACGCAGGAACTCTGCCCATCGGTCTCAATTGGATTCTGAGAACTGGAAGTTCCTGAGCCTTCATTTGACAGATGCTGAACAAGGAGCCTGGGAGCTCATTCAGGTAAAATTTAATAACACTGGGACGAAAACCCAGGATTCCTGATTTCCTGGAGGAGGGCAAGATTCTGCCAGTCACCTTCTCCTGGGTCCTCCTTACACTCCCAGAGCATTTCCTGTAAGCCTCCACAAAATGAGCTCTGAGCAGCGGAACCTCGACTTCAGATAGAACCGGTTTCAAATCACAACTCGCACTTCTCTGCTGGGTGTCCTGGAGAAGACTGCATGACATCTCTGTGCTCCCATTTCCTTCTCTGTAAAATGAGGCTAATGCAGGGGTGCCTGGGTGGCTCAGTGGGTTAAAGCCTCTGCCTTCAGCTCAGGTCATGGTCCCAGGGTTCTGGGATTGAGCCCTGCATCGGGCTCTCTGCTCAGCAGGGAGCCTGCTTCCTCCTCTCTCTCTCTCTGCCTGCCTCTCTGCCTGCTTGTGATCTCTGTCAAATAAATATATAAAATCTATAATAAAATAATAAAATAAAATGAGGCTAATGCTACCTAACACGCAATGTTCCAGAAGATCAGATGAAAGAATTCATTGCACAAAACCTGTCATATCAGGGCGAAACAACAAATAGTCATTACAGTTAAGTGACACGTGAGTCCTGTCCAGGGACTGTGTCCACAGAGAGCACCGGGTAGGGGGCTATGGCAGGGCCTTGCCTGAGACCCAGGTGGGCTTCTGGAGTTTTTCGGCCCTGGGACAGTAGGATTTGGTCTGCTGAGAGAGGATAGCGTGGCTCCCAGCCCCGACAGACGCCCTGTTTGGGGACTCGGAGAAAGCAGTCACTTCCCTGTTGCCCACACTCACCCACCCCCTCAGACTGTTGCCATTAATTTAATGACTCAAACTTGGATGAATGTACTATTTGGAGTGGAATGGGGAGAGCGGTAATGGGACTTGAGATTCGGAGATTTCCCTGGGGATGGGGAGAGAGATTTCCCAAAAGGTAGATGGTCCCCCTGTGGAGATGGGAGGGATGAGATGCCTGACAGAAAGCCAGGCGTGGAGGACACAGTCAGGGAAGAAGAGAGGGCCACCAGGACCCTTGCAGTGGGAACATTATCCTGGACATTTCATTTCCATCTCCAATGTTGTTCGTCCCCCGGATGACCCCCAAATCCACGTGGACAAACCAATCCAAGATTGGGGGGTAACATGATGGAGAAGGAAATGTCAGGAGAATGACAAAAGGTGGGACCTGCCTGCCTGAATTGTCCCGGAGGTAAACGGTGGACCCTACCCACACCCATGCCTCTCCAGGGCAAACATGAATTATGAGAGGCAGCACTGCTAACCCCAGAAGGCAGACAAATATATTTTCCTGCTTCGTCCTGTCTTATAGTTTGAGAAGTTCTTCTCTTGCACTGGTGAGCCCAGTTGCCATATTAGTGTGCAGAATCCTATAAGGTCCTATCTTTCGCCCCCTCTTTTCAAATGGCACCATAAGATCTACCAGAAATAAGAAAGAACCCTTTGCTCAGTCATATCCATACGTCTCAGTGACATCCAAAGACCAGAGAGAAGCCTGGAATTACCACCTGTTAGGATACCACAACTGTCTCTTAAGGGCGAATTATTGTAACCTGACTAAAGCCTCAGTTTCTCCAACTGTAAAGTAGAAATAATATCTCCTACCACATATGGGTATCACAGGGCTTCCATGGTCAATCCTGGTTTTACTACGTATCTGTGCAGTGCCTGGCACATGACAAGGTTAATGTTGGTTTCCCTCTTCCACATCTTAGTCATGCTCACCAAGGTCAACTCTCTCAGCCTACCCATGAATAAGAGTGCTTCCAACAGCACGATGACAGGAGCTCAAAGCTAGGGACCCCAAGGACAGCTCTGTCCACGCGTACCTCATGGGGGCTCTTCAGAAAGGAGTTTCCAGGAAGAGGGCACAGTGTTATTTCCAGAAAGAAAATGTCACTGGTGGAAAACCAAGGTAGTTGGACACCATTCAATGTTCCCCCGAACTGGGTTGGTTTCTAACAAGGTATGGGGTCCTGGCCAAATGCCTATTGCTCGAAATGGATTAAAACAGACTCCGTGAGCTATTAAGGGGGAAAAAGCCCCCGTGTAGCTATCTGAAGGGTCTGAGCAGGCTACCACTAGGACTTGCTGATGGGGAGGGGGACCTGAGGGTCAGAGGCTAATGGAAGGACAGCATGTGCCCCAACCTCTGGAGTTTTTTTTAAAGAAACCATTTACAGAGTGACCTTGGTCTCTCTAAATTTAATGAGCCCTGACCACATGCCAGTAGAGGGGGAACTCGGGCAGTGACCTCACCCCAGGCCCAGCCAGTGCTCCATGGTGGGCAGATGACGCTCTGAAGGCAGCCTTCAGGTATCTTCTTCCTGACACTACCACGGATGTGTCCTCGGGGGAAACACAGGGTGTTGTCTTCTCCGTGGTCTCGGGGGCTGTCAGGAGCAAAGCTGGTCCTCCTCGGCCGTCGGGTGCAGGAAAGGAAAGAGCAGAGACTTTTGGACATGGCTTTGAGGGTTTTACATCATCTAAGGGTTCAATATTTAGAGCAATATTTATTCGATTTATCTAGTGTTGTAACGTCCCATTGGTTGCTAGGCAACAGAGTTCTTTCTTCTCTGTTTTCTGGGTGGCTCATGGGAGTTTAACTACCGAAGAGATTACTTTGTGTATATGAAACTAAATGGACCGTAGGTGCCATACATAAGTGGAGAAATGCTGCTTTACCGGGCAGCGCTAAGACCATGTTTTCTATCCCGTCTCAGTAATTGCAATTCAGCCTCCCCGAACAGGGCCATCCATATTCACATTCCCCTACAAGATACCCACTGAGAACAATTTAACACAAAGTTGTGCTGATGCCTAAAACCCTGTGTTGTGTGCTTAAATTCCATCCTCATGAAGTTGTAACCAGCACTGGGATAAAGGGTGGATTTATTCCTCCCCATCCTGACCCCCTCCACTCACCCCCCATCCCAACCCCGTGAAAACCAAAAATAGCAGCCCAGATGATACAGGGCAAACTCGGGTTTGCCCTTAAATCCTGGTCTGGCCAGATCTTTCCTCGTTTCTCGGATCCCATCTTCTCCCCGGCTCACCCCAAAATTGCCTTCCCATGGTTGGAAGCTCTTTTGGGAGTCCTTGATATGGACGTTCACAGTTTCTTTAAAAACCAGAAGCAGCAGACAACCGAGAACTGTCAGCTTGGGCTATATGGTTCAGTGACTTAGCATTAATGATGTTTATTTTGGAACCTGCATGACGGCTGACCTATTTTAGGATCTCCGTTTCAACTATCCCTTCCTCCCCCACTTTTTCCAATTAGGAGGGAAGTAAAAGAGATTGTGGGGAGGCTGGAGAGGGGGAGAGGGAAGAACCAGGAGATGATGGGTCCAGGAGTGACATCGGAAGGTGCCCGTGTTGGCCACAGCACTGGAACCAGTGTCAGAAAGGTGATCTGATGTCCTGCGGAAAGGCTGTGGCCACAAAATAGGGAGAGATCCCAGAGGCACTGCTCTGCTCACTTTCCCGGGTGCAGCCCCAAGATATACACAAACCAGAGGCCATGTTGGGTATTTTGCAGCATTTTCCTTTACGGAAAGACCGGTTCAGGAGAGGAATGATCTCACTCTTCCAAAGAGAAAAGCTATCTGGAGGTGGGGAAGGTAGGGGTAGAGGCAGGGGGAGCAGGGGAAGCAAGTTCAGACAAGTAGCCAACTGTGCACATTTACGGAGAGTAAGAATGTAAAACAGATGTTTTGCAGGAAAATAAACCATTGCCCTGGGAGCATCAGCAGCGGCCTCTGGAGAATAGGGTTTCTCAGATCTAGGCAAATAACCCAGTAAGTCACTGAAAGCTGCGTGCTCATCATAAGTGGTTCTGAGGAATGGCCCTTCTGGGTTGCCTGGTCCTCTGTCTCCACGTCTTTTTTTCTTGGCTGTGCGGTAGCCATCATGCCTCTGAAAAGATGTCGTTCTGTCTAACTAGGAAGGTGGTGTTTTCGCCCACCCCAGAGCTGCTTCTGCGCAATGGAGGGCCAGAGCCCCAAGACCTGGACCCCAAAAGGGAAGTGGGGGCTCTATAAGCCCCTTCCTACTGGCTCCAGTGGAATAACGTGGAGAATTATAAGAAAGCCAAGGACCCATGCCGTTATGCGGGGACCCTCATAAAACAGCTGTAGCTCTCATGGAGGAAAGGGTGAGTTATAAGGTTCGGTGGTATGGCGTAGCCATGGCCACTGGGGTGGGGAACTCTGGGAAACTTCAACAGCGATCAGGAAGATTCTGTGCTTACAGCAAACCAACAAAAAAAAAGCAGAAACTGACCCTTAAATCCTGAGAAGGAACTGATGATTGCCAGAGAGGAGGGGGCTGGAGGAAGGGGTCAAACGGATGAAGGCACGTGGGAGGCACCGGCTTCTGGTCACGGGGATGGAAGGTGCAGCAGCATAGGGAATAAGGTCAAGGTTATGGTGTTGGCGTTGTATGGGGACAGCTGCTACCCATCCTCGGGGTGAGCACCGATGATGTGTCCACTCACCCAGTCACTATATTGTACACCTGAAGTTAATGCAACAGTGTGTGCCAACTAGACTTGGATTAAAAAAAAAAAAAAAAAGATTCTGTGCTTGATTCACCTGGGACCTGCCAAGGGAACAAACAAACAAACAGAGAATGTGGGGTCCTAGCATTGTGCAAGAGAGAGATGTCAGAGGGGTGACCTCTCCTCCCACTGGGCTGGGGTCTAAGAGGCATGTCCTCATCCCTTAGAGCTAGCAGAACTCAACTCTATCCAAGGGCACTGCAAATGTAACGGGCCAAGCACATCTTAAGAGAAATAAAACAAAGGAACAGGTGTCCACCGTGGGAAGTCACTGAAGTTGAACACGGTGCTGAGTCCAAACAGCAAACCGTTCCCCCAGAACGGAGCTCACAGAGCACATCTCATAATGATATTCTTTAAATCAATAGCCTCTGTGACCCACGGAATTTATGGACAAAATCAGAAAAAAGCCGGTCCTTCTTTCAGACACTCTGCTTTGCCTTTCCGAATCTTCTTTTAGAATTTCGCATGGCAGGTAGGCACTGAAATATTTTGGGTTACAAAATATTTTTTTTTGAAAAGCAAGCTCAAAATATCAAGCTGTCAGACATTGTCTAAAGTTATTAGCCTGTGTGGGGGATGCCTTGTAGAGGCTGGTTGGAAATTTGGTCAGGTGTCTTTCTTCCTTTCCTATTTCTTTTCTTTGATGGGTGTGTTTTCCTAGGACTGTGGTTCACATATTTATAATTAGCACAGGAAAACGGGGAAGGAGGTAATCTGTGTTCTTTCCCCATTCCTAGCACTGCTTTCCCCTCTAGCTTAATACTGTCACATTTTGAGGGTCTGGAGGGAAGATGGAAGAAGAAGGAGAGAAAGGAGAAGAAGAAAGAGAGAGAGCAGGAGGGAGAGGAGAAGGAAGAAAAGAAGGAGATCCCTGCAAATTGTATTTCCAGTTCCCAGACCCAGAATGATCGTGGAACCTGAATTTGCCTGTCCTTACATCATTCTGTCGTGCTGGAAGAATAGACCTTTATCTAGGTGGAACCAGGTTGAACAGAGGAATGTTGTGCCTTAAAATTAATTAGAATAAACTAATTCCTTAATGAAACCTACCATCAAGCATGAAAGACTCAAGGCTGCAAAGTATTCATGCAGTGATTCAAAACGCGATCGGAGAGATGGCAGCCGATGGCGTCTAAGGCTGTGACTCTCTACACAGGTGGCTTTGAAAGACATCAACCTTCTGATGGCTGGATCACAACCAACTAGTTAGCAGCGGCTTGGTTGCTCGGCTGAATTCAGCTGGTTGGTTTTGAAAATAACCCACACTCTGCCTCAGCATCCTCACTGTTGTGCAAGTCTGCTGGGCGCAGTCTGCCTGAGCTCAAGTGGAGGGGTGGATGACATCCACAGGCTCAAGCTGAGCTAAAGAAGTTGGTTGAAGGAGAGAGTTCACAGAAGGTCCAGCAGCCAGGAGAGGATCAAACAAGGGCTGCTGGCCGACAGCTAACTCCAATTTAAGAGGGATACTGAATCAAGACAGTGGAACTGCCAGAGAGAAAACCCAGTGGTTCTAGAAAATTCCATCTTACAACATGTCCTAGGAGCCTCGTTTATCCCAGGCCCCAGTACTCAGGATGCAACCCTGGAAAATGGGAAGGAGCAACCATCGAGATGATCTGATCTCTCCGAGGAGGGATCTGGCAAGGCGGGGTTATTACTCAGGGACATGTCAACGCTCTGCTCCACAAGGAATGCCACTTCTATTTTTGTAATCTGGAAGTTTTCGGGAAGAGTGCATTTGATGGACTGTTCGGCTGACCTTTTGTGAGGTCCAGAAGGGCGGAGAAGTCCACAGAGAACTGGCCACTTGTTCTGAACAGCTGGGACGCAGATGGAATGACGGGCATAGAGATGTCCACTTCTGGCATCTCTCAACAGTGACACAGCTCCAGGGAAAGACAGGGGCATGGACTCCTTTCTAAGCAGTCAGAGAAGCCTTTTTTTTTTTTAAAGATTTTATTTATTTATTTATCTGACAGAGATCACAAGTAGGCAGAGAGGAGAGGGGAAGCAGGCTCCCCACCGAGCAGATGGGGGGCTCAATCCCAGGACCTTGGGATCATGACCTGAGCTGAAGGCAGAGGCTTTAACCCACTGAGCCACCCAGGTGCCCCAGTCAGAGAAGCTTTTGATGAGAACCCCAGGAGTCCCTTATCCCCAAATATAGCTTGTCACATGATCCTACAGACCCACGAATGCACCCTGGATGAGACGGATGGGTGGTGTCTAGCTCTCAGTCTCCCACGGGGTTCCCTTGACAGGACACTCTGGTGATTTAGGGAACCATCGGTGGCCCCGGTCTGATTCCTCACTTGGTGATTCATCTTTCCCAACAAGCTATGGCTCCTGTTTTGTAACACCCTTCCATTCCTCTCCTTTGAAGAGAGACAAATAGGTGATGAAAGCCAGGTTTGAGAACAGAATTCTAGATTTTTGCTGCCAGAATGAACGCACAATAAGAAGGAGAAATGAAAAGACTATAGATTGATTTCAGGGAAGACTATGGATATTGACAAAATAATGCCCTTTTGCATCAGACATGCTGCTTTTGATTTGCTGCATATTGGTAGAAGTACCGTGAACAGCCATGGCAACATACGAACAAGTAAGTAGATTTTTCTACCTGAATCTTATGATTATTTAAAGGGAAACACATTTGTTTTTTCTTTTTTAAGGAAAATTATGTTTTGACCCTTAAGTATATAGACCTATTAATACATTGAATGTTGCATATCTGTCCTAAAAGATTTTACTTCCATTTTGAATTCTGTCACATATTGTCTGTTTTGGCTACTGTATAACCTCACACGTCTTATTTTTACAATATTTTTAAGCAATGTTTATTGTGGTTTTCCAGCAGAGGCAATGCATGTCTTATAGTGAGCTTAGAAAAAGAAAATTTCTGGCTAATATAAAGAAAAAAAACCATTAAGCTACTACCCAGAGATAATCAACATTCATAACTTTTTGAATTTTATGTATTTATATATAGTGTACATATTATATAAAAATATGTAAGTTAGGATCATCTAATATAAGGATAAAGGAGTCACATTTTGCTTTTATCCATGAATGGCCTTCATCTTAGCCACCCCTAATCAACTTGTAATGCCCATCTATCTAGAGGGGTTTTCTTAGACAAAACAAGCACAGAGGAAAACGAAAGCAAAACCAAGCTTCTGGAATTCAAAACTAGGGCTTTGTCACAGGCAATACGTTGCAATCCCGGGCATTTTCTTAACAAAGTTTTGTCTAAATCTTGTAATCTCCCCCTACCACCACATATCCCACACCAATGGTTTTAATCATCCAGATTAGAGACTTTTTTTTTTTAAGATTTTACTTATTTATTTGAGGAGAGAGGCAGAGGGAGAGGGAGAAGCAGGCTCCCCGCTGAGCAGTGAGCTTGACACAGGGCTTGATCTGTGGACCCCGAGATCATGACCTGAACTGAAGGTAGACTCCCAACTGGCTGAGCCACCCAGGTGCCCCGCAGATCAGAGATCTTAATATAAAAGAGGTCCAGAGAGAAAGAAGAAAGGGAAAATCTTACCTTCCAATGGAGATGTGCTAATTTCCCTCCCTTCAGCCTGAGAAGAGCAGGTACACGGAAAGGGGAAGGTAATGTGAAAGCAAAGGAGACTGTCTTAGTCTATTCAAGCTTCTATAAGAAAAATACCATAGCCCGAGTGAAGAGACAAAGAGTCTCTGGCAACTCTTTTATCAGGACACTAATCCCATTCAGGAGGCTCTACCCTCATGACCTAATCACCTTCCAAAGTCCTGACTCCAGATACCATCACACTGGGGGTTAGTTTCAACCTATGGATTACAAACATTCAGTCTGTAGCAGAGGCCCGGTGCCGTGTTCCTCATCAAGGCATCTGAAAAAAATGCTTCCTCCAAGTCTTTCCCTGTATCCCATTGGGATGAAGCCTCATCTGTTTAGCTGGAGACCATCAATCATGTAGGGAGACACCCTGAGGCTTGGCTCTCCTGGCTATCCTGGGTTCCCGATTAGCAAGGATATAGAGTAGAGAATCCGCTGGGCTGCCCAGGGATTTGGCAGAGCAAGGTGAGCTGGCCTGGGCCTCCCAGGCTAGCAGGCTGGATGGATGATGCGGGCAGAAGCCCAGAGATCATTTTTTAATACAAAGTGTATAAGAGCATTCACTTTTTTGAGCTCATAATACTGATTTGCTCCAGATCAATTAGACAACGTCTTTGAAAAAAAAAAATTCCAGGGGCACCTGGATGGCTCAGTCATTAAAGCACCTGCTTCAGCTCAGATCATGATCCCAGGATCCTGGGATCCAGCCCAGAGTTCAGGCTCCCTGCTCAGCAGGAGTCTTCTTCTCCCTCCCTTTACCCCTCCCCCTACTAGTGCTCTCTCTCTCAAATAAATAAATAAAATCTTTAAAAAAAAATTTTTTCCTGAAAGGACAAATAGTTGGTAAATTTCCTAGGATATTTTGCTTCTACCTTCAACTGTGAATTAAAATTAAGCCAAGTTTAAAATCCATGGGTCTAAACATTTCTCCTATTAAAACCTGGTTTATTCCAATACCTTTTGATTATTATTCCAACACATTTTGACATTTCATGTTAATGGGTCAAAGTCTGAAGCTGACTCATTTTTTGTTATCTTGAGGGGAAATTTATTTCTTTTCTGCCTAGATATTTGTATTATTTCATATGACTTATGTTGTTCTTAGAATTAAAAAAAAAAAATCTCCAGGCTATGAATGTGTGTCTATTGCCTGTATACAAGAAGACATTTCAATCTTTAAATTCAAATTCTTTTTTCAAATTCATATAGATTCCTTAACTATACTTTCAATTTTTACCTATTGTTCCATTTGTTCTATTTCTTTCCTCTATAAAGCCTACATTTTACCTTTATGTCCTCTATATCTACTTAATTTTTCTTGCTTTGATCTATGACTTCTTTTCCCCTGAATTCTGAGAGAGTTCACAAGTTTGCCTTCCACATTACTGAGAATATTTTTCTTGGCAATGCATATCAGATTCCTTGATTTTTTCCTTTAACTCTTCTCCACATCCCCACCTGTGTGTGTGTGTGTGTGTGTGTGTGTGTGTGTGTGTGTGTGTCAGTTGGTTAAATCTAAAACTCATCCCATGGGACACTTTACCTCCAAGGCTGTGTTAATTTGTTGTAAAAGTCTCATCTTGAAAACAGAAGAGTACAATCAGCATTTCTCAATAGCTCTAGTGTGAATTTCTTTGGGTCCTACTCACAACCTCTCTAAGTGCCAGGAGGTCCCCTTCTTTAATCTTGCCCTGGAGAGAACAATGATTAGAATAACTCTCAACCCTTTTTAGGATCTGATATGCATTTATCTGGTCCTAACTTTTGTTTTCTCTCACCACCATGGCTCAGCCCTGGACAACTGAGAAACAATGAAATACACATTTATTGATTAGAAGGGGGATGCGTTAAAAATTAGACCCCAAAGTTTATAATGGTTCAAACCAATAGATACACATTTATAACTTATATAAGAATTCAAGGGTTCCTGAACAACAGGCAACGCTCCTCCACATATGACTCTGGGATTCAGGCTCCTCACATTTCTACTCAGAGGAAAGAAGGAAGGAGTTCAGAGGACGGAGGAAGAAAAGGAGAACAAGGAGGAGGCACAGTCTCTTCTAAAAAGTCTTGGACTGGAGCTAGCATCATTCATGTCCACTCACATTTCATGGGAAATAACTAATTCTTGACCACATCTAATTTCAAGGAAAGCTGGAAATTCTTGTGTGTTCAACAAAAGGGAACACCCATTTTGGTGAACAAGTCTGCCACCATGTTGGAAACCAGAACCACCACTACACACTGTCATATAGGCTGTTCCTGCTTCCCTCCTTGTCAACATTGCTTTTCTTGGTGGCAAAATATACAACTGTCAGTATACAACTACTGTGACTTCTCTGTCTCCTTACTTCCTGGCTATTTTGAGTAAGATATTCCACTCATTCCAGTCTGAGCTGCTGGCATGCAAACTCTCTAACCAGGCCAGGCAGCCTGAAATCATGCTAGAAATTAATCAGAGAAAATGAACAGGAGAGGAGGAAGTGTCCAACACAAGCTAATGCCTTTTCTTTAATTACTTGGGAACACAATTAGGTTTTTCTCTAAAAACAGAGGCAAAACAAACCAATCCTACTGAATGGATGTACCTCCAGCTCAATAGTTCTCAAAGTGTGGTCCTTGGGCCAGCAGCATCAGCATCATCTGGGTACTCGTTGGAAATGCAAATCTCCAGGCTCCACTCCAGACCTAAGGAATCAGAAACTCTGGGACTGAGACCTGGCAATCTATGTTTTTAACCAGCCCTTCAGGTGATTCTGATACCATTGCTCTGACTAATGCTTGGCTGTGACCTGGGCCTTCACGAAGTACCCCTTCATCAACTGGTAGACCGAGTTTCAAGCAAAACACATAACAGGGACTATCTGGAATTCTAATCTTGCAAAACTGAAAGCATAGAGCAATGATAGTAAAACTCACTGCCCTAATTGGACTGATAAGGAAAACTTAAAATTTAAGACTTCATTAAATAGGAAGCTTCCATTCACAAGCTGTTGACTGTCTTTTTCCCCCCTTGGCATTAATTATCTAATTCTTTGTGCCAGATCAAAATCACCGTCAGTGATGAGCACAGTCATAAAAATATCTGATGGGAAGGAATCTCAGAGATCATTAAGTCCATCCACGCACTCTATAAACTGGAAAACTGAGGTCCAGGAAGAATAAATCAGTCTTCCAAGGCCACGCCTCTGCTTGGAGGGAAAGCCACAGCTAGAACTCAAGACCCCTAATTCCTGATCCAGCTAGCTTTCTGCTAATCTCATCTCATGAGATCATGTTTGTAAAGCCCTCTGAAACACATAAAGTGTAAAAAAGTAGTTGTGTTATATTAATACTGAATTGGGTCCAGATAATTTGAATTCCAAATCTTAAAGAGCCAAAGTTAAACGTGTGTGCAAATTTGTTCTATAAGCCTTGTCCAAATGCAAATAAAAAATTAATGAACAGTATTGCCTGAGAATTATGGAACACTTTGGGACATTGATACAGATATTAAGAAATGTAATGAAAAAGCATCAGACAGGAGCCTCTGATATCTCCTTTTCAGGGGTTCCTCTAAAATGTCTGTGGTGCCATAAAAACCTGAGAGAAATGGCCACTAAATATAAGGTCAGTATTTCCGAATAGAGGAAGACAGTCTGCGGAATCCTATACCTTATTTCTGCAAAGAGAGATATCCGCACATCATAGAAGAAGGTGGGAAGCCATTTTGCCCCTCCCTCACTGTCTATATCAGAAGACTATAGCAAAAGCCACAAGAAAAGTGGAAAACACAAATACTATTGTAGATGACAATAGACAGGACACTTCCTCCACTTCCCCTGCCCCAACCAGACCTCATCGTCCAACACATCTTCAGAGACTGCAACTCCCATGATCCCACAAGGCTGAGTCCAAGATCTTCCCTTTCCCAATATAACAAGAGCCACATGCTGTTCCAGATCTAGAACATTTCAGAGATTGAAAACAAGTGAGATGGTGATGGGACTGTCTCCTAGGTCACTGAGCAATGGAGTTGGGCGCCCTTGGCTTGGTTTCATTGGTGGTCTGCTGCTTGGTGCCCAGCTGGCTCAAACAGGGCAGGAGTGGACATGGCCGCCCCAGACACCCGGGGTGTCCTCTTCCCAGGAAGAATTTTCCTCCCAGTTTATTGTTTAGGTTGTTAGCTGACATAGACTTCTTTCTGCCTTGACTTTATCACTGGCTTAGTTGGGTCTTTGAATTGAGAATCTTTTTTTCTTTTTTAACAGGCTTATTAATTACGTAACACATACCAAACAGCTCACCTGTTTAAGGTGCATAATTTAATGATTTTCAGTGTAGTTGCAGATCTGTAAAAACCATCACCCTAGTCATTTTTAGAATATTTTTCATGCCCTTGAAAAGAAATCCTATACTCTTTAGCTATGACATCCTGAACAACCATTAATCTATGTCTCTGTAGATTTCCCTGCTCTGGAAATGCCATAGGAAGGGAATCCTAGAGTCTGTGGTCATTTGTAATTTGCTTCTTTCACTTAACATCATGTTTCTGAGGCTCCCCCATGATGCTGAAGCACGTACCAGGGCTCCAATCCTTTTTATGGCTGAATACTATTCTGTTGTATGCATACACCACTTCCATTTATTTGTTCGCTACTGGATACACATCAGGGTGTTTCTACCCATCAGTTACTATGAATCATTGAACTGGGAATATTAGAATTGTCATCTAGTCAGAGGGAAAAGAAATTGTGAATGAAAGAATTCCCATAATAACTAGCTACTTTGACATTGTTTAAGCCCCTCATTCAACAAATATTGAGCATCCAAACGAGGAAAACCAAGGGAAGGGCTACTTGGAGGTTACTGTTCTGTTGTGTTTTTTTTAAGATTTTATTTATTTATTTGTTAGAGAGAGAGCGCCCGAGCACAGGCAGACAGAGTGGCAGGCAGAGGCAGAGGGAGAAGCAGGCTCCCTGCGGAGCAAGGAGCCCGATGTGGGACTCGATCCCAGAATGCTGGGATCATGACCTGAGCCGAAGGCAGCTGCTCAACCAACTGAGCCACCCAGCCATCCCGAGGTTACTGTTCTGAAGAATATTTGTAACGTAGTAGCGGGAACTTACCCAGGTAACACTTACAATGGTGCTGTGGCCTGGCATTGCTAGTCCTGTTTTAAGAATTTTTTTCAATTTATTTATTTGACAGGCAGAGATCACAAGTAGGCAGAGAGGCAGGCAGAGAGAGAGGAAGAAGCAGGCTCCCTAATGAGCAGAGAGCCTGATGTGGGGTTCGATCCCAGGACCCCAGGATCATGACCTCAGCCAAAGGCAGAGGCTTTAACCCACTGAGCCACCTAGGCACCCCACGAGTCCTGTTTTATAGAACATAAGCTCTGAGGATTCAGAATCACCCATCAAGTGAATGGAAGGTCAGAGAACTTATAATTCAGTCTCTAGTTAAGATAGATTTTCATCTAATTTTTATAGGGAAGAAATCCTTTTAGGAACACTTTCCTACAATAGCTGAGACCTCGACATTTCCTCATTCTCCATCAGAGACAAGCACGTCTTTTCTAAATTTCAATAGGTATTTTTATATATTTTTTAAAATATACCAACTTTCACATTTTATTTATTTTTTAAGATTTATTTTTTTTTAATTTGAGATAGAGAGAGAATAAGCATGAATGGGGGTAGAAGGACAGAAGGAGAGGGAGAAGCAGGCTCTCCACTGAGCAGGGAGCTGGATGTGGGGCTCGATCCCAGGACTGTGGGATCATGATCTGAGCCAAAGGCAGGCGCTTAATTGACTTAGCCACCCAGATGCCCCACCTTTTGCCTTTTCTCATCAGATTTATGTTATCCCCTCTGCTAGCTATTTATAGCAGAAAGACTAGACCAGAAGTCCCTGAGATCTGCTAGTCATAAAGGTTCTAGGGCATTTTCTTCAGTGATACGGAATGATTCTACCATTAAAACGATGTTTCTGGTTTTTCTGTCAGTGGTTTCCTTTCCACGAGGCTGGGCAAATCCAGTAGAAATGCTGGCCAGGGGGGCTCACACTGGATGGTTTGGGAATGGCTGGAAGCCAGGGGCTCATGCAAACACCAAGGAGGGTCATGTGCTTGCTACAGGGGTACAACCATTAGAAAGGGAGCAGCCAGAGACAGGAAATGAATAAGACGTCAGAAGCCAAGTCAGGCAGAGGCTGGAACTGGAGAGAATGTGGGATGAGTCCAGTGGGTTCATGACAAGGTCTGTTGGATACATCACGGTCCCTCAAGACTTATTTGTAGTGTGTCCTTACTTCCTGGTAAAAGGTAGGATGGTTCCAGCCAAAGAAAACAGGGCACAATTGAATGTCCTGGATTATGACTGAGTCTAGTTTTTAGAGTTTATTTTCCAAGGGTATCATTATTACCATCTTCAGTGCAGAATTGCGACCTTGTAGGCTGAAAAAAAAAAAAAAGGAAACAAGCTAACTGTCCATCAGTTGGGACAAGTTAACTATAAGCCCATACAGTGGGCTACTGTTGGCTCTTCAAATGGTGGTGGAGACCTATACGTTTTTCCGAAAAGATATTTCTGATAGAGTGTTGATTTTTTTAAAGGTTGTTAAAAAAAATTTATAAGAAGAAAAAAAGCTCATAGATACAGGTAACAGAATGGTAGTTGCCAGAGGTGAGGGGAGGGGAGGTTGGAAGAAATTCGTGAATTGTTTTGTTTTATTTAAATAAATTGAGGAATTTATATATTTTTTAAGTTATAAGACACCATGAATACTTTGCCATTCATGTACAATTGTGTGGATATCTGTGTGTATGTGTGTTTGTACATATGTGTATGTGTATAATTTTATGTCTCTAAGTGTAAATGGAGTATTGAGACCTCCTGTGATTTAAAATTATATCTACCAAAATTATAATTGCTTTCAGGATCAGTAGACTTTTCCGTGATTTATTTAAACTTTTATTTTAGCTCTTCCCTGTATTATTTGACCACTATTCTTATCCTTAAGACTTACTAAAGGCTCAAAATTCATCAAATAGTGTGCTTTAAGATAATACTATTTATTGGACACCCACCAGCTGCTGGTTACATGATTTGTCTCATTGGAACTTCGCAGCAATTCTTGGGAGTGTAATATTTTTATCTCCTTTTTTAAAATGAGACAACTAAAACCTCCAATTGTTAAGAAATTGGTCCAAGGCCACACAGCAAGCAAATGGCAGAGCTAGGACAGTGGCTTAGGCCTGTTGTGCTCTCCATCACCGTACTGAGCTGCTATGAAAAAGGCAAACAACTCTGGCCTTATCCATTACGAACTATGATGACCTCAGTGAGCATAATTTCCTTGTGTGATTTATTCTCCGAAGCCATAATGAGCAGGTCATCATGAACTTCGATCAGCCTTGACAAGAGAGGTTCAGAACTCACAAGCCTATTCGAAGTTGAATTGCTCAATCCCCTTTATATACCGGTATCAGGTCCTGAAGTATAAACATAGCTGTGAATTCTTTGACAGTCTTCCCATAGAGAAGTGTTATCTGTTCCCCCTTCCTTTGAATCTGGGCTGGTCTTAGTGATGGAACTAATAGAAAACATTGGGGGGGGGGGGGATACTGTATCACTTTTAAGGCTTCTACTTTGCTCAGTGGGATGCTATGCTCACTTTTGAGTCCTGAACTGCCTGGGGCCACCCTGACTGAGGCCAGGCCACAAGAAAGTAGTCCAGGGCAAAGTCCCTGAAGAGAACAGCCACCAGCCAGCATCACCCAACAGACACCTGTTAAAGATTTCCTTATACGACACTAGCCTCCGGACGACAAACCACCCCAGCCATTGAGCCTTCCCAGCTGAAACTGAGATCAGAGACAAGCCATTCCTCTCTAATTCCTGACCCACGGATTCCAAAACCATAATGCAATGGTTGTCTCCCACCACCAAGTCTCGGGGTGGTCCACTACGCGGCGATAGTAACAATCACAGACCCCAGCTCCGATGCCCACTCATTCCTTCAACAGCTGTCCCTTTTACTGTATCCTTACCAACTGGATTTAAGGCTTGGAGGTTATTTGGCAGGAGTTATTGACTCTGATCTCTTTTCCCAAAAAACTAGGACAAGCTGCAAGCTCCCTGAAGGCAGGAATGTCATTTTGACAATCATGTTATAACAGCAACACCGGTGCCTGGAGCATACGAACAGGCTGCTCTGGTTATCTTTCACATTTGTAAAGCCACTCCAACACTTAGTGGCTTAACATGAGGGCCAGCAAATCATGGTCTGCAGGCAAGTCCGGCCTCCCAGCTCTTTTTCTAAATAAAGTTTTATGGGAGCTTGGCCATGCTAATTTATTTACATATTGTCTACAGCTGGTTTAGCTGCAATGGCAAAACTGACCGGTTGCAACAGACTATGAAGCCCTCCTTCTAAACCTAATCTATTTGCCATCTGATCCTCTAGAGAAAGTCAGCCAGCTTAATGCAATGATGATTTATTATTTCTCACTCATTCTGTGGTTGGCTGGGCTCCACTGAGCAGGTGTGTTCCCTCTGAATGGTCACTGATGAGACAGCTTCCCCCACCTCCCCCGATATCTGGACTGGTTCTAGAACATCCCAGGTGGTCCACTCACACATCTCGGCATCTTGGTTTTCCTCCATGCAACCTCTCTCTGGCTTCCTGACATTCATTAGTCTGTCCAAGTTCTGTTATTGAGACTTCTAAAAGAGAGCAAAAGCAGAAGCTACGAAGCTTCTCAAGTTCTAGGTCCAGAAGCTGCCCAGCATCACTTTCATTGCTTTCTGTTGGTCAAAACTGGTCACAAGTCAGTTGAGATGGAAGGAGAGTGACTTTTCACTCCTGGTTAGAAGGAGCATCATGGAAGTAGAGAGTAAGCACAAACTGTGGGTCGCCATCTTTGGATCTGCCCCATATACCGTGCAGTAAATATCAGCTGAATGAATGCAAGAAAGCTCACAAATGTATGAAAGGAGAAAGAAAAGTGAGCAAGAAAAAGGCAAGGTCTTGAAGGATATATCCTAGCTTATCCACCTAGGAAGGCCAGGTCTCCATGAGCTGTCAGCATGGAGACAGAGCCGGTGGAGCTGAAAATGCAAGGTCTCAGGTGAGCACAGAAAGTGAGAGAAACCAGGAATATAGTCAAGGCATTTGGGGAATGGGAGGCTGTGAAGGGGACGAGGAGGGGAGATCAGATACCGAGTCTACGCATCAGGAGACACCAAAGGTCCTCAGAACAAGTACAAGAATCAGACTTCATGGGTCAATGTCAGACAAGAGCTGGCAGTAACCAATGGGGAGGCAAAAGAATGGACTTTTGTGTTTCCACAACACGTGGATGTGCATATGGGATGGCCTTCTATCATAGTGGTGGAGTGTCAGACCAGATGGCTGACCTCATGGGTGTGATTCTTCAGGGTCACGAGTTGGGTCACGACAGCCTCTGGCAAAAAAGAAATGATCCAAACTCAGATAATAGGCTTGAAAGAACTTGTTACAACCCGGGAAAAGACCATAGCATCTTCAACAACAGCCAAAAAGCGTTACCTTCCAATGATATGTAGGTTGCAATGAAGAGGGCCAACGCTTGGCCGGCAAAATGATTGGAAGAAGATGACCTGTGTTCTTTATATCACTTCATTCTGTGAAGAGCTTAAAATGCTCCCCATTTTCCAAAGGAGGACACTGAGGCTTCATGTTTGTCATTAACATACAGAACAGGCAGGATATGGACCTGATTCTGCCTGACTCGAACAGTTAAGTTGCTTCTCTGTGGAATACAGAAATTGCCACTTAAGGAAAAAATAAAAATATGAGGCTTTGTCTGCCTAGAAAAGTGTGTCTCAAAATAATGTCCTGTGAAATACTAGTACCCTGAGGTGACCCCCCCCTAAAATAAGGATCCTGAGATAAAAAAGTGTGAGAGCTGGTACCAGGTGGAGCCCCCTTTTGAAGGTCAATGATCACTATGTAGTTAGACAGAAATCTGTCTAAAATCCAAATCTTATTCCATGTACTGTCCGCAAATACCCTGAAGAATCAGTGTTTTAGGGGCACCTGGGTGACTCAGTGGGTTAAGCCTCTGCCTTCGGCTCAGGTCATGATCTCAGGGTCCTGGGATCGAGCCCCACATCGGGCTCTCTGCTCGGCGGCGAGCCTGCTCCCCACCCCCGCCTGCCTCTCTGCCTACTTGTGATCTCTCTGTCAAATAAATAAATAAAATCTTTAAAAAAGAAGAAGAAGAATCAGTGTTTTAAGGAACATACTTCGAGAACATTCTATCTAGGAAGAAGAAGCAGCGAGACAACCGTATTCTTATAATCTCTTTAGGTGTATAACCATTGAGAACACGTTTTTGGCGACCGCCAGAATTTGGAGGACCCCCCCGAAGACTGTAACAGTTTTAAGACAAATAAAAAGAGGTATCATTCTTCACAGTCTAAAGTAAGCTTATGAAGCTGGCTGCTATATTAAATTAAAATGTTAAAAAGCTATAATCATGTTATTAAGGAATAGAACCTTCTGGACCCCCAGGAGCTGCTGCAGGTGTCAGAATTAGAGATAACATTGTCCTGGATGCCCCACTGCTCCAGCATTTTATAGAGACAGAGAGCCAGTCTGGCCCAGTTGACCTGGCCAGTCACGGCTGGCCGGGGGTTACCGTGTCCTGTCTAATCTGGAGAGGATACTTAGCAAAGTCAGCCTCTTTCAATCTTGCCACGTTTACATAATCCCAGTCCCTGGGCATTGAGAGGCCACTTACTCGTGCATTGCTGGTGGAAATGTAAATGCTGCAGCTGCTATGGAAAATAGCAGGGAGTTCCTCCAAAAATAAAAATAGAACTACCATAGGACCCAGCAATTCCACTTCTGGGTATATGCCCGAAAGAATGAAGAGCGGGGGCTCGATGAGTTGTGTGTACACCCGAGCTCAGAGAAGCATTGTTCTCAGTAGCCAAAAGGCAGAAGCAAAACCCCCGTATCCGTGACAGGTGAACGGATGAAGAGAAAGCAATACCTACATACAATGGAATATTATTCGGCCTTCAAAAGGAAGGACACTCTGGCACCTGCTGCAGCGTGGATGAATGAGGACACAAGGACATTATGTTCAGCGGAATAAGCCAGTCACAAAAGGACAAATACCATATGATTCCACTCACATGAGGGGCTTAGAGACAGGAAGCAGTGTGATGGGTGTCCCTGGGGCCAGGGGAGGGGGAATGGGGAGTTCCTGTTTAATGGGTACAGAGATTGAGTTCCACCAAAGGGAAAGAGTTGTGGGGGTGGATGGCAGTGACGGCCACACAACAATGCAAATATATTTCATACCACCAAACTGTACACCTAAAAATGGTGAAGACAGCCATGTTTTTGTTATGTATAGTTTAGATAATAAAAAAAGAAGGAAAGAGCTGGTGTGGGGCTAGATTGAATCATATTGTACCTGACGAAGGAGAAGGGAGCTTTCCTAATGCAGAAGCTAAGCTCTGACCCCTCCACACTCCCAGCTAGGATCAAACAAGACCAGCTTGGGACCATCCACCCAGTCCTACACTCAGTCCTGGGAACCACTCCTCGCCCAGGGTGGGTTGGGGGGTGTGAGGGCAAGTCCAGGCAGCCGCTGTGGTCAGTCACGTGCCACCCAGTCCTGCCATTCCAGGAGCAAGGATCCCACACATCTAACTTACCACTGGCCTCGTGGTCCTTCTCTTTCTTCGAAGAGGATGGTGTCAGGCTGAACAAAAGAACCAGTTTAAACAATGACAAAGAATCATTTCAAACCTCATGCAAACAGGTATTGAAAGAAATAAGGAGCCCGGTCTCTCCTTTCTATTTCCTCTTTTTGCCACAAGGGCATGGCGGGGCTCATGAGACCTGGCTCTGGAGGGAACCCCAGAATAGGTCATCCTCCAACGGGAGCTGGGATTCACTAGCCTCTGGGATAAGAACTTGTCCTTGAAGCCTCTTAGAACCTGTTCGGTTTCTGCGAACCCCGCTAATCTTCCATCTGCCATTTTTGGTCAGTTTCTCACACTCTCCTCCTCTTCAAACGAGCCCAGAATAAAGAACATTTCTGAAGCAGTGGCAAGAAAAGGGAAGCGGTCACCAAAGCAACAACAAAATTCTATTTTTCTGCTAATAGAATTGAAAGGAAGGAAAGAAAGAGATCATTTAGTGAAATCATGTTGAAACAAGAACAGTCCAGCATTTCCTGACAGCATTTTGCGTTAGAACCACTAGTTGGGCAACACAGTGCTGGGCATCAGGGGTAATAAAAAAAAAAAAAGTACAGCTTTTCGCCCAGTAACTCCACTCAAGGGGTTTGTGCTCAAGAAATAAGTTAGAAACAAAAAGCAACATGTGGGGGCACCTGGGTGGCTCAGTTGGTTGGGCACTGCCTTCAGCTCAGGTCATGGTCCCAGAGTCCCAGGGTCAAGTCCCACATTGGGCTCCCAGCTCCACGGGGAGTCTGCTTCTCCCTCTGACCTTCTCCTCACTCATGCTCTCTCTCTCGCTGTCTCTCTCTCTCAAATAGATAAATAAAAATCTTAAAAAAAAAAAAGCAACATGGGTTAGAGTAAGGATCTCAGAACAATGCCCCAATATTGGGAAATTCCAAAAAATCTAAATATGGGAATAGCAAAGTCAGGTATGAGAGATCAGCTTGGGGGAACCTGGGTGGATCCATCTGTGAACTGCTGCACTCTTGATTTCAGGTCATGATCTCTGGGTCATGAGTTCGACTCCAGGGTCAGGCTCCATGCTCTTTGTTGCACATGGAGCCTGCTTGGGATTCAGGATTCTCCTCTTCCTCTCTCTCTCTGCCCCTCCCCATTTGCACACATATATGCACATGCTCTCTCTCTCTCTCTCTCTCTCTCTCCAAAAAGGAAAAAAAGAAAGAAATCATCTTGATGATATATTGTACAGCCACTAAAAATAATTATGAAGAACATACCACACTATAGAAATTTTCTAGTAAAGCATTAATTAAGAAACAAAGATTTTACATTTATGTATATACTCTGATTATAAGTATATAAAATATATGCCTAGAGACCTACTGGAATGGAATTTAAAACTGAAAATTGTTATCATAACCAGGCTGGTAGAATTACCAGTGACTTTTCTTCCTTTTTAAAATATTTGGTCTAAATTTCAAATTAAACATAATTATCAGAATGTCTTAAGAGCCAGAAAGCACCACCAAATTTATGATCATTCTCCATCATAAAACCCAGTTTTCAAAGATTTATAACTCAGATATTTCATTATGTATGGATCATACAGGCAGAGAGAGAGAGAGAGAGAGAAATATCAAGGACATACATGCCTTAAAAGATTCATATTTCAAATACGGTATCCTCAACTGAGCTAGGCATTGCCAGACAACACAAAAAAAATGTAACAATGTAACACTGTAGAAACAGTTTCAGTGGCTCTTCAGCAAGTTCAACTGCCTTACTACATAACCCAGCAATTCCACTCCTAGGTATATACCCAAAAGAACTGAAAACAGAAAGTCAAACAAAAACTTGCACATGTGTGTTCATAGCAGTGCTGTTTGCTGAAGCCAAAATGTGGAAACAACCCAGTGTCTATTAACTGTTGGATGGATAAACAAATATGGCATATCCATACAGTGGAGTATTACTCAGCCACGAAAAGGAATGAAGTACTAATATATACTACAACCTAGATGAACCTTGGAAACATTATACTAAGTGAAAGAAGCCTAACACAAGGCCTCATATTTTATGATTTCCATTTATGTGGGTGGATGATGTCCACCCACACTGAGGAAGGCAGATCAACCTTCCTGAGTCCACCAGTTCAAATTCTAATCACATCCAGAAACACCTTCACAGGCATATCCAGAAATCATATCTAATCCAGGCACCCCTGCCCAGTCAGGTTAACATAAAATTAACCATCACAATTGGATTATTACCTTTTTCCTTCAGAGAACTTTAAGTACCACGAGAGCAAGACCCTCCTCTGTACTATCTACTTCTATATCCCCAACATCCAGGACAATGCCTGACACATACAAATGTAATGGCTATCTATTGCTGTGTAACAAATTATTCCAGAGGCTGTGGCATACCATGACTAGAGACATGAATTATCTCCCACAGGTTCTGTGTGCCAGGAATTTGGGAGCCACTGAGTGGTTCTAGTTTAAAGTCCCTCATGAAACTGCCACACATTTATTTCTATGCTATCCTCTTGGTAATGTAGATTGGTCCTATTCACAGCAAGAGAGGACTACCCCCTGGCGAATACAAGGAGACCATCTTTGAGGCCTGCTACCACAATAAGTGTTCAATTAATATACAGTTGACCATTGAACAACACAAGTTTGAACTACATGGATCCATGTGTACATGGATTTTTTTCGATAAAAACAGTACAATACTGTAAATCAATTTTCTTTTCCTGATGACTTTCTTAATAACATTTTTTCTCCAATTTACTTTATTTTAAGAATGTAGGATATAATACATGTAACACACAGGCTTACTGGTAAGGCTTCTGGTCAACAGTAGGCTATTAGTAGTTAAGTTTTGGGAGAGTCAAGAGTTATATGCAGATTTTTTTAAAAAGTTATATGCAGATTTTTTTTTTTTTACTGTGTGTGGGTGGGGGATGGTCAATGCCACTAATCCCTACATTGTTCAAGGGTCAACTAACTGTATGTTAATGAATACTCATGATTAAATAGTAAGAAAAAAAAGTTTGAGTGCTTGGATTTACACTGTAGCTCTGACACTAGCTTGCTATGTGGTTTTGGCAAATGATTTCACTTCTCTAAACCTCAGTTTCCACATCTATAAAATAAAATTGCTTTAAGTATTAAATTACATATTCAACGTAAAAGCACTTAACATGATGTGAAGCATATAATAAGTGCTCAGCAAATGTTGGCTATTTTTTTATTGTACTTACTATTAATTCTTGGCCATAAGTCTCCTCCTTAATACTCTTGTAAGGGCTCATTGTTCAAGGAGAGAGAAACTCACTGATCTGGAGAAAAATGTTCAAATCCTTTTACGTATATGAGAAAAATCCAAAAAATTTTCAGGATTGCCCTGGAAGCAAGATAATTGGCAATAAACTATTTTAAGATTTACTGGAAAGAGAATATCAAGGCCACTGGAGAAAAGTGATATTTGGGAAAATTGGATCAAGATGGCAACAGAGCACATGCTTTGGTCCCTCTTCTTATGCAGGAAGAAATAGAAAATCAATATTATTGCTGGAATATAAGAAAGTGTGCCCAGGAGCAGACCAAAGACTTTTAGGAATTCATAAAAAAGAGAAAGCATGTGGGTACTGTATATAATAAAAAATATTTATGTTGGGCACTGCCCCCAGTTCTTGGCACAGAATTCCTAAAACCCTTGTAAATTCCTAAGTGATAAGAGCACTAGGAGCATCTTTTTCTCTAATAAGGTGACTCTGCGTGGGCTCCTGGATGGTTCCTGATTGGGGGCTGATCACTAGAAAGGCCAAGCTATGATTAGAAGCTTGGAATTTTCAGCCCCACCCCTCATTTTCCAGAAAGAGGGGGAAAGGCTGGAAGTTGAGTTAGTAATTGATCATGCCTGTACAAGAAAGCCTCATAGAATCCCAGTAGTACAGGATTCAGAAAGCATCCAGGTGATCGAATACATCCATGCAGGGTGTCACACCCCAACTCCATGAGGATAGAAACTTCTGTACTCAGGACTCTCCCAGACTTTGCCTGTATCTCTTCCTCTGGCTGTACATCTGTGCCCTTTATCATCTCCTTTAGTAAACTGATAAACATACTGAAGGGTTTCCCTGAGTTCTGTGAGCCACATTAGCAAATTAATTGAACCCAAGGATGGAGTCATTGGAACCTCCAGTCTATAGCTGGTTGGTCCAAAACACAGGTGACAGTCTAGGCTTGCAACTGACTTCTGAAGTATGGGAGGGGGGAAGGGAGGGACAGTCTTATGAACTGAATCCTTAACCTTTGGGAGCTGATGTTATCTCCAGGTAGATAGTGTCAGAATTGAGCTAAAATGTGGGACATCCAGTTGGTGTCACACACATTTTGTGACCAGAAATGTCAGAAGTAAAGTGTATGAGTAGGTAAAAATTGAACTGAAGTTTTCCCCTACAACAGAAAGCGAGAAGGAAAGGCTGGATTTTTCATTTGGGGCACAACCATACATTATTGGTGGTAATGTCAGATGGTAAAGACCATTTTGAGGGCACTGAAGTCATGTTATTTAAATTGTTTCAATAGTAGGAGTCTATCTTAACCATCTATGCTAAAACATGTATCAAAGAATTACATGTGTGTGTTTGTAAGTATATTCACCAAAACGTTTTTCTATAATTGCAAAAACTTAGAAATAACCAGAAGGTGTATGAATGGTCATCATTAAACAAATTATGAACAGACTCTTTAATACAGAGAATAAATTGATGGCTACCAGAGGGAAGGTGGGCAAGGGAATGGGTGAAATATATTATGGGCATTACTTATGATGAGCACTGACTAAGCTATAGAATTGTTGAATTACTCTACTGCACACCTGAAACTATTATAACACTGTACATTAACTATAACAGAATCAAATAAACAAATAAATTTTGAAAAATCAAGGAATTGTGAAACCCTATGCAGACATGAAAAATTATAAAGAACCCTCATATGTACCAACATGGAAAGTTCTTCAGAATATATTATTTCTTACTATTATTTCTTATTTCTTCCTATTTAAAATCAGGTGAAAAGAGCCAGTTGCGAAACAGTGGGCAAAAAACGTAATGCCACTTTGGTAAAAATAAAGTCACGTACTTATGATTAAACATGTGATACATGTGTACGCATGTGTGTGTATAAACGTACAGAAAAAAATCCGAAACTTAAACATCAACCTGTTAATAGTGAATGAGTCAGAGTTCAGTCAGGAATCAAAAATCACCAGTTATTTCAACCCAGAGAATTTCATACAAAGAGGCTGTTGACTAGGTATAGAGATCTTAAGTAGGTAACTGGGAGTTATGACAGAGGTAGCAACTACAGTATGCATCTACCACCTGCAGGGCTGGAGGAGCAAGGAGAAAAGACTGGGATTATTTAAATTTAAGAGAACTTAGAGGAAAAGCCATGGGGGCCCCAAACCCCTGCAGAGGGGAGACCAGTGGGCTGAGGCTGGTGCTTCACAAGGGGCCTCATGAAGCTCATCTGCCAGAGGTGCAGGAGCTGCAAACCAGAGTCAGCCACCTCCAAGGAAGGAAACCACCGCTGCTGGGGTGGCACTAACAAAAACGGAAGTCCGCAGGGAGCAGAGAGGAAGTCCGCGGGGAGCAGACAGGAAGTCCGCGGGGAGCAGAGAGGAAGTCCGCGGGGAGCAGACAGGAAGTCCGCGGGGAGCAGACAGGAAGGCCGCGGGGAGCAGACAGGAAGGCCGCGGGGAGCAGA
>NW_019154097.1:44343362-44500390 GCF_002288905.1 Enhydra lutris kenyoni
CGGGGAGCAGACAGGAAGTCGGCGGAGAGTGGACCGGAAGGAGCCATTCTGTATTTCCTCGTCCCCTTTGCTGAGCCAGTGCAGTCCACCTTTGGCAGAGCCCAACAGAGTGAAATGTGGTTTTCAGAGTTCTTTCTCCAGGCCCACAGAGCAGGCTAAATACCGGAGTCAAAGACTCCACACAGAGTCAGTGATTCCAGCGGTGGAGGGTTTTCCTGAGACGGCGGTGACAAGGCTTTGAGACTCCAGGCCGATGCTTTTGCAAATTCTCCGAGCTGTAATGAGCAGTTACCTTCTAGGATGAGCAAAATGCCTCCAAGTCCGTGGGCCACTATTCAGAAGCGGGCAGGGCTGGGAGCTAGCAATTCAATTACTCAAGGTAGCACTTCTTAACTCAAAACAGCAGATAGTTCTATTTCTGCAGAGCAGGAAGAGTCTTTTATGTTTAATTTTTATCAAGCTGTGAAATAAGGTTTTAGCTGTGGGTGTCTCATTGATGCCAGCCGTGCTCAGGAGGCTCCGTCTCTCCAGTGTCTTTAATATCATGCCCCCACAGGGTCCCCCATGGCAAGAGCACATGGTCCAAATGAGAGAGCAACTTCTTCCTTAAAAACTTCCCAAAGAGTTCTTTCCTCACGATTTTTTCCTTGATTTTATTCATCCTATTATCTCAAAGCCCCATTCAGTATCTGTAATCGGTATTAGACACTCAGCAAAAGCAGGTCTAAATCAATACAAGCTTCAAGGGAGCCAAACTGCCTTTTCCATACTGAGGGCTAATAGGATTGTGGGGTGTGTGTGCGCCTGAGAGAGAAAGAGAGGGAGAAGGAATAAAGACAGAGTTTATAGTTTTGTTTTTCCAAGACACCTGAAAAAGCCAACTGACACTTGAAAATAAATAAAACAAATTTCCCTTAAAGCAGAGAATCTGATGTGCATCAGAATAATAGCATTCTCTGAGTCAGCCCTTTGGGTTTCCATCCAGAGTTAGGTCCATTTGTGTTTTTTGGAAAGCAGAATTTTAGAAAATCTAGTACCCTCCACACCCTCAAGCACACAATGAAGAACTAGGAATGGCAAAAGTTCTGTTGGTTTTTCCACAGACCCTCTTGGCCTAAGCTTGTAAGCTGACATCCAGAGAAGTGAAACAATCTACCCAGAGCCATACAGCTGCAAAGAGGCTGAGCCAGGCTTAGAGCCCAGATCTCTTAGTTCCCTGGTCAGGTCTGTGTCTGTTGCCCACCCTACATCCCACCCCAGACTTTTCCATCTTAGCGAATGCATACGGAACAAGAAGGAGAAGTGAAATGTTCACCAGATGTTCCCTTGTGGGGGGCGCCTGGGTGGCTCAGTTCTTAAGCGTCTGCCTTTGGTTCAGGTCAAATTCCCGGGGTCCTGGGACAGAGCCCCTCATTGGGCTCCCTGCCCAGCAGGAAGCCGGCTTCTCCCTCTCCCACTCCCCCTGTTTGTGTTCCCTCTCTTGCTATGTATCTCTCTCTGTCGAATAAATAAATAAAATCTTTAAAAAAAAAAAAAAGAATTTTTCTCGGATCAGCAGACCATGTGTTAGGAAGAAATAATTGAAGATGCACTGAGAATACTGTTGAAAACCCAGAAGGTAAGTTCAAGGAATTAGATATTGCTTCTCAACTATTTTCAAATAATGGGTCCTATTAAATGGAGATTTACTGACTTCTATCCTGAATGTTGCTCAGGGTCAGGAACTGTGATAGAATAGCTAAGCTTAATAGAGTGGTTGGCAAAGTAAAATTTGGATTAGGGGATCATAATCCTGGGGAAAAGAAGAGAAACTAGCAAAAATGGGCATTATTGGGAAAGAATGGGGATGGGAGGACATTAGCAGCTTTCCCAGAGATGAACTTTTGGAAGTTAAGAGGGATTCTTAGATTATTGGCTGAGTTGCATGTGTTAGAAACCTCTTTCTTGGTTAGAGCAATGTTAACTGGTGAAACAAACCCCAAAAGTTCAGTGTTGAATGTAATTTCTCACTCTATGGAAAATTCTAAGGCAGATGCTCCTAATCAGTGAAGAGCTATCCTCCACATGGTGATTCAGGGACCTTTAACCCTGTGGGTCTGCCATCCGCTAAGGCCTTTGAGTTTTTCCTTCTAGTTGGTGGGAAGAGAATAAGGCATCGGAGAAGGCACACCCACTTCTTTAAAACTCAGACTCAGAAATGATACACATCACTTTTATCCACAGTCCACTGGCATCAACAAATCATGTGGGGTCCCCTGGATTCAAGGGAGCTTGAAAAGGGCAGCTCTCCCTATAGGATCTTCCAGATGTGAAAAGGAGACCGAATTGAGATAGGTGTCTAGGTACCACTATAACACCCCTTCCCCCATTCCTCCTAGAAAATCTTCATCAAAGCCTGTATCACTTCCTAAACTTCGGAGAGGCTAGATTGTATGGGAAGAACTTGAAATTCTGTGACTGGAGTGAGGTGGGAAAAATCAATCTGTCCAAGAGACCAAGGAACAAGACAGTCACTCACACATGTGTGCAGTGCACCCCTCCTGGGCACATTGTGTGTACAGGTTAGTAGCAGCTCTTTCAAATTGGCCCAAACTGGAATTCAGAGCCTAGCAATTTCTGGAACTGGTTCACTGAATGTAACTTATACACAAGTTGCCATGTAGCTGTGTGGGAGATTTGGGTTATAATTTTGACAGGAGAAGCAGGGAGAAACTTAATCCAAGTTCTTTTGTGGAGGAGTAGGTGGAAAGGAGAATAAGGAAGAGGCTGCCAAGGGAACTGCCCAACCAGGCCATGTAGATACATTTTTAGCCCCTAGAAAGAGAGGACATAGGACCAGAAGCTGAAGATGCTGTTTCCATAAAGGTTGTGTTTCATAATACATGGTCAGGTTACACTTTCTGGATCCCTTTTATTTGAGTCAATCCATGTGACTACTTTTGACCAATGAACTAGGAATAGAAGTGATACATGTACACCAATGTTTGTAGCCACAATATCCACAATAATCAAACTGGAAGCAGCCAAGATGCCCTTCAACAGATGAATGGTTAAAGAAGATATGGTCCATATATACAATGGAATATTATTCAGCCATCGGAAAGGATGAATACCCAACATCTGCATCAACACGATGGGACTGGAGGAGATTATGCTGAGTGCAATAAGTCAAGCAGAGAAAGACAATTATCATATGGTTTCACTTATTTGTAGAACAAAAGAAACAAGCATGGAGGACATTAGGAGAAGGAAGGGAAAATGAATGGGGTGGGAATTAGAGGGAGAGATGAACCATGAGAGACTATGGACTCTGGGACACAATCTGAGGGTTTTAGAGGGGAGGACGGTGGGGGGGGAGGGTTAGCCTGGTGACAGGTATTAAGGAGGACACGTATTGCATGGAGCATTGGGTGTTATACACAAACAATGAATCATGGAACTCTACATCAAAAACTAATTATGTACTGTGTGGTAACTGGCATAACATTAAAAAAAGAAGAAGAAGAAGTGGTGTATGTTAATTTCAGATGGAACATTTAATTCCTGGTGAAGATCTGCCCAGGCCTCCTTTCCTTCTGTCACAGTAACCTGAAATATTCATGATGGTAACCATTTCATCAGCCTACCCCTTTGTCTGATTATACAAACAGGGCACCACTACTGATATGCCCTAGTCATGTGGTAAGGGAACAATTAACCTTTGCTCTTTGGGGCATTTGGTATTTCAGAGTGTTTGTTATTACAGCATAAACTAACATCACTTGACTGATACAAAGGTCCTAGTGAGACCGGAGAATAAAAATGTGTTGTTTTCACAGTAGAAGACAAACTGTAACACAGAGCAGATGGATGGACACTCTCCCCACTTTCACATCCAAGCACAGCAACAGCAGTAACTGTAGTAAGAACGGAACAGTGGTATACACCATACCCAGCAGAATGGAAAGAAAATCATATCCTTGAGGATCACGAAACAGGTAAAACCACCATCTTTGAACGGGATGATGTGACCAGGACACCACCACAACTAGATGAGTTAATTTAGTTAACACTTGCACAGCTGTTTCCAAGCATGAATCCCAGCTGGTCCTTATCTCTGTTTCACTTGTGTCTAGAGGCAAGGACCCAGTAGAAGTCACATGTTATACAGGAGCAACAACAGGTGTTGGTGAGGACTCAGAGAAATAGAAACTCCAGGGCACTGTTGGTAGGAATGCACACTGGTGCAGCCGCTGTGGAAAACAGGATGGAGGTTCCTCAAAAAGTTACGAATAGAACTATGCTATGACCCAGTAATCCCACTACTGGGTATTTACCTTAAAAATACAAAAGCACTAATTCAAAGGGATACATGCACCCCTATGTTTATAGCAGCATTACTTATAATATCAAACTATAGAAGCAACCCAAGCATCCACTGATAGATGAATAGATAAAGATGTGATATATAGATATAAAGATGTGTACACACACACACACACACACACACACACCATGGAATAGTATTCAACCATAAAAAGAATGAAATCTTGGCATTGGCAACTACATGGATGGAGCTAGGGAGTATAATGCTATACAAAATAAGTCAATCAGAGAAAAAAAATACTATAAGATTTCACTCATATGTGGAATTTAAGAAACAAATGAGCAATGGAAAATGAGAGAGAGAGAGAGAGAGAAACCAAGAAACAGACTTAACTACAAAGAACACAATGGTGGTTACCAGAAGAGAGGTGGGTGGGGGGATGGCTGAAAGAGGTGGTGGGGATTAAAGAGCAGACTTAGCACGATGAGCACTGAGTAATATGTAGGATTGTTGAATCACTGCATTGTACACCTGAAACCAACATGATACTGTATATTAACAATACTGGAATTCAAACAAAAAGCTTAATATAAATAAAGAGATGGGAGAAAATGTCACATGTTATAATACAGTCCTCAAGGGGCCAAGAGATAGAGGGTCTCCATTTGCTGCAGACAGAGCCCTTCCTTTGATCCTCCAACATCACACTCAATGAGAGAGTTCTCCAACACAGGAAATGACCTGGATACTAGAAAGCAAAAATAAAGATGACAAATCCCTTTACAAAGGGATTCCGTAGGTTTGCTTTGACCCTGACTCTGCCCCCTCCTGTCCCTGCTCTATTTTTTTCACAGTTGGAATTCTCAGCCTCAGATTCTCCTACCATAGGATTTTTCTGTAACAGTCTTTGTGGTTGAAAGGAGAATTCTGTATTCACAACCTACCAAGGTAGCAACATGGATCTTTTGACTACGAGTTTCATGACCCATCTTCAAGGAAGCTTTGTGCGATGCCCATTGGGTTCAAACTCTGCCAACAGGTAAATGTCTTCTTGCCATAAGCTGGTTGCCCAGCATATCGCTCTGCCCTCAATCCCTTCAGCTATAGGCCAAGCAACTTTGAACAAATCAGCTTTCTTTACCCTGGATCTTTGCACCTGGAGAGGAAGGTTAACAATCCCTGTCTTACAGGGTTATTATGAGAAGTAAATGCAATAATATCTGAGAGAGGCTGGCAAAGTGCCCAGCATAGGAGGGTCTCAAATAGCGTTGTCCATTTATCCTCTCTCAAATTTTATAAGCAAGTTAGAAAGACCAGACATATCTGTTCCGTGAGCCAAAAAGTAGTTTTAAAATCCTGCTATTCAGGAGTTTTTAGAATGGGTTCACCTACATAATTCCCCTTTGCAAACATGTGGAGACCCAAAATGTAAAACAAATAAGGCCAAACTGTTTTGGCTGAGGCTCTGGAGGAGCTTGGAGCCTGGACTACTGGAATGATCCACATCACTTCCTACTGTCCTTGACACCTCCAAGAAGCAGCCCTCCCACCCCTCCCCTGAACTGGAGGGCTCCAAGAAGTATAGACAGAAAGCCATTACCTACCCCAAGCATTTATTCTACAGACAGAGAAAATAAGGCTCAGAGAAAAGTCCTTTGCTTAAAGATTTCATAAGAACTTTGTCGCCTTTTGAAAGTCAGTGGCTGCTGATACTTAAAAACTCATCTGGATAATGGAGAGATAAGTAATAAAACAAGTACAATAAAATGCTAATTGTAGAATCTAAGTGCAGGTATCTGGGTGTCTGCTGTAAAATTCTTCCAACGTGGCAAAAATTTCTAGCCTAGGATGTTGGGGAAAAATCTGGAGGAGAAGCCTACAGCTTCATGGTCAAGAGACCAATCAGGTTTCTAGAAAGTAAAATGGTTTCAAGTTTATAGCTTATCTACTTTAAGCTTTTAAAATATTCATGTCTCTAAATTGTCCAATCGTGTGCGGGTAGATTTAAGATTTTTCTTTGTGGGGACAGCCAAGAAGGTAGTAGAAAGAATGCTGGCTATGGATTTCTCTTGGATGCCAAAACTACCAAAAGAAATGTGGAAAAACTTTTAAGAGGGTGAGTTTACAGAAGAAATCACATGAGTGATTTAGAAAAGCTGCAAATTTTGGACAAAGGAATCAACTGTAGGGTCTAGGAAATTAGTCTTATTGATTATCTTTCATAGATTTGTGTTGATAATTTCTATCTGAAGTGTAATCTTTCTACACATATGCACAGCAGACACACAAACAGACACACACCAGGAGTTGGTCAGGAGAGGCCAAGGGCAGTTTCACAATCTAAGACCATGCTACATATGGATTAAGGAATAATGAATACAGTAAAAAAGAAAAACATACAATGGAATATTACTCAGCCATCAGAAAGGATGAATACCCAACATTCGCATCAACATGGATAGAACTGGAGGAGATTATGCTGAGTGAAATAAGTCAAGCAGAGAATGTAAATTATCATATAGTTTCACTTATTTGTGGAACATAAGGAACAGCATGGAGGACATTAGGAGAAGGAAGGGAAAAATGAAGTTAGGGGGAATCAGAGGGAGAGATGAACCATGAGAGACTGTGGACTCTGGGGAACAATCTGAAGGTTTTGAGGGGGGTGGGGGGATGGGTTAGCCCAGTGATGGGTATTAAGGAGGGCATGTATTGCATGGAGTGCTGGGTGTTATAGGCAAACAATGAATCACAGAACACTATATCAAAAACTAATTACGTACTGTATGTTGACTAACATAACATAATAAAAAAATTAAAAATACAAAAACAAAAAAAAGTAATGCTAAGAAGCAAATAACACTTTCCATGTCCAAAAAAAATATTTTTTCAACAAATACCTCTATATTTTCAAGAGGGAAAAAAAAAAAAAGAAGAGTGGTGGCCCTAAAAATAGATGATCTAAACTCTGAGTAAGAGAGTCCCTGGAGGAAGAGGGAAGGTAAGTAACCTTGAAATCTTAATTAAGGAAATAACTAGGAAAACATTTCTTAGATCTATTAAGGGACCTCAGCAAACAAATGGAAGGAATTCTCATGACTCTGGCCAGAAAAGGCCCTATGAGAAGCCCAAAGCATGTCATTATAAACAGTGTAAACAGAAGGAAAGACATAGAAAGAAACAGGGTGTCAAGAATAAAGCGTAATTAATTGGGAAGGAATGAGCAAATAGTACAGAGGGAAGGAACGGGATTTAGAGTTGGCAGATAGTTGCTGCTTTGCAGCTCTGTGACTTACTCAACCCACCATGTTATCATAGCCAGTTTATTCCATCTTGTTATTCAGCCCCCCTATGAAATGGGGTAACTGTATCTGCCTCTCGCAGCAGTTATAGGACTCGAGCGGGGTAACCCATATTGGCAGTCTTCATGCCAACTGAAGGGCTGCCATGATGGGGGGAAGGGGTAAAGGGAGTTCAGGGAAAGGGGTGCTTCCCAGTCCCAGATCTCCCGTTCAAATCACTCCAATGATACCAGTTTCCCATATATGAGTCTTCTTCATAAGACTTTGTTTGCAGAGAACCCGCTATAGGCACAGGAAAAGCATGAAAACCAGTAACCAGAGTGAACGTATTTGATGGAATGGAAAGCACCAATAGAACGTATTAGGATCTATTCCTTCACACGTTCATCAGATACAGACTGCCTGGAGCTGTACTAAACACTGAAGAGATAGCAGGCAGCAAAATAGTGGGGAAGACAGACAGTAAACACGTGAACTGATAAGTACGTAACGGGTGGAGAGCTCCAGAGAAACACAAAGTAAGGTCAAAGGATTGGGTGGTTGAGGGTGTTCTTCTAACAAGATGGTTAGAAAACCCTTTGCTGATCAAGTGATGTTTGAACAGACCTGAAGGGAGGGGCTGAGCCACGCACTCATCTGGTGGAAGAATGTTCCAAGCACAGACAGCAATGAGGGATAAGAGAGATAAAGAGGGGATCCATGAGCAAGATGACATAGGGCCTTGTCATCCACGGAGAGAACAAAGCATTTCATTCCGAGTGAGACAAGAAGCTACCAGGGGTTGGAACAGAGCGGGTGCACGATCTTGTTTGCATTTTAGATGGATCCTTCTGGCTGCTGTGGGGAGAACAGACCACAGAGTCCGAAGGAGAAGAAGAACAGGGAAGAAAATGAGAGATGCTGGTGGTGAGCAGTGCTGTATTCAGGATTTACTGGTAGATTAAATGTGATGGGAGAAAGAAGGGTCAAGGGTGGCCCTGAAGATTTTGGCTGGACGACTGGCAGATTGGACTTGGGGAGGTGAGAACGGGAGACGTCACACAGGGGAATTTGGGTGGAAAAGGAGAAGAACCAGGAGTTTTGCTTTGGTGATTTCAGCTGTGAGATGTCTCTTTGACTCAGAAGAAGAGATGTCAGCCAGCCAGCTGGACATACAAGCCTGGGTGTGGGGGAGAGGCTGGTGAGAGGTCACCTTGCCATGCATGGACACTACTGATTCTTGGTGGTGGGGACGGGGTGGCTGAAGACCTCTCTAGGGAATAAGAACAGGTGGAAAAGGGGTTCACAGCACTTAGCAAAGACTACTTTAACCTATGGCACCTGACCACACGTTAAAAGGATGAAGCTTCAGACACCTGGGTGGCTCAGTCATTGAGCATCTGACTTCATCTCAGGTCATGATCCCAGAGTCCTGGGATCAAGCCCCGCATCAGGGTCCCTGCTCAGGGGCAGGCCTGCTTCTCCCTCTCCCACTTCCCCTGCTTATGCTCCCTTTCTCGCTGTGTCTCCCTCTGTCAAATAATAAATTTAAAAATCTTAAAAAAAAAAAAAGGATGAAGCTTACCTAAATAGGTAATTTAAGTACTGCACTGTGTCATCTTACCATAGGAACTTGGAAAGATAAGAGAGAAAGAAGGACAAACAGGAACGTGAGGTTTCCAAGACACAAAAGGTCTAACAAAAAGTAGGGCTTAGGAAGATGGGAGAGACTCTAAGAACATCTCCCGCCCACTGCAACATTCACGTTCAAAGCAGAGATGGAGGTTCAAAGATAGTAAGAATAGAAAGAAAGACAAAACACAACAATTTGATCTAGTTAAAGAGGTTTAATTGTGAAACAATATTAGACTGGTGGGGAATGTGTCCTTCTGATTGTGTTCAAATAGAAATAGAAAAGCTCTAGGTATTTAAGGGAAATAATATTTGTAATGAGAGAAAACAAAGAACTTCATTAAGTAGAAAATAAGACAGGTTGAGGGAGAAAATGATAAATATGATTATACCATTAAGCAGTAATAGGCTACATTCAGCTTCTGGTTTTAAATATCATCTACCTAGCAGCCCTGAGTCTTTCTCAACTTTTAATTAAAATGTCTTTAAAAACACAGAAAAATCAAAATTCACAACTCCGTGAAAAACTAGGACCAGTCGTCAACCTATTTCTCCATAGAATTGGGGAGAACTTCCTTTATGAAAACGGATATGGGAATGGAAGAAAAAACACATGTGAGGGCTCCCTGGGGCTGAAACCAGATGTATGGCCTTCCTTCCTTCTCCCATATTTGGTCTCTGGTTCAAGGTCTATGTTATACAAAACCTGAGCGATATCCCCTGTCTTGCAAGAATGCTGATTTTTTTTAGACCATCGGAGTACAATTCCTCTTCCTCTAAACCCTACCTCCCCTAGCCCAAATCAGGAGCTCTTTCCAACATTCAGTTGAAACACACCAGTCCCAAAAAATAACCAGATGGAATGGCTCATGGGAGCACTGGGGTCTGAAGCATTCTAGAAGGTAAAACCTTGAGGAAGAAAGTTCCCAGGAGGACCATTGAAGAGCTAGCTATCAGAGCAATATATTCTGGGAGGGAAGGGTTTCACTTCCCACATTTGGTAAACCACAGGTCTTCAGAGGGAAGGGTCCCTCCTTGGCTAACAGAGCCTCCCTAGAGTGAATTTGCCACACATTGGAGGTCGGTCTTGGGAGCTGTACTCGCTGGATCTCTGAGAGGTATGTTTGACCCAGTGCAAAGTGAACCCAGTAGGCAATACACAATACCAGCCATGAGGAAGAACCATGACAAAGCATCTCTCCCTTCTGCCAAGGATGAGAGCCGCCGCCACCGCTACCACCACCCACTAAGTAAATATAATTGCCATCAGCATCAAAGACCTAGTGAAACAAAACTGTAGACCCAGTGAGAAATAATTTCACTACCTAGACTAGAAAGAAGCAGCTAATCATTAAAACAAAGAAGGGAGGGGCACCTGGGTGCCTCAGTCTATTGAGCGTCTGCCTTTGGCTCTCCTCATGATCCCAGGGTCTTGGGATCCAGCCTTACATCAGGCTCACTGCTCAGTAGGGGAGTCTGCTTCTCCCTCTGCTCCTCTCCCTGCTTGTGCCCTCTCTCTCTCTCTCTCTCTCTCAAATAAATAAAATCTTTTTTAAAACTTAAAATAGGGGCGCCTGGGTGGCTCAGTGGGTTAAAGCCTCTGCCTTCGGCTCAAGTCATCATCCCAGCATCCTGGGATCAAGTCCCGTATCGGGCTCTCTGCTCAGCAGGGAGCCTGCTTCCCCACCCCCCCTGCCTGCCTCTGGCATGATCTCTCTCTCTGTGTCAAATAAATAAATAAAATCTTAAAAAGAAAAAGAAAAGGATCAAGAGTTTTTAACGGAGTTAGAAAGAGGAGCAACCCAGTAGGACTGCAGAGGTATCCTAGCCTTCTTACTGGGGTGCCGGGGGAGGGTGGGCTCGACGGGGGTGAGGACACTGGTCAGTGGGTTTTGGCCGGAGCCAAGAACTGAGAAGGGGCATCTGGTTTGGTGCCTGCCGCTGGGGGCTGCGCAGCTGAGGCCGTGCAGACAGGAGGGAAGTAGTTGGACTTGGCAGGGGGCAGGTGGGAGGTTTAAGCAGCAAAGCTGGTGTGAGTCCGGTAGGATGTGCACATGGATTCAAGACTCAGTGCACCGAGGCTCAAAGAACTGAAAAGTGCCTGAGGCCACCAGCAGCAACCTAAAAGCTAGGAGAGGTCAGGGGAGCACAGCGCGTAACCTGAGTGTCCTGGGCTCGCCAGCCCTCCGTTAGCAGCCGAATTACAGACCCCCGGAGCCTGTCTCCCGCTTGCTTGTGGTAGGTCTGGACTTGCCCCACACGTGGCTCCGACTGACGTCCGCCCGGGCCGACGGCCGTCTGCACTTACATTGTGCCTTCCTCACTGTTTCACACCAGCCGTGAGCAGAGGTGCCCTGCCTTCAGCCCCACACCTGCCTTCACTAGAGAGTTCTGAGTTGGGGCAGGCTGGGAAATGACAACGCGGGCCGGAAACAGCTTAAAACCGGAGACCACGGACCGCTGGTTGGTCCTCACATTTATTGGCCAGCCCTGGCCACGGACAGTCCCTTAAAAGCTGTATTTCTCCTTGGTTTCAGCTGCATGTTATTTTGGGGAGGCCCGATCCTTTTTGGAGCAAAGACCCAGTAATACCTTTCCCAGCTGCCCAAGCCTCCGGTTCAACTCTTTGAGCCTGCCAAGAAGAAACTTCAAGTCTCTGACCATTGAAAATACGTTATTTTAAAGAATCTTAGGCCAAACGCCTTAATCAAAAGCACCTTTCACTGAGGAAGAGAGATTAAGCTTTCTGTCAGGGTCCCTTCCATCTAGATTTTCCTTTGTGCAACCAAAGGCTCCTTTAAGGGCATCATGGCTATCTCTGCCTACGGTGACTGGGTCACATCCATCCAGCAGACACCATGTGGCCTGATGGGGACCCAGCAGTGGAAAGCACACACAGGGTCCTTATGCTCTCCAGGCTGGGGCTTGGCTGAGGGCAGCCTTCACCTCTGTCTGAAGGAACTAAAACATCTCGCTTGACCAAGAGCAGACTAGGTCTCAGGGCATCAGGACAGCCTCCCGCCTTTGAGTGCCCGTGTCTGGCCATTCCCACCGGGCACCCTGGGTGCCAGCGGCAGGCGGACCAGGCTGCCCAGATCAGCCCTGTGCTTTCCTCTGCCCTCCCGTGCCTTGCTTCTCCTGCTGTCACTGAGCGGGTCTGGAATCATCACCTCCTCTGCTTTGGGACTTTCCCTCACACCCCTTCACAGGAGGAATTGCTCCCTCGTTGTGTTCCCCAAGAGCCTCCTAGGGTCCCTGTCATTCGTGCACATGTCCATCTGGACACGTCCATGCGTGCTGTCCGGCCGTGCTGGTGAGCTCCAGGCAGGTAAGGTTTCCTGCACATCTGTGTCCCACACCCCCACGACATGCCCGGAAAAACAGGTGCTTAACCAACATGTGGGGACTCAACCGGGCTTTTAACCCTTTTCCCTTTGTGTTTTCAAGTGAAATAGAAGCCGTCTGTCCCTCTGCTGAGAACCTCCTCACCTCACAGTAAAGGACGGGGTGTCCGAGATTTTAAGGACAGTGTCCTACTTGGAGAGGTTAATTCTGTAGCGGTCAGTAAACTGGGCTTGAATCGGATGATAACTTGATCTCAATTCAGTGTGTGTGTGTGTGTATGTGTGTGTATATATGCAGGCTTATTTATTTTAGAGCGATAGAGATAGACGGGGGAGGAGCAGGGGAGTTGGAGAGAGTCTTAAGCAGACTCCATGCTTAAGCCTAACATGGGGCCTGATCTCATGACCCTGAGATCACTGCCTGAGCCAAAACCAAGAGATGGTCGCTTAACCCATTGCGCCATCCAGGCACCTCCAATGTGTCTCTTTTAAAAAATTAGGACTTACAGTAAGGGGTACCTGGGTTGCTCAGTGGGTTAAGCCTCTGCCTTTGGCTTATGTCATGATCCCAGGGTCCTTGGATCGAGCTCCGCATCGGGCTCTCTGCTCAGCAGGCAGCCTGCTTCCCCCTCCCCCTCTGCCTGCCTCTCTTCCTACTTGTGATCTCTCTGTCTATCAATCAATAAATAAAATATTAAAAAAAACTGAGACTTACAATAAATCAACAAGTACTGATTGAATTATTAGCTGTCTAGGACAGCTAAGTGCCATGGAGGCTACAAAAGAAGACTGTGGAAACATACCCTCTGACCTCCAGGAAGGGTGGGCTGGCTGGGAGTCGGAGGCTGTGACTGCCCGGGTATGGGGACACATTGGCGTGTCACAGCATTTTAACTGTCAGAGTCCCTGATCGCTGTGTACACAGGCTGACAGATTTCGCGAGAGTGGGTCTAACTATTCATTATTATATTTTTCTAAATGTGAACAGTTAAATATTTTTTTCTTACTGATAACATCAGAAATATTTACTTTTGTTTAAGAAAGGTCCAACTCTCTAGAACTACATCAGTATGTTGCTTGTTTTATAGGAGTGCATACATTTTTTTATGGAAAAATACAATAGGTTTGAAAAATGAAAATTTTTTTGCCTCATTGTTATTTTGTTTTGTTTTGTTTAATTACCAGCCTTGCATCAGAATAGCATTTTGTTTTATCATTGCAAATTCAGGGAGTCCTCGCTTTGCCTGATAATGGGGGTCATGAAATGACCCTGCCTACCCCAAGCATGCCAAGTGATCTTAATGATCAATGGGAAAAACACTAATTGTTTGATGACGTTTTTTGGGTCACAATACAAAAAACTTTCTTGCTTGTCAGTTACAAATGTCTAGGGAAAAAAATAATTTGGTACAAAGTAACCTAAAGTGTTTGAAAGGCTGAGAATTACAATGTCCTTATTTCTTTGTAAAAACAAACAAACAAACAAACAAAAAAAACTTACCAAGAGTCATTTGAAGAGTGCTTAACTTCTTTTTCTTTATTTAATTTAAATATTTTATTTATTTATTTATTTGCTTATTTATTTATTTATTTTAGGGAGAGAGAGGTGTCGGGGGAGGGGCAGATAGAGAAAGAGAGAGAGAGATTCCTTTAACCACCTGTCCCACCCAGTTGCCCGTCTTTGTTTAGTTTATTTTACAGAGTAAGCATGTTGGTGAACTGTCCTACCCCCTCGAAGTTCGAGTCAGCTTGTAACATTTCATTCTTTGTGGTTTTTGTGTCGTGAAAATACCTCCGTACGTACCTTTAATGTGGAATCTCTTGCCGGAACCATTTTCTCTGGGACATCACCACCTTTTTGTAAATCTTTCTTCCTGTGTCTTGACTGAATTCTTCTGGCTGTGTCTGTAGTCTTGGAGACAGCATCCACATTCCCATGGCCTTCTATAACTCCACCGGCATGAGACCTGCATTTCATTTCCACTAGAATCACTTCTTGTTTCTTTGCCGCACTTTGATCTTTGTTGGCCAGTTTCAACTTTTCTTTATGCATGTTTATAAAATGTCACATGGGTTTATTCCTGAATGATAAGGAGGCAACACAACTACACACTGCTGTCTGTGTGTGAACTGAAGAACAGATGTACAGTGACCACCAATGGACGTTGGAAGAAAGGGTGTGATTGATCACTGATGGTGGCCATTTGTGGACCCAAGGGCTGGTGCACTCAAGTTTGTAGTTTATGCATTTTACTCACAGTTGACATACCAGAGTAACAATCTATTCTGTGAACTGAGATCTAAGGACCATTCAGAACCTGAGAAAACCTGTCTTGATTTTGTAAACAGTGAGTTTCCAATTTGATAGATTTATTACCTATTTTGTAGTTTAGGAACTGCTTGGCAACTGTTCAATGTGAATTCTTGCCCACCCTTCCACCATAGGTCTGCAGGCAATGCCACGAGCCTTAATATTTTTCAAAGGGCTTGCTCATCTTTGATTTGAATGGTTGAAGCCAAAAATTAGAGGTAACCTCTGTCTAGTCTTGTTTATCTTTGTTCTGTTGTCTTCCCTATGAAATACCATCTATTGAATTTAGAGTATTAACTGTACAGTCGTTTGTTCCATTATCTATCAAAGATACATTGAAAGCCTTCCATGAAGAAGCACTGTTGGGCCCATGAAACTGAATTTAACGTGAGTACCACCATTACAACGCAGTAGAAAGTTTCGCAATTGTAAATTACACCAGCTCTTCAGTGGTTATGGATTCTGTGTTTGGGAATTCACCAAGTTGTTAATACGTGTTTGTAGCCCCCAAATTAATGCTCAGTTTCACTTTTGTGGTCATTCCCAAATAGCACAGAACCATGAAAATTTCAGTTGTCCAACATGCCCCTTTCCAGCTGAAGTCAAACAAGGTCATACTCTGCCTTCTTGTTTTAACTTTCATACAGAGATGAGGAGACAGTGAAGATGCAGAGGGCAGCAAGGTGTAGTACAAGAAGGTCTGGCTCTAGGGCCAGTTGGATAGGGGTTTGTACCCCAGCTTTGATACCTGTGGGGTGGTCTCACACAAGTCATTTTACACCCTGAAACTCCTTTTCTCTTTAGTAAGGTAAGGAAAATAGAATCTACCAGGATGCATTCTTTTTAGGTTTAAGATTATGAGGGTTTTGGAGGGGTGGGGGGTGGGCGGTTGGGTGAGCCTGGTGATGGGTATTATGGAGGGCATGTATTGCATGGAGCACTGGGTGTGGTACATAAACAACGAAATTTAGAACACTGAAAAGAAATAAAATAAAATAAAAAAAGATTATATTTACTATAATCTTATATAGATTGTATAATATATATTCTAAGACTATAATAAATAAAAGAAGTTATATATTATACATACATATTACATCTATATCTTGTAATATGAGATTATATTAAGATTATAATCCTGGTGAACTATGTATCTATATACACACACATTTCTTCTAGAAACAATGGTTCAGCATTTGCTAATTCAGTGCTCATGGCAACTTTACACAACATAACCCCTGGGAATAATGAGAATCAATTGTATATCTTAACTTGGAAATTACATGTTAGGGTTGTTTTGAGCTTTGTGGTCTTTTTCTTACTGCTTTTGTCAGTCTTTTGGGAAGCAGGTTCCTATAATAAAAAGTATCTGAATTGCTACTGATATAACAAGGCTTAAAACCTCCAAATATATCTGTATTTATATTTTATTATACATCATTTATCATGATCATATGTAATTCATTATATCATTTAACACTATATCATTTTAACAATATTTTAAATAGGTTTCTGGTGTAAGGTAAACATATTTTAGGTTTCACTTAAAGTCTGAAATTATAGTCACAGTCAATGAGGAAAGGAAAATTCGCCGTCCTGGGAGTCCCATGGTCAGCCTGCATGGTTCTAGAACCATTCCTTGTCAATCCACATACATAATCTTTTTCTTCCCTTTTCGAGTCTAATATTGCCTTTTGATCCCCCTATCTTTTTTATTACCAACACATGCAAACATACAGAAACACTGGCAATAAATACCCATACACCTGCCACTTTAGATTCGGCAAGTATTTTCGTTTTATTATATTTGTTTTACTTATGTGCTAGTGAATACACACATAGAGTTTTTCTGAACCATTTTTAGTTGTAGAGATGATGATATTTTACCCCCAAATTATTTCATCACACATGTCCTGGGAATAAGCAGGTTCCCCTACAAATGACAATACCATGATCACACCTGTGAAATGTATCATAATTCTCTGATATGATCTAATTTCCAACACATATTGAAATTTCCCCAGTTTTCTCCCCATACAGCCCTTATAGCTTTTGCTTTGAACCAAGATCTGATCAAGAGTTAACACTTTGCATTTTATTTTATTTCTTTGATCTTCTTAATTTAGAACAGACCCCAACTTTTCCCCCATGACATCAATTTTTTTAAAGTTAGAGCCTGTAATTATTTATCCATTATCCGTTATCCATTATAGTTAAATAATGATCTTACTTTGAGTCCTAGCTCTAGCTGAGCAAATTTGAGGTTAAATAAACATTAAGAGCCATGGTGTATGCATCTGTTCTAAGGAAGTGAGGAAATATTTTAAAAGATAATGTGGATGAAATTGCTTTGTAAATGATAAGGGTTAAGTAGTCTCAGCTATTTTTAATACCGTTATTTTAAGTTATTTTGAAAGCCATGATGCTATTATTCTACTATACTATACAATGCTTATAATGAGTTAAGTTTAAATTATAATAAAAATTGGGTCAATGAACTCTTTTAATTTTTTTAAATGATAAAGTCCATATTAAATAAAACTCATTTTGAGTTTTTTTTTTTTTCCTTTGTCTCTTCTTTTGTCCATATGAGCACAAGTACTGATGTGCATTTAAATACCACTGCTGGGATTAAAAATGATTGATAAGTTTACTGACTATTGGTACCCAGAGTGCTTTCCAAAGACAACATTCCTTCTGAATGCTGTATGATAAATTCCCAGCTCTGATATCTTTGCCAAGATCCCCGTGCCTGGACTCCTGTCCCAGATTAAACTCCTATAGGACTTTCCCCTTCATCCAAGATGGTGTGATGGGGATGGGATTTCTGTAAGAAGCAACCAAAAAACTCGGACAAAATATATAAAACAATCTCTTTTTAAAGACTAGTGATCCCTGAGGGACAAGAAACAAATAAAGTGAGCCCTATGACTGCTTCAGCTTACAGCCTTGAGTTTCCATGTGGTAGTGGACAGAACAAGTCCTCAGGAGGAAATCAGTAGACTCCTTGAGTTGAGAAGATGGAACTGAGGGTTTCCAACCGAGGGAGACCAAAGTGGCTAGAGTTTATAGGGCAGACCACCAAAGAGGAGACAGCTACATGAAAAAGAAGAGCCTGGAGATTTGCCGAGATACCTCTCAAGTGTTCAACAGAGTACTGGTGAGTCCCTGCATGGGAGGAAACCAAAAAGATTAGTCAACAGTGCCCCAGGACTCACCTGGGGACAGCAATCGCCCCTGTTTCCATGAGCCAGACTGGGCAAACTTAGGATGCTCAGGGTATAGAGTCAAAATACTCAGAGAGATCCTGCCTCAATAGTGGGAATAATAACCCTACTCTAGACCTGCCCAACCCCCAACAAATTATAAAAGCAAGACTACAAAAAGACCAAACTCTTCCCAAGTGTCGTGACTATATCCAAAATCCAAAGCTCACAAGTAGTTGTGGGAATACAAAAGCATCCAATTTCAAACAGGGCAAAATTTACATAGTCTGCCATATCATGAAAGATTAGCAGGCATCCAAAAAAGCAGGAAAATGTGTTCTGTAATGTGGAGACTAGTCAGTCCATCAAAACAACCCAGAATGGAACAGATGTCAGAATTAACAGACAAGGACAGGGAGATAGATTTTATAGCTATATTCCACATGTTCCAGAAGTTAAGTAGAATCATGGAATATATGTATAACATTCTGCAGAGATGAAAACTATAATGTCTGAAATGAAAAAGAATACACAGAATGGGATTAACAGAAGTTAGATGTGGCAGAAGAAATGATGAGTAAACTTGAAGACAAAAGGAGGAACTTCCCCAAATGAATCACAAAATAAAGATAAAATTGAAGAAAAAAAATATGAAACAACTTTCCTCAGTCTAATACACATGTAACTGGAGCTCCTGGAGGAAGGAGGAGAAGGTTTAAAATATTCAAAGAAAAAGGATGGCCGAATTTCGAATGCGATGAAAATTATAAACTGACAGTTCTAAGAAACTCAATGAACTCCAAACACAAGGACTATGAAAAAACTACATCATGATGCATGCAGTATAATCCAAGTGTTCAAACCACTGAGGAAGAGAAAGTCTTAACAGCAGCCAGAGGAAAAATACACTATAAGAAAAAAAATCAAATAAAGATATAGGTGACATCAGATTCCTCTCCCGAAACAATGCAAGTGAGAGGACAATGGGGGACATTTTTAAAGTACTGAAAGAAAACATGGCCTAACTGTAATTCTATACCCAATGAAAATCTTTCAAAACAAAAGAGAGATAAGGCACTTTCCAAAAAAAAAACAAAACTGAAAGCATTCATCTCTAGGATCGTCACACTATAAGAAATATTAAGGGAAGTCTCCAGGCAGGAAAATCATACTTTTGATTTGAAATATCAAATATGAAATATGCATCTAGGTAAAGAATGGAGAGCACCACAGTATACATGTGAGAATGTTTTCTTATTATTTAAGTATTTTAAAAATATAATTAACTGTTTCAAACCAAAATAGTAATGTAGTTTGGGTTTAATAACATACAGATAAGTAAAAGGCATGACATCAATAGCCTGCGGGGAAAGAAAGTACATTATTGTTAGGTTCCTTTTTTAAAAAAATATTTTATTTATTTGACAGAGAGAAATCACAACTAGGCAGAGAGGCAGGAGGAAGCAGGCTCCCTGAGGAGCAGAGAGCCCGATGTGGGGCTCGATCCCAGGACCCTGAGATCATGACCTGAGCCGAAGGCAGAGGCCCTAACCCACTGAGCCACCCAGGTGCCCCCATTATTGTTAGGTTCTTATACTGTGTGTAAAAATGCTGTAGTGTCACTTGAAGGTGGACTGTAATAAATTGAAAAACAAACCATTAAAATAACAAAACAAAGAGGCATAGCTTCTAAGCAAAGCAAGGAGATAGAATGGAACCATAAAAATACTAAGTTAATCCAAAAGAAGGTCAGAAAAAGAGAGTGACACAAAGAACCAAAGGGACAGATAGAAAATAAATGGCCAGGTGATGGGTGTAAGAGTATGATAGCAGCAATCATATTAAACATAAATCTTGGTGTATGTTACATGGGCCTCTGATAAAACATGTGTATTCTGCTGATGCCAGGTGGAGTGTTCTGTATTTGTCCCTGAGATCCTGCTGATTGATTGTGTCACTCAATTCTTCTTTATCCTTGCTGATTTTCTATCTAGTAGTTTTATCAATGGCTGAGAATGGGGTGTTGAGGTCTCCAACTATAATTGCGGATTAGTCTATTTCTCTGTTCAGCTCTATTAGGTTTTTGTCTTGTTTTGTTTTGTTTTGTTTTAGAGAAAGAGAGAGAGAGTGCCTGAGCAGGGTGGGGAGGGGCAGAGGAAGAGGGAGAGAGATATTTTCAAGCAGGCTTCATGCTTGGCATGGGCTCTGACCATGGGCTCGATCTCACAACCTGAAATCATGACTTGAGCTGAATTCAAGAGTCTGTTGCTTAACCAGCTGAGCCACCCAGGCTCTTCCCAGTTCTTCTGGTTTTGATTAATATATATTTTGAATCTCTGTTGCTTGGTGCATCCACATTTAGAATTACCGTGACTTCTTGGTGGGTTGATCATTTTATCATTATGGAAATATGTATGTGGGCCACATGGTCTTGCATAGCTCCTGGGTATGGCACTTGAAGACAAGAAGAGAAAGAAGGCACATTAGTGCAATTGTCTCCATTCTGGCCCTCAACAACTCTAAGGTTTGCTATCATTTATTTGTGAAATGACCACCATTACTCTCCTGAAGCCTTCATTTCTCATGTGTTCGGTGGGAGAGCTGGTGGATGACTTAAGTTCTTTTCCCTCTAAACATCTTTGCATCCCAATGACTATGGGTGGAGAAAAAGGAGAGTAATAGGAAAAACCTGTCCTCTGAAATGCCTCACCTCACTCCCAACCACATTGGATTCTGCCAAACCCAAAACAGATTTCACCCACTTCCTTCAGAACTGTGTATGTTTTTAGAGAAACATAACCCATGTGTTTTCTATTAATTTACACTTAACTTGACAAAATATTGTTCTCTCAGAGTTTCCTGATGTCTTGGAAACCTTCTCTGCCTTCTTCATAGGCTCTTTCATTTTGAGCACAGAAAGTCAGTTGTATCGGCCTCAATGAACTCCTGAGATCCCTCACCTGGGGAACAATAAGACCTTGGAATTATTTAAACTCTCAGACCTGCAAGGTTGGCTTGGATCCACCAGCTCTTGTCTTCCCAGCATTTCCTCCCAGGAGTGTCTGATGCTTTTTCCTTCCAAGTGAGGCTCAGTGGCTCCTGAGCCAGCCCTGACATGGGCAGGAGGCACAAGCTGGACCTCAGTTAGTGGGCTGTGTTGGTGCTGCCATTGAACTGTATCTGGGTAGAGTTCAAGCTCCTTCCATGTCCTGTCCCAATGGATGCTGGACCTCTGGGAGCCTGCCTCACATTTCTGCTACTCTCTGGGGTTGGAGTCCTGCCCCAGGCACCTGGTAAGGGGTCTTCACAGTCTGACTTGGTTTGCTCCTGGAGGTGCCTGAGCAGGGTAGGGAGGGGCAGAGGGCCATGCTCCATCTCCAGCCAATGGCCAGGTTCATGATTGCTCAGCCGAGAATTCTCCACACCGACTCGGACCCCAGGTCTCAGCTGCATGTTCCTGGGTTCCCCCACATGGCTGCTTTCCCAGGTTGCTCATCTGCCTCCAGGGATGCCAGACAAGAGGGAATCATAGTTTCCTCCATGGTACGACCTCCAGCTCCTATTCCTTGGCAAGCTTCGTTTCTGGAAATTCACGAAATCCTTCTCTTCTGAGTTTCCAGTTCCATATTTCTGGAACTTTCCATTGTAGACTCTGTTTTCCGAAGTCTCCAAGCTCTTCCCTGCTAGACATGCCCCTCCGTGGGTGCCAGTGATAAACTGAGTCTTCTCTTCCCTCCTTCCAGTGAGTTAAACATCCCCAGACTGGATACAGATGAGGCTAGAGAGAGGCCAAGCCGCTATTAGAGCAGAGGTCCTGTTACTTTGCTGTGTACCAGAATCAACTGGAAAGCTTGTCAAAACACAGCCTGCTGGGGTCCACCCTACACCACCTGCTTCGGTAAAGCAAAAGCTGGGGATCGCATTTTGGGACCCACTGTATATAAGCAAGGTCAGTGAGCAGGAGTAAGAGAAAGGCTTTGGAAGGCTGATCCCCTTAGGGAGCCCTGGAGCACAACCGCAGGCAGGCACTGGGCCTTACCTGGGTCCAACCAATCTGGCTTTTCTAGTCCTCCTGGTCTTGCTCTTAGTGGAAGTAAAGGCAAGAAAGGATTTTGTAATCCAGGGTCACCACCTCTGACCACCAGTAGTTCCTCTGTCCTTCCTTGGGGCTCTGCCACCTCCTAAGCAGTGGGGGAGGGAGCCCCCATCCATCTTAAGGTAGCAGAGGGAGGCATGGAGGTGAACATTGAGCAGGATGAGCTGCCTGGGGGAACTTATGGAAGGAAAACCAAAGGACCAACTGAATGGCAAAGTTGAGCCCTCCCTCCCTCTCTTTCTTTGTTTGGTTGTTTTTGTTTTAAACCTGAATCTAATTTTATTTTGTTTTTCTAGCACTCTTCAGAATCTCTTTGATTCAGTTGCACTAACAAAGTGTATCCCATGTACCACACTGTGGGGAATACATTCTTTCCCTTAAACTTTAACATCCTCCTTATTCTCAGATACAACTAACATTCTTCCATTCTTTGGACATGTGTCTTTTTTTTTTCCCCTTTAATGGCTTATTGAGATTTAATCGATATACCAAAAAATACCCCAAAAACAAAAAACAAAACCTGGCATATGATTTGGTAAAGTTTGGACATCCCCATACAACCATGAACCCATCACCACGGTCCAGGTAATAAGCATCTTTATCATCATCTTTGTAAGGACCTATTTAGCCAGAGCAACTCCAACTTGGTTAAAAGCCATTTTGTTGTTTGTGCAGTAAAACTTAAACTGACCCTGCCCCCCTCCCCCCAGAGAAACTTACTTAGAAGCAAGTCTGGGAAACCAGTAAAATATGGTCAGCTAGTTCCTGATAACAGAGCCCAGAATACAAGGATGAGTCAGGCCAGGTGGAGACATCCAATCAGTAAGAAACACACATACTTTTTCCCTAGCCACCAAAAAATGTAAACCCCACCATTTGGGCGCCAACCTTGAGCACCAATTCTGACCAGAGTAATAGATTAGTTCAAACAGCTACTATAGGGTAAATTGTAATTCAATTGGCCACCTGCGTGTGACCTAACATGACTACAATCTCATTGGCCACCTATGTGTGGCCGGACGAGCCCCCAATGTTAGGTCTGTTATTAAACGAAATGAGATTGAGACAAAGTGAAAATTATGCAAAGCTCTATTCTATGCTAAGCATTAGAAGTCAGACTGACCTGCCAGGGCCGTCTCTGAAGAGAGCGACCCCTCCCCATCTTACAGACTACCTTTTACAGAGCAAAAGTCTGGCCACACAGAGACAGAAGTTTCTCCTTTCTCTTTGAACTTCACGCCACCCCCCAACTCCTCTGGTGCTCTCCTCCAGGGCCCTGGGGGCCATCCTCTCTCCGGGCCTTGGACGGTCACCTACGAGGGCATCCTTGCTTGCGGGGCAAGGGGTTGGGGGCTCCCAGCGCCGCAGCCACCTCTCCCTGCCATTTCGCCTGGCACCTCTTGCACCTGGCAGAAGACTGGCCATGCTAATAAAGAATTACAATTTACATGAGAATGACAAGGCAAAACATGAAGAGACTGATAGGGTTTGCCCACAGCCAAATCCTTTCTGCCTGAGTACATTCTATTTGAATTCCTCTAGAAGCCCTGGCTCCGCCGTGCTCGGGCAATATTGAAAAGGTCAGCGGAGGCAATGTCAGACATGGTCTCGGTTGCTTTACAAGTGCTCTGGTGGCGATGCATGACAATATATTATGGTAGCCACTTCCACCCCGGCGCTCCGAGGGGCTCCTTCGATTTATCTGGTAGCAGCAGATTCCTTCGCTCCTTTTTCTCTGCCTTCTTTCTGCTGCTCCTCTTGGATATCGGTATACAGCCAGCTAATAAGTTTTTTCCAAGACACAGTGAGGATAAATGTTTTGATCTGGCTTCCATGCGCAGCTCTCCTTGGAGCGTTTGCACATTAAATATAAATTGTACCCACTCCAGGGGCTTGGATGCCTGCACACAGCGCTTACCTTGGAGAGATTTTGGCAGAACAGAAACCTTGTGATCTGCTGCCCTGTTTTGCCTCAGGCATTGAAGTGTTGAGGGTCTGTTCTTCAGGCTTTAAAAAAAAAAGAAAAAAAAAGAAAAAGCCTATCTGTGATGTTTAGGGAAGTAAACAGTAGATCTGTAGTCAGGAGGAAACTGGGGTGTTTTGGGGTGGTTCTAGAAGCAGGTGCTAGGACAAAGAGGAGGATGCAAGGTATGGGTTGGGGGTGGTCTGTGGGAAAAGAAGGGAAGGGAGGTGGGACTGGGCTGGGGAAGAGATGGAACCCTTGGAGAAGGTCCCGTAAAGCTTTGGCCAAGGTGGGGGCAGCTCAGCAGTCATTGGTGTCCCCCTGTGTCCCATGTCAGGTGGGAACACCTGGGTCTTTCTGCCCTTTCGGGTCAGGGTGCGGGCTTCCTCTGCAGTGTGACCGGGAGCCAGGGGCTCTCTGCAGTGGCCCCGAGGGGCTGATCTCTTTCCCGGATGCTGGGCAGCTCGCAGGATCTGGACTGCGTATAACGGACAGCCCATGTCCACCACGGGGGTCCAGACTCCATGTTTCTGGATCAGCCATGGCGTGTGAACTTGAACAAGACAGTTGTTCTGGTCTCGCTTTCCTTTTCTGTCCAAGAATGGAATTGGGCTCAAAGATAGCTACATAAGAACTACATCTTCGTTGTCTGTCCCTGGATCCTGGCACGGAGCTCCTAAAACTCTTAGCACTCGCTATACCAGCCAGGGTTTTCCAGGGAAACAGAACCAGTAGAACATAGAGATAGGAGATTAATTATAGGAGTTGGCTCACGTGGTTAGGGAGGCTGAGAAGCCTCACGATCTGCCATCTGTGAACTGGTTTGGCGTCGGTGCTGAGCTGAGTCTGAGGTCTGCGGGCAGGAGAAGGTGAACGTCTCAGCTCCAGCAGAGATCGGGAATTTGCCCCTATTCCACCTTTTCATTCCTGTCCAGCCCTCAGTGGATTGGAGGAAGCCCACCTGCTCTGGGGAAGGCCACCTGCTTTACCCATGTCACCGATTCAAATGCAAACCGGACCCACAAACACCCACAGAGATGCTCCTCAAAACAACATTCTGCTAGGTACCTGGGCATCCCTTAGTCCCATCAAGGTCATGTGAAAAATTCACCACCGCACTTCCTTAGTGATAACAGTAATAGGAGCATCTTTTGTTATAACATTAGGTCTCCGTTTCCAGTTCCTAAATCCTTAGCATTTCTTGAGTGATGAGGCAGGAAGGGTGAGAGGAGCATCTCCTTTAATTCATCAAGATGCCTCCTTTAACTCTACCTGAATTTATGCTAATGAGGTGACCCTCGGTGTTCAGGGCTGGTTGCCAGAGGAAACAGCCACGTGATGGAAGGGTTCCACTGGAGAGGGGAGGGGCTGGAGATGAAAGTAACTAACAGTGGCTTGGGGTTTGATCAATCATGCATCTGTAATGGAACCCCCACAAAAAAACCCTAAGCAATGGGGTTCAGAGAGCTGGGTTGGTGAGCAAGAACACATCCACATGCTGGGAGCGTGGTACCTTCCAGACTTCACAACGTGGAGTCTGGAAGGGTGGAAAAGTGGGGGGTAAGAAGGCACGGGTAGGGGGTGGGGGGAGGGTGGGCTAGTGGGGAGGATGGGGAAAGGCAGAGGCTCCTACATTTGGAACCTTCTGGACCTTACCCTGTGTACGTCTTCATCTGGCAGTTCATTTGTGTCCTTTATAATATTTTTTATAACAAACCAGTAACAGTAAATGAAGGGTTTCCCTATGTCCTGTGAGCCCTTAGAGCAGATTAGGTAACCTAAGGTGGGGGGTCATGGGAATCCCTGATATGTGGATGAGTCAGCCTGAAGTGCAGGAGGTCTGAGACTTGCAACTGGTGTCTGAAGTGGGGGGAAGGAGCAGGCTTGGGGACTCAACTCTTCCCCTCTTGGGGTCCACACTAATGCCAGGTAGTCAGTGTCAGAACTGAGTTGAATTGCGGGACATCGCACTTTCAGTGTCAGAAGGGTAAGCAGAGGAACAGATTTTCCTTTAAGATCCAAGTCTTTTCTTTTCGACTTGGTGAACCAATGTAGAAATGGAGGGGTGGTTGGAGCGAGTGAGAGTGAGTCCTACAATACTTGGGTCTTGTATTGTTTGATTCTTGTTTCCATGGGAAGGGGTGCTGAGCCTGGTTGTGGTCGGGGGTGGGGATTAGTCTGATCTGTCTCATCGTTAGCTGGCCCCAAGTCCTCCCGTGTTTTATCCTGGCTTCTCCTCCTGTCCTCAGGTCTGGTGACACCACCGATGTGGGGGGTAGGGGCCTCCACCGTAGCTAAGACCCTATCTTTCCATGGAACGTGGTGGGAGATATTAGGGCTTCTCCTGATGAGCTAAATTTCAGAAGTCTCCAAAAGTGGTCTGAGAGGGTAACCAGAGACAAAAGCACTGACGCCTTCTTCAGATTTTAGCCAAATTTTGAGCAAAAACTAGGAAGACCTGTTGGAATCCCTGGGATAGAAGAAAAACATGTTTTGATGAAGAAAGACGTTTTCCGGGGGTTGACAAAGCGGCAACAATCCACCAGCGTATGTGGAATGCCTGACGTGTGGCGGGTCCGTGTTAAGTGCTGGGAACATGTCACCCACAAGCCCTACATGCCCTCTGACCTTGGGCCATGTCTCTACTACATGAAGAAACCTAAGAAACCTGAGGCAAAACAGTGTGAGGTGGTTTCAGTGATTTCGGGGGTGATGAGGGCCAGGAAGAAAATAGTGGGCACAGTCATGGGGGTGGACAGAACCTGCTTGTGTCAGGGGAGAAGCCAGGCCCAGGGCCACATGAGACACAGGTGAGGCTTGATGGGAGGGAACATTGGGCCTGTGTTTCCAGGTAGCTGCAGCAGCCCTCAGAGGCTGGGAGCAAGAGTGAACTTACCTGTTTGGATGCTGCCCATAGTTTCCACAATTATTTCTTTTCCTATGACTGAATATATATCAGTTTGGAAATACCAACTCATCTTGGGCCCTAAAATAGAAATTAAAAAAGAATTTCCTTTTGGTCTATACTTGAGCTAGAGGAAAGAGGAGATTCTCAGTGGGGGCACTGAGGCTCAGGGGCAAAATCAGAGCCAGACAGGGACTCATGGGACCACGCCGCTTTGGCTTAAGTCTTCCTTTCTGACTCAGCAGGGCAAACATGGGCCTCTCTCTCCATCAGCTGTGGCTGCTTCTGCCTGGTCTCCCAAGCCCCTTGGATCCCATTTCTGCTGCCTGTCCAGGAATTAGCTCCTCCTCCCTGGGTCCTGGGGAGACATAGCACTGCTACAGGGAAAGGGAGAGAGAAAGAGAGAGAAAGAGGATTTAGAGCTATGGAGAGACCTGGTGTGAATCCCACATCTGCCACGGGTTGGCTGTGTGACCACAAGTAACTTATTTACCTTCTCTGGTCTCTCAGGTTCCGCCTGCTCATCTCAGGGCCTAGAACACAATGGGCTCTTTTTCCTTCTGGTCTCTGTGTAGCGTCTAGCTCCAGTAATTGTCCTGCAGTGTCAACCAGGTCATGTCTCTTTCCTCTTCAAGACCCTGAATGGTTCCCAAAAGTACTCGGAGTAAAAGACAACGGTGTGCAAAGACCTCAAAGCTCCCTTGCTCTCCGTGGACGGCACCCTGAGCACTCAGATTAGGCCCCCAACTTTTTATCGCCCTTCCTGTCCTTTTTTTTTTTTTTAAAAGATTTTATTTATTCGACAGAAAGAGATCACAAGTAGGCAGAGAGGCAGGCAGAGAGAGGTGGAGGCAGGCTCCCCGCTGAGCAGAGAGCCCGATGCGGGGCTCGATCCCAGGACCCCGGGATCATGACCTGAGCTGAAGGCAGAGGCTTTAACCCACTGAGCCACCCAGGTGCCCCTTCCTGTCCCTTTTTATGCTTTTAATCTCTCCTTCTATTTTCAATGACAGCCTAGCTGGATGTAGTATTCTTGGCTGCATATTTTTCTCGTTTAGTGCTCTGAATATATCGTGCCAGTCTGGCCTGCCAGGTCTCTGTGGATATGTCTGCTGCCAATCTGTAACCTTTGTAGGTTACAGACCTCTTGTCCAAAGCTGCTTTCAGGGTTTTCTCTTTGTCACTGAGACTTGTAAGTTTTACCGTTAGATGATGGGGTGTGGACATATTTTTATTGATTCTGAGGGGGTTCTCTGTGCCTCCTAGATTTTGATGCTTGCTCTCTTTGCCAAATTAGGGAAATTCTCTCCTATAATTTGCTTTTGCCCCCCCCCCCCTTTCTTCTTCTTCTGGGATCCCGATTATTCTAATATTGTTTCATCTTATGGTGTCATTTATCTCTTGAATTCTCCCCTTGTGGTCCAGTAGTTGTTTGTCTCTCTTTTTCTCAGCTTCTTTATTCTCCATCATTTGGTCTTCTATATCACTAATTCTCTCTTCTGTCTCATTTATCCTAGCAGTAAGAGCCTCCATTTTTTATTGCACTTCATTAATAGCTTTTTAAAAAATTTCAACTTGGTTAGATTTTAGTTCTTTTATTTCTCCAGAAAGGAATTTTATTTCTCCAGAAAGGGATTCTCTAGTATCTTCCATGCTTTTTTTTCGAGTGCAGCTAGCACCTTGATAATCATCATTCTGAACTCTAGATCTGACATATTACTAATGTCCATATTGATTAGGTCCCTAGCCATCAGTACTGCTTCTTGTTTTTGTTTTTTTTTTTTTGAGGTGAATTTTTCTGCTTTGTCATTTTATCCAGATAAGAATATATGAATGAGAGAATAAAATACTAAAAGGGTAGCAACAACCCCAGAAAGATATACACTAAATAAATCAGAAGAGACTTGAAACTGGGGGGGAGAAGGAGGAAAAAAAGAAAAAAAAATTCCATAAACACACACACACACACACACACACTAGCTAGACTGATCAATATAACAGAGCCACACACTTGATTTTGGGTGTATTTTGGTTTGTTAGAAGAAACCATGTCCCAAATTTTAAAGAAAGAAAAACTTGTATCTATACAAAAATAAGGGTAAACACAATGAAGGGATGGAATATGACTGTAAAGATGAAAATCAAAAAAGATTCTAAAAAAGGAATTGATAAGATAAGAAGTTGGTTGAAAAAAGAAAGAAAGAATGTGATTAGGCTGGAGACTAGAACAAAGCCATGTGCTAGATTTAGGGTATATTTTGATCTATTAGGAGAAACTATCCCAAAATTTTAAAGAAAGAAAAACCTATATGTATACGAACAATAAGTTTAAATACAATGAAGGGATAGAATATGACTATAACAATGACAAAAAAGATTTTTAAAAAGGTATTGATAAGATAAAATAGTTAGAAAAGGGTTAAAATAGGAAAGAGGAAAAATTAAAAAAGATAGAATAAGAAAAAAATAAAATTAAGAAAATTTAACTTTGAAAGACTAAAGGATCATGGGGAAAAAGCCATGAATTCTATGTGTTGCATTCCCCTATCTCCGGACTTCCACAGTTCTCCTTGATCAGTGAGCTTGGCTGGATGCTCTCGCTGATCTTCTCAGGGAGGGGCCTGTTGATGCTCGAACGTCTTTGCGGGAGGCGGAATTGCACTGCCCTTGCCAGGGGCCAGGCTAAGTCATCTGCTTTGGTTTGCTCTTGTAGCTTTTGTTCCCTGGGCGCTTTCCGTAGAGCTCCGGAGGGCGGGAGTGAAGATGGCGGCCTCCTAGTCCCCAGCCTGGAGGAGCCGAGAGCTCGCGGCCCCTTTTCAGTGCGCCCTGGGGAGAAAAGCCGTGGGTCCCTCCGGTGTCCCTGGTCTCCAGCCACGCTCCGAGCTCCCCGGCCTGTGACCACGCGTCTCCGTCTCTGGCGCGGCCCGTCTGGAGTCTGTAAACGTGTAGCTTCCCGCCGCGCACTCCCGCAGGCTCCTCCTGGAGAAGGACGGTGAGTGTCCCCGGATCCGCCACATGTGGGGGTCCCTGCGCGGAGAGCAGCAGCGGGACTGCGCCTCGGGTCCCGGGTGAAGGGGACCCGGAGCTGAGAGCCCCTCCTCGGCCCCATCTCTGCCGCTGCGTCCCCGCTCCGGTCTCCGCGCGCCCCGCCACCCTCAGACTCCCAGTCCTTCTGGGACCCCCGGGACCGAGACCGCGCTGTCCCTGCGAGGGCCCCGCCCCGCCTCTGCAGCGACGTCCCCCAGTGGAGTGACGTCTACACGGTCCGATCTACACGGTCCGATCTACACGGTCCGACTCTGGGCTCCGGCCCCACCCCCAGCTGGGAGCCGCCCCTCCCCCACGGTCCCTCCTTCTGCACCTGGCCGGTCCCGCCTTCCGGAACGTGGTCGCTTTTCTGCTCCTGGAATCGCTGCTCTTCTTCTCTTGCCTCTCCTGTTGGGCTTGTCGGGGTTTGGGATGGTTGGATGACTGTGTAGCTGGTCTCCTGCGACCTGATGTTGTCTCCGTCTGCTGCTCCTCCGCCTTCTTGGTCCTTGTCTCTTCCCTTTCTCCATGATTCTCTGAGGCACAGCTGGTGGCCCCCTCCTCTGTGTTCCCACATCATCGTGTCCCAGGTATACATTTTCCCATCATATCACACAGATACATCTTCCTGTTGAGATGTGGGCTTCTCTGTCATGACAGGGTGAGTATTTTCCACTTTGGTGCCCCCAGCATCACACACCAGTGGCTGGTGCAGAGGAGAAGGTCATAATGTGATCTGTCTTGTAAAGAGTTGTGATCAAGCTGTGTGTGTGAGGGGGGGTGGTGATGCTTGGCTGATGCCTATCTTCCATGTTCAAGCCCTGGAGGGTTTGACTCAAGTCAATGACTATCTGCTGAGTCATTTCTATGGCCCAGACACTGGCCAGGGACCTGAGAATTCCTAAAACAGAGACCTTGAATCTACTGTTGGAGGTAGAGAAAGCAGGCCACTCAAGGACAGTGGCAATGAATGCCATACTTGAAGTGGGCCAGGGGATACAAATCACCCAGAAGGTACGTCTAACACATTTCGTGATGGTGAGGAAGGTCTCTGACCTCTAAGAGGCCTGAGGTGGGTCTGGAAGTTCTACCATTTCAAGGGGATGGTGGAGGAAGGGGGACTACAGAGACACATGTGGGAAAAAGCATGTGGAAACATGGATGGCAAGGTGTGCCAACAGCCGTTGTTGGGTTCTGTAGAAATCTCCCATTTGGGGCAGGGATTAAAGAGAGATGGGGCCATAGAGAGGCAGATATGGGCCAGGCCATGGGTGTTCATAAATGGTGATAGGTGTCGACCTCATTCTGACTGAGGTAAGGAGCCATTTTAAGTAACTGGGAAGGAGGATGGGAATCTCAGCATGAGGAACCCATGAACTGTCCATACTCTCTGGAGCATCATTCCAGAAGGGAGGATTGCTGCATGTGGTCCCTGAATGTAGGGCTGGCACCAACGGGCTGAAGGACAGGCAGGACCTTTTTGATAATCAGCTCGGTCTAAGGGTTGGCTACCTGCTGAGAAATGAAAATCTCAGGTCTAGAGTTTTCCAAGCATTGGCACGGCATGGAAACCTCAGTGATCATTTTCCAAGGTGTGTTCAACAGCTCACCAGCATTGGAATCATTTGTGAATAATAAAGATTCTTGGGCCCATCCTTAGATCTCTTAAATCTGAATCCTTGGGGGCAAGCTTTAGGAATCCACATTCTAAAAAGTTCCTCTTGACTTTTGAGAACCATGGTGATGTCAGTACCATCCCAAGTTGAGAGCTGGCCTAGATAATCCAGAAGGCTCCTTCCAGACTTTTGGCTCTTGCTGTCCATAGAAGAGTGTTTGAGGAACAAGGAAGCCAGAATGGATGGGGAATAAATTGGGACCTGCAGGTGTCCTTGATCACTTTCATCCATAAGGCTCCTCTCTATGCCGGTAGACTTTCACTTCTTCTGTCCCTGCCTCAGGCTGTCCAGGCTGCTGTGATGGAAACCACAGACTCTGGGGCTTAAAAACAACAGAAATTTTTCACAGTTCTGGAGACTAAGAAGTTCAAGTTCAGCATAGTTGAGGGAGGGATTTGGTGTCTGATGAGGGCTCACTTCCTGGTTTATGGACTATTGCCTTCTCATTGTGTCCTCACGTGGCACAAAGGTCAGGGGCTCTCTATGGGTCTCTCATTAGGGCACTAATCCCTTATCACCTCCCAAAGGCCCTACCTTCAAATACCATCACGACCCTGAGGATTAGGTTTCAACATCTGAATTTTGGCGGGGACGGACACAAACATTCTGTCTATAGCATTCCCTTACTTAGGGTCTGGATTTCTAGGTGGTCAGTCTTATAAAAAAAACAAAACACGGGATGCCAGGGTGGCTCAGTTTAAGTGTCCAACTCTTGATTTCAGCTCATGATGTCAGGGTTGTGAGGTTGAACCCTGTGTAGGACTCCACACTAGGCATGGAACCTGCCTAAGACTCTCTCTCTCCCTCTCCCTCTGCCTCCCCCCACTCCCCCTCTCTTTAAAGAAAAAAAAAACCCAAAAACAAAACAAAACAAAAAAACAACTAATTTTTGTCCCATCTCATTTCTCCTAAACCATTCCAATCCATTTGTGCAATGAGATCTGCTGAAATGCACCAAAAATGGAATTAGGCTAATTTGGCAGAGTGTCATTCAGGGCTCAGAACAAAAGGAAAAGAGGTTTTCCAAACACGATGGCCATTCTGCCAAAACTGGTTGGTGGAACTAATCTAGCAGCTTACAACAGGAGTGGACGCAGGAGGCCAAAAATAACTGCTCAAGGTGGTCTTTACCGCTTCCAGCTTCTGGATGCTGGGGACCAGCAGATTAAATCCTCCACCCTTCACGAAAGGGTGGCCTAAGGTTGCCTAAGGTTTGGCCTCGAGGCTCTGTGCATCCCCCTTATATTCTGTTGGCTTCTCCTTGTGGATTTGAGTGATGAGTTTCTCTTACGAAGTCAAGGCACACACCTTATCACAAGAACTTCAGACCTGGTGTTCAATTTGCCAATCAAATGATACAGCCCCTGAACTTGTTTAGAAAACATTTTACAAAGACTAAATTACACTCTTGCCATCTTCTTCCCCGTCTCTATGGAAAATAAAACCAACCTAGTTTAGCAGTCTTTGTGTGTTCATTTTTGGTTGCTCTGCGAGATGCTACGATGGGCTCCAGCTGGGAAGCTGCACTCATTCAGTGAGAATTTATTGTTTATTTCGTCTTATTTTTTGCTGTCTCCATTGTTGTATGGTAAATATTCTTCTCCCGGCGTGGCTCCAAGACCGGAGGAGGCAAGACTGAAGTTTCCGAGTCACACCTGTTTTCTATTAGTTGCTGTCCATTATTTTAATTCTCTGCCTATTGTGTGTGTTCTGAAAATGTAAGTAAATCAGTGTCTTCATTCAAAAATGAGACCCTGAGTAGCATTTCATGAGTGAGATTTGTATTATCCACATCAAATGTAATGAAGACTTCCAATGAATAACTCTTGATTACCTGGTGCACACGTCCCTAGGAACCCAAGAAGGGAAATAATTAGGAGCAACAAGAAGGTTTCCAAACCACGGATCTCACAGAGCAACCATGCTCAGTGATTGGGTACAACAAGAATGAGGATTCTTCAAAAGTGCTCTCTAGAGAGTGAGTGGGAAGGGTGCATGTAATGGGAAATCATCAGAAAACATGCTTCTGGCAGGAAAAAAGAAAAAAAGCAGAGGAAGGGAGAGTGTTTCCTTATGGGTCAAGAGATGGGTTCCAGTCCCATTTGTGCAAGTAAGGGGTACGATAAGGTGAGCCACTGCCCTTTCGGGAAACTTCCCCTCCCCGTTTCTTTTTCTGCGGAAATGAAAGGCTCCCATTTGCCCATTTCAGATAAAAGAAAACATTTGCCAAAAACATCAAACCTTTGAAGGGAGTAATTCATATGGCCTTGCGTACATCTATGGCTGTGCGATGTGTATTTTGCTACATTAGATATTTGAACTGAGTTGTGTCTACCTGGCAAACAGCTTGTTCTGTTTTGTTGTTCAGAAAAAAAAAAATGGGAACAGAAATAAAACCAGTTAGGAGCCATAGGAGTAAACAGTAAGCGGTCATGGAGTTATTCTCACCAGGCTCCTCCTCCGAACCATAGAACAAAGACACCGATTTGAGTGATTATTTTCTCAAGTCCTCAAAGAGCAGAACATAGCTCATGCCTCTCTAACTGATCAGAAGAGAGTCTAATTTTTTTGGGTATGTTGGATGCCTTCGGGTGTCGGGGATTAATTCTCTTTTGGAACCCAGGCTGAGAATCCTGCTGCTTCTTCAGCAAATAGAATATACCTTTGAGGTTTTCAACCTTCTGAGCATGTAGACCAGTGCTTCTCTACCTTTTTCATGTCAGGACATGCATAGAAAGTGATGAGATTGCATGGCACACTGTGGGGGAGAATGCACTGCATGTGGCCAGGGGCCAAGGGTCTGGGAGCAACATAGATCCTGGGCTCTGCCTGGCTGTTCAGAGGACCCAGGACACAGCACATTAGCACCCCAACAATATGCAGGCTGCTAGCTGCTCAGGGACATGGGCTAGGAAGCTCTAGGACAGACTGAAAGTGGGTTCAGTCAAAAACGAAAGTCTTGATTTTCCTGGAAAACGCAGATGGAATGATCCAGAAACTTACATTTGAGCCATGTGATATGCTGTGATCTTTTCTGTATGGCTTGGCTTCAGGACACTTTGGTTTGCTCCCGCCTGTAGGTAAAGTGTCCTCCAAAGACCCAGGTGAATATTTTCTGCTTGCACTTGATTCTGTTATATCCAACGGAATGGACTGGAAGACACATCCGCTCCTTTGGCAATGTCAGGATGAGCACTCCTTTTCCCGGGGAGCGTGGTCCTGAATGCAAAATCTCCCATTGATCTCTCCCCCATTCACATGCAACGTCACAGGACCAAGACTTTCTTCTACTCTTGGGAGGATTGTTCTTATATTAAGTCCAAGGTCTAGGATTCCCAGGTGCATGGTGTGGTGGACTCTTGACTGGTAGAAAGCCCCTCACTGGTGCAGGAAAGACTTTCTTATTTAATGGACCTTCTCTCCTCATAGCCCTGGCCACGTCAGCACAGTCTCTTGACTCATCAAAGCCTTTTTATTTTAAGCCCAAGATGACACATCAGTTGGGAGCAGAATCAGGACTAGAACCCAGCATTTCTGACTCTGAGTACAAGGCTCTTTCCACTGTATTAAGCACCCTTTTAGTAGAAGATGGCTTACATGATGGTACATGCATTCTAGGGGGTAGGGTTGTGAACAGAAACAACATTAAGGGTGTGTGTGCATGCGTGTACTCGCGATCACAGTGGTGGATTCTGTTGAGTTCTGAATGTTGGAAAAGGCAAGAGATCATCTTCAACAGACACAAAACTCCTGACTACTCTTTTCTCCCCAAACCTGATTTACACCATGATAGATCAAGTCCGTTGTTCACAATTACTCACCCGCATTGTATTAGATTTATGTGTTTATGGCCTTTTCCCTGTGCCTCGCAGCAGCTCCCACTAGAGAGAGGGTCTTGCATGTTTCTGCTCGTCTCCTGGGCTCTGGTGACATGCACTGGCAGGATTTTCCCCAGGTAGGTGCTTCCGTTTCGTCCTGGATCCCAGAAAGAACACACATCAAGGAGATATCAACCCATCCTGTAGCATAGGACAAAGCCTTCTGGTTTAAACTGGCTTAACCAGCAAATTCATAGTTAGCCCACAGAACCCTGAATGTGAAAATAAACATTTATCGTTTTAAGTCACTGACTTTAGGGTGGATTTTTACATAGCTTTCTTGCAGCAATAGCTGACTAATACAAACAAAAAAATTTGGTGTTCACCAAATGCCTTATTTGGGGGTATCAAGAAGAAAAACTGGGGATTTCTTTTCAATGTAGACTAATATTTTGCCTCTGTATCTTAAGGAAAAAGAAATTTGTGCCTCTCTCAGAGTCAGAGCATAATGCTTTGTCTTTGATATTTTATAACATGTTTTTTTTTGGTATAAGAGAAGGGAATGATAGGAAATTGCAAACAGTCTTCTCAGTGACCTTTACATAGCAAGAGATTTGGGGCTGGGGAGGGGGGAGACAAAGGAACGAGGCAAATTTGTGGGAAGGATCCTCCATTGTCCTCCCTTGGACCAAGCATGAAGATGATGTTGATGAATGTGGTGACTGTATGCTTTTCACCAGGTGCTGGCACCAGAAACTTACACATTTTAGTCTAGAAAGATTTGGTCAGAATTTTGGGGGCCTACAAAAAAGCATGTGATTTATTCTTTCCGTACTTCCTTAAGCCATGAACATGATAGGATCTCCAGCATTCTAAAAATGACCCTCTAGACTCCAGTGTTCATTGCTAGTTACCATCCCAATCTCTCACCTTGTTCTTGTGGTCGGACCTTTGGAAACAGTATTTTGGGCGTGTTGTCTTCCTCCTTCCTCATCTCCCGTTCACTTTCCAGCTTGTCACGTAAAACCTCAAGCTCCCCTTTCCCCCACCATGGGCAGAGTTTTTCTTAGGGCTGCCTCTGATTCTGTATTTCCTAGTGTTCTGCTTTCCCTATGACTGGTCTTCTAGGGAATTTAAAGCTGTTTGTCATGCCTTCCTTTTTATTTTTATTTTTCGATGAGTGATTCTTATTTCCTTTTGAGTCATGAGGCATTTCTGATGAACTCTGTGGATCCTTTCTCCACAAAAATGTACTTCCTGAGAAATGAAAATTTGAATGTCATTTCAGGGAAAGGCTCATGGTTAACGATGTTTTTTGTTCTTCTTGTTGTTGTTTTTTTTTTTGTTTTTGTTTTTGTTTTTCTTTTGTGACAGCTAACTCCTGCCTATATTTGTTCTTAATCTTTTTCATGGGCCCCCTTGAGTTCCTATCTCTGAAATATGGCTTCATTCAGCGATGAGACCATTTCTGGCTCCTTGTCTCATTCCAGAAACTCTACTCGTGTAACTCCCTCCACTCAGGTCCTAGATGCTGAAAACCCCAACTTCACAGTTGTTTTAATTCCTTAATGCATGGCCCTGGTCTGCTTGGTGTCTCTCCATCCTGTATGAAATGCCTTCTATTATCTGGGGCTACCTACTTCTTGCCTCCTTATTTTTGAATTGTTCTCTAATTAGCACTGAATACTCAGTACTCCCCTATCACAACCCTCAAGTACAACCTCTTCGCCCTTGTGCTTACTAGTTCCTCTTCTGCTTTACTTCTCAGACAAATTTTAACTAGTTTGTAAGGACTCAGACATACTCCTAAGCTCTCTGAGGAGGAAAGCTGAGTGCCATGCCCAGTCTGGGAATGTACCCATTTCTATGCTGTCTGGGATTCTGTGACTATTTCTCATTCTGCACACATAATGGGCTGAGGGGTGAGTAGGTGGTGAGGAAGTAGACTCAGCATGCACACATTACAGTTTCTAGAAGATGCCATAATATATCTACCCCCTTAATAGGCAATGAGCTCCTTGGGGATGGCTACTGATGCATTTTTCCACCTTTGTAAATTCAGTTTCAAGGCAAGGGAAACTAAGTCATGGATGTACCTACTATTTGTGCTGCTAGAGCAAACCTCACCTGATGCTGACCCTCTCTGTGGACTTTTCAGTTGCATTCTCTTCATTGTTTGAGTGCTGTTTTTTGCGACTTTCATTTGAGAGCCTCCTAGCTGACAGTGATTTCAGCACCATTTTCCTGACAGCGGACACCACCCTTTCTATCTTGGCTCTGATTTGATCTCCCTCATCTTCACAGTGAGAATTTTAGGGTCCTCATGGTGTGTGGGGCTGATGGCTAGGAAAGTCACATTCTGTAGCTAAAGTGAAAGTTCTATAAACATACAGCTTTTATTTGCTGGCCGATACTATAGATTACCTTATCCCCCCCCCCCCCCCAGACCTCCAAACTTAAGCAAAATGTTTAAGCAGATGATCCTTTAAAGAAAAAACAGCGTCACCATTCATTAAAGGATAAGTCAAAGTTCTAAGTAGACACACGTGGCAATATAAAAGTTCAGATATCTATCTAAAAATTATTTGGAAAGAGAGAATAATGTAGGTAGGTGTTTTGGCAACTGAAGGCCGTGTTCTGGCAAGCAATGGGCAAATTCGTGGAAGAGAGAATGTGTGCCTAGTACAAACGCCCCATGAATCTGAGTGGCTTGGGGCCGCCAGGTCCCCTGGCTGGGCCTTATTTTCCCCTTCTGTGAAATGAAGGAAGAGAGGCAGACGATCTCCCAGGCCCTTTCTAGCTCTAAATGTCCATGATGTATGGTGGTTTGAATTCAATTGATTATTTTCCAGACTCTTCCGTGCATGCCGGCTCAGCCCCGGCTCTCTCTGTGCAGCCTTTCTGACAGTGATAAGTTGCAAAGTCATATAGAAGGGAGTTTTCTGTCTTCAATTCGGGAGACATATCTGGCTCTATTACTTGGGGTAACTCAATTCAATTCACATTTGATTCAATGTTGACTGAATAGTTACTTCAGCCAAATTACAAAGGAGTCTCCTGGTTTCCCTTGTGAACCTTGGGAGGCCTGATGATTTTCCACTCTCTCTCCTTCAATCAACAAACATTTATTGATTGTCTGCTGTAGCCTAGATATTGAGCATTAAAGATGAATCAGATGGGACGTCTGCCTTTTGGAGGTGTACCAAGAAGGGCTTTAAATAAAAGTGACTTTCTGGAGTCAGACTTACCTGTGTTAAGTTCCCACCTTTCCTGTTTGGTAACTGGGTGACCTAGGAAAAGCAATTCATTCATTTAAGTTTGGTTTCTCACTTTGCAAAAGTAAAGACAGTAGTTTCTATTTTACACCATATGTGTAAAGACTCAATATAGAAATTCTGTGCTTATTGTAAGTGCCCAGTGTAGACATGGTTGCTCATGTGCTGTAAGACATAGACGAAGCCCAATCATGGTTTTAGAGCTTCTGTAAACATGCTTAGCTTTTGCTTAACATATGGGAAGGTGACATTTCCTTAATTTATGGAACGATGACCCGGCTGGGGTATGAGTTGGGGCCTTGGCAGTGGGAAAGGGGTTGAAACTGTATTCTAGACTGAAGACTTGGTAACACGAAGGTGGGAAGCATGCATAAAACTGGGGGTGACCAGGTGTCAGTGATAATGGGGACTGGGAGAGTCTCGTCCCTCCCAGCCCCGCCCCTGCAAGATCAGACAGGAAATACAGGATGTAGCCAGAATTTCAAGAGTCCCGAATGCCATGACAAAGAATTCTTCCGTCTCTGGTGGGGTGGCGGGGAGCGGGCTTTGAAAATTCGTAAGAGAAGTGACATCACACCTCTATTTCAGAATGTGCATGCTGGCAGGAGAGCAGGTCTGAAGGAGGCACCAGCCAGGAAGCTCGTGCAGCATTCCAGAGGAGACATCACAAAGACCGTATCCAAGTCCCTAAACAGTGGGGATGGAGAATGGGGCAGGCAGGATCTGAGATACATTGTAGACGTAGAGATAATAACTTCCGGTAGTCTGCCAGGTAGAGAAGGTGAAAGAAGAAATGAAAATGATCCCGAGACATTGAAATTGGACACCATGGTGAACGGTGACCATGAGACAGGGGATTTGGGATGCTTGGTGGGTTGTAGGAGGACGGGGGAAAGAAATTTCTGATATGGTCTGCAAGTACTTATGAAACTACTCCCTCTCTCCCTTCTCCCTCTCAGTCTTCTTCCCTCCCTTCCACTCTTTCTTCCCTCCCTTCCACTCTTCCTTCCCTCCCTCCTTTCCTTCCTTTTTGTCTTCCAAACTTTCTTCTTTCTTGTGGTCCAGTAAATATTTAACAAATCCTGTAAGTTATGCCAGGAGCTGGGTGTACATTGTAGACAAAACAGTCTTGGGAATGGTGATTGGGGACCTTATCCTCCAGCGGAGAAGAGAGCCATGTGGGTCCACGAGGAAGGAAACAGAATAAGGGCAGTTGGGGATGAACCAACTTAGTGAACCAAGAAGGTGACATTTATGCCAGACCCTCAAGGACAGAGAGAGCCAGCCCTTGGGATGAGAGAGCAGTGCCTTCCAGGCAGAGGGACTGGCATTTGTAAAAGGCTCTGAGGGTCCCAGGAAGTAGAAGGAAACCAGTGTGGTGGGTGTATAGTTGGCAGAAAGCATGGGGTGAGACTAGGAAAGAAGACCAGGGACACGGCTTGCTGGAGTATGTAGGATGTTACGAGAGAGACAAATACAGATATTTAAGCATGGACATGGCATCACAGGTTTAAAATCTAAGAGAAAAGTCTGTGTGTTATGTGGAGGGAGAGTGCATTCAGGGACAGTGGCTGGAAAGGAATTCCCTTTTGGGGCTGACGGTGGGATAATCGGGGCGGAAGCCTACGGTGGAGCTGGAGAGAAGGTTTGGAGTGTATCCTGGAGATTGTATTCCCAGGACGTCATGGTGAAGTTGATGTGGGCGGGTGTGGGAAAGAAGGAGGAATTCAACAACTCCTGGACTTCTGGCCAAGCAGCTAGTAACTGGCACCATTTATTTCCTGTGATGAAGGTGGAAGGAACCGGGAAAAAAAAAAAAAAAAAAGACTATGGGTTTAGACGCGCTATGTTTGGTATCCGTGAGATCTCACGAGACGATGTAAAGTAGGCCCCTGGGCCTGTGGATTTGGAGCTCAAAGAAGAGGTTGGTGCTGAATATAACATTTAGAAAGTCATCAGGGATCACTTATCCAACAATATTTACTGAGTATTTAATGGTTCTCTGTAGGTGCCAGGAATAAATCATAAATAAATCTAATAAGTCTATTAGACAGATGAGACACCTGCCTTCCATGTTCTAGCAACAGAACGATGGAGATGGACGAGAAGTAAGTAGATAAAATAATCACTGAATTTGGAAAGCGATGAGATAGGACAAGCCTGGGAAGCTGTGGAGCCCCTCTGAGCAGGGAAGGCCTTTCTTAGAAGGTGATACTTGAGGACAGGGTATGACAATGTTCCTTTGGGGAAGAAACATTTTAGGAGGAGGGAACTCAACGTTGAAGAGCCAGGAGCTGGGGAAGGACTTGGCACATTCCAGGAATGCACAGAAGTCCTCTGCACTAGACCAGGAGAGATGAAAAGATCTTGAACAAGCCCCAGGGGAACCCTGGTGGCCTCCACCATTCACATGAGTTAGAAGCAGAGAAAGACCAGCGAGCTAGCTGAGGCCCAGCAGGCACCTGGAACCCCAAGCCTAGAAATTGGGAATGAGGTGTGTGCTGGAGGTAAGGATGTAGGAATCACTGGTGCAGATGTGGCCCTGGTGTCCTCAGGGAAACACACACTTATCTTTGCAGAGACCATGGAGCAGAAGGAGAAAAGGACCAAGCATAGAGCCTTGGGAGAGAAGGAACATCCACCCCTCCCCACCCCCCAGAAGCCTAGAACAAGCAGTAGGAGAGGCAGGAAGGAGGGAACAGAGAGGCAGGCCATGGGAGGGGTCCACATTAAGAAGGACAAGGTGGGTCACCTCTCAGGGGCTGCAGCTCAGAGGTCAAGTGCAGGAGAGGGAGAGAAAGACGCTGACATGGCGGGCTGGATGGTGGGATCACAGGGGGTTGTTCTGAGCCCAGGAGGAGAGAAAACAGATTCAGCATGCAGGAACTGTTGTTTCAAAACATTTGCAGGGAGAAAGATGGCCCGGGTAATTGTTTAAGAAGGAGAAGGGATGGTGGGAAGTTTCTTTGTTTTGAAGAATTTTTTCCTTTCCTTGGAACGGACTCCGTGCCAAATCTGGGCCTCTGTGCTGAGGCAGCAAGTTTCCTCGGCTTTTTGGAACATGGTACTGCCGAGGCTAAGACGGCCACTCCCCACTTGGCCCCCAAACCCTTGCTTTTGGTTCAGGCGAAAAACAAAAAAAATCAACTGGGCAAAGCAAGGCTGCTCTTTGATCCCGGGTATCCTCCAAGCTTTAAACCACACTTGCTCCAAACTGTCACAACCTGTGTAGGTCCCGTCACAACCTGTGTGATTTCCCGTCCACATGCCCGAGAGTTCCTTGTAAAGTCTTAGGCAGAGCTGGTGCCCAGTCAACGCCTGTGGTTTGGTTGGACGGCTGGGATGTGCAGAGAGCCTCGTGGCCCCCGACTGGGGCGCCAGAACCGTCTCATCACGTGGCACGAGTGCACGCTGATGACTCCGTGTCGTGTGGGTGTGGGTGGGTGACGACATGCTGCCGTGTGTGTGGGTGTGCCGGTGCAGCGTTTCCCCCCTCCCCAGACAGCCTCGACAGACGTTGGCTGGGCCACCGACTTCTTTTCCAGCACGAGGAACTTCCCGTGCCAAGCCCTCGCGCCTGGGATTGCATTTAAAAACAGATGATGCTTTACACAGTCCGGTAAGAGCGAGGAGCCGGTCCTGGGGAAGTGGGAATACAGTATAGCCGGTGTGTGTGTCTCTCCTCTGAGATTCAAGATGTCAAAGTGTGTTACCCTGGTTATTGCTTTACAGTATTTCAAATTGTGTTACATTACATCACGCCGCTCCAGAATACGAAGTGTGCCCCAAACTGTCAGATAACGGGCAAACGCAAGGGCTGCCTGACATGATGAGTTATCCTTGAGTGGTTTCGCGTAATCACAGCACTCTTTAGGGAGGGGGGAAAACACCAAAACAAACAAAAAACAAAACCCAAAAAACCCAGAGCTAGACACTCTGGACCAAGCAGCAGTGTAATCAGATTCGCTGACCCACGCCAGCCGCCGCAAGTGCACTGGCTGGCCTGGCTGCCCTGTCGCGCTCCGTGAGCCACTGCGGGCGCACCTGCACCTGCCGATAGAGAAACCCCACCAGTGAAGGTCCTTCCCGATTAATAGAGCTATTGCTCACCCAGCAGGGGAAATTAGTGACAGGTGGAAATGACCATTTAATTCACCCTGCAAGGCTACGTGCTCTCAACAGGCCGGTAGACGCCTGATTCACAGACCCTGTCATGCCATCACAGCAAAGGGGCACCACTTCCTGGGGACAGTAGGATTCACAGCTTGGGGGAGGTGGCTTCATTTTACAAACAGGCATTTCGCAGACTCTGTGTGTGTGTGTGTGTGTGTGTGTGTGTGTGTGTGTGAGTGTATGTATATATGCATGTGCTTTTTTAAAGATTTTATTTATTTGAGAGAGAGAGAGCACAAGCAGGGGGAGCAGCAGAGGGAGAGGGAGAAGCAGGGAGCTGAGCAGGGAGCCCCACGCCGGGCACCACTACAGGACTCCTGGCTTGTGACCTGAGCGGAAGGCAGAAGCTTATCAGACAGACATGCAGTCATCCCCCTGCCTTTTTTTTTTTTTAAAGTCCTTTTTATAATTGGGATTTGCATCTCTATTAAAACTGCAAAGAATGAGCATTTTGAACGCGAGCTGTAATGACGGCGGCAAGTCAGAAGAAAAAGTCCAGAGGAGACGTCAGCCAATATGGAGGGGTGGTCATGTGCCAGAGGCCCTCTCTCCACTCGTGGTTGGATCAGGAAAGCCTGGTCCTCCTGAGTCAAACCAGAAGGGGTCCTTGGAAGGCACACTGAGGCCAGCTAACCGTGTGAATAACCAGGACTTTTCATTAAGAGCTGCTGGGGTTGGAGCGGGGACAACATGACCAGGCCCCATGGTGAGGCCGCACCTGGGGGGTGGTCAGCAAGGTCACTCTGAGCCTGATCGGAATCGCGTCTGAGGAGAGGCTCAGGGTAAGAGGTCAGAATGATGGGAGACTCATGCATGGCTTAAAAGCTGAGACACAGCCCTGGCTTGTCTCCATATTTGTTTCCAACCACTTCCTGCCTTGCGTTCTGTTGTCTACCCATTGGGTCTTCTCCCCGACTTGTCCTTCCCCCACAGGCTGCTGTTGGTGTCCTTCAGATGTGTCCTTTACCACATTTCTCAACCAAACCCACTGGAGCCTTTCTTCAAAGCAGGACTTAGATTTCTTCACTCTTGAGCCCGTCCGGATTTCTCTATCTTGTGAGCCCCTGTCGTGAATGGTTCTTGACTTCTCAGTGTTTCTTGGAAGTTTGAGCAAGTCCCAAGTGTCCTGGGGGACCCTACTGAGGTTCTGGAGCCATTTGTCATGGGCTCTTTTTGAGACTCGAGCTCCTGAAACGAGGAATATCCAATGGCCCAGGCAGGTCCTAATCAAACAAACATCCAGTTTTGGAGGAGGAGGGGGGCGGAAATGAGGGTATGGTCTGGGCATCAGGGAGACCAACCCACAGGCTTCCGGAGCTGAGTGTTTCAGACTCCATCTCCGGCAGAGGGGAGAAGAAGGAATGCAAGAGAGCTCACGGGGACACACCTGTCAGTAGTGGGATGCTTTTTCTTGTCCCGTGTGAGCCCCAGTGGCTTCTCTTTCCTCTTACAACCATGATTTGCCTGGTTCCTGGGTGTTATTGCTCACCGGACTTCCAAGTCCCTGTGGCTCAGTCAGTCTGCTGAATAAGGGAATAAAGATCCCCTGGGATTTTCCTCTGAGCGCCTTCCCCAGGGGTGGTGGTACCCAGCAGTCTGTCTCCGGGTCCCCCATGGATCTGCTTTGGGACATTTCTTTCAGGAGAGACCTATTTAAGCTCCTTAAGAAGTAAGTCCCTGGATGGTTGAATAGCCACCCACAGAAGGTCTGACACTGTGGGTTCCTCAATGTGCTTCATGGCACGTTGCTATTCTCCATCTTGAATTAGCTGTGTCAGAACTCAGTAACCCTAGAGGAGAGTCTGACCCAGAGGAGACTGATTGAGTGAGCAATCTATCATCCATCCATCTATCTACCTGTCACCTATCTATCAATTATCTATCTATCTATCTATGCAAATTAGCTCATGCAATCATGGGGACTGGCAAATCCAAAATCTGTAGGGCAGGCCAACAGGCTGGACACTTGATCTAGAGTTGATGTTGCAGGCTTGAGTCCAAATTCATCAGGGTAGCAGGCTGGGAACTGAGACAGAATTTCCATGTCACCATCTTGAGGCAGAATCCCTTCTACTTTGGGGGAAACTCATTCTTTGCTATGAAAGCCTTCAACCAACTGGATGAGGCCGACCTACATTGTAGAGGGTAATCTGCTTTTCTCCAAGTCTGATGATTTAAATGTTAATCACATCAAAACATACCTTTAGGCAACATCTAAACAGGTGTTTGAGCCCATTGCGGGGCACCAGAAACCTAGCCATATCAACACACAGAATTGTGCATCACAGAAGGGAAAGGCCATGGTGGGTAGAAGCTTTTATTTATTTATTGTTATTTATTATTTATTTATTTATTTTTTAGAGGGAGAGAGTGTATGTGAGTAGGGGTAGGGGGTAGGGGCAGAGGGAGAGAGAGAATCTCAAGCAGACTCCCCGCTGAGTGGGAGCCTGATGCAGGACTGCATCTCACAACCCTGAGATCATGACCTGAGCTGAAGTCAAGACTCACACAACTGAGGCACCCAGGCTCGCCCAGCATCTGTTTTTCTTAACAGAAATTGTGGTAGTAGTTAGGGGACTGTGCTCACTCACCAGCTTTACTGACTTATCAGAAAGCTCTGTGCTTCTCTTCCTTTTGCCACCACACATCACCTGGGCCAATGGTGCGGGAACATTATGGACTCATGATAGAATTATGGATTCGCAGTCATTTCTCTGATATTTTACTGCTCGATAATGTCATGTCTCAAGACGTGGCCGAGTGTGGCTTAAAAATGTGTACTTGCCTGAGTAGGTCAGCTTCCGGAAGTACATTCCCACCTGTTGGATGGTAATGAACCAAGTAACAGCTCAAAGCCTGTTGGTTGAATGCCTACACCATCTCAGCGTGATGATTGCAAGTGCTAAGAAGAGTTCTAGGCCGATAGGTGAGGTAAGGGGAAGATGATAGTCAGTTGGTGGTAAGCCAAGAAAGCCTTCTGTGTCTATCTTACCCAACACCAAGTACCAGGAAGATGGGGAGAACATGCCTGGATGCTGGCAGTGGACAGAAATTGAGGCAGATAGTTAGCTGTGGAGAAATCTGTAAGAAGGCAGTAGGCCTTTGGACACTGCTTTGGGTTCAGTGATGTTCTTCACAAGCTCATGTGGAAGTCCCGGCCCTCCCTATCTTGGAATAGGACTTTATTTAGGGAGAAGGTTGTTGCAAATGGAGTTAAGGTGAGGTTGTACTTGAGTAGAGGGGATCCACAATCTGATATGAACCGTGTCTTTACAAAAGAGGGAAAACTTGGCCACACACACACCAGATGAAGGCAAAACCCCACAACACAAGGCATGCAAAGATGACCAACCCACCCCCAGAAGAGGCTGGTGGAGAAGCATGGAATAGATCCATCCTTCTTCCCAGCCCTCAGAAGGAGCCAACCCTATTGACAACTTGCCCTTGGACTTCTTGCCTCCAGAACTATGAGACCACAAATTTATGTTGTTTAAGCTGCTCAGTTGATGGCACCTTGGCACGGCAGCCCTAGAAAACCAACACAGGCACTAGCCCAACCAATTTCTGGCCCTGAAGTCGGGTAGTTTAAATGTGGTAAGAGTTTGGCTCTGGAGAGAGTGCCGTGTCACAAAGAACCCAGACCACAGAAATGAGGGTTCTGGTGCCTCGGGACATGCATGCTGGGTCTCAAAGAGCCAAGCTTCCTGGAGTCAAACATTGCGGCAGAGCTAAGTCTCTGAGGAGGAACCAATGGTGTGTGTAGCCCACGAAGCCAGTGCTCTGGCCAGATTCCCTTTTCTGGCTCTGGGTGGCTTTGTCCAGGTTGTGCTTCCCTCCTGACTGTTCACACCTGGAGCCTTCATCTCCTGATTATCCTTAGGCTATTGGAGCTTCACCCAGATGTGCCAGACTAGATAGTGCCCAGAGTTTACGTTCTTCATGGCTGCCCCTAGTCAGTGCCTCAAGGAGGGACAAACTCCAGTGTGAGTTCTTCTCTAGGTGCATTGGCTCCCTCTTGCTGTTATAACAAAGGTCAGTGAGTGTGGTGGTTTCCAACAACGCAGCCCAAGTGTAACCCTCCTCCTCTTCTGTAGCCAGCGCAGGAACAGACTGGACCACATGCTCCCGGGGAAAACTGAGTAAGGAAGGGCAGAAGCAGGGAGGGAAAAGGAAGAAGCTGAGTGTGGGTTAATTTCCTGTGAAGTACCAATGTCATCCAAACCCCACAGGAGGCCTGGGGAGGGAGGCAGGATGATGGCTCCCACCGGGATCAGGCCTAATCCCCGGAAACTGTGTGACCTTATTTGAAAGAGAGTCTTTGCCGAGGTGATTCAATTAAGGAATTTGTGATTATCCTGGATTCTCTGGGTGGGTCCCTCCCAAAATGCTGTCATAACCATCCCTACAGGAGAGGGGCTGCGGGAGAGTCAGTAAACACTGAGGGAGAGATAGGAGCAGAGAGGAGAACGATGTGGCCCCAAGCCAGGGGACGCTGGCAGCCCACCAGAAGTTGGAGGAGGCAAGGAATAGATTCCCTTCCAGAGCCTCCCCAGGCATCAGATCACCTTGATTTTGGCTCAGGGGGTGCCGATTTTGGACTTCTGGTCTCCATAACTGTGAGAAAATACACTTCTGTTGTTTTGAGAGACTCAGCTGTGATAATTTGTTACAGCAGCCCCTGGAAATGGGTCCAGGGTCCACAGTAGGCTCTGCCTTCCTTGTCTGGTGCACAGCCAGACTTGCTGGGGGCAGGCCCTGTGCATATATGACACATGACTCCTCAGAGCCAGAGGGGAAGCCGACTGTAATTCCACCTTTGGAGGCACAGAAATTTAATCAGAGGGTGCTTGTCGTTTCTCCACAGACCTCCCTCTGGTGTTAAATGTACTTATTCACTAATAAGTAAAATGATAGCAGATGTTATGGGATGACTTCCCCTCCAATGGCCTTAGACACATCGTGGATTCTTGCCACCGCCTCTTTTCTCATCTACAGGAGACCCAGGCTATGTAAGTGGGAAGCATATTGGTGCCAGTTACTGGACACCCACTCGGCTTAATAGAAAACAAAACTAGTGTTGGATTTAAGTGTGCTTTTAGAGAATGGCGCCAAAGAAAACATTGTCAATCAACAAAACAGAATCTTTTTTTTTTTTTAAAGATTTTATTTGTTTATTTGACAGACAGAGATCATGAGTAGGCAGAGAGGCAGGCAGAGAGAGAGAGGGGGAAGCAGGCTCCCCGCCAAGCAGAGAGCCTGATGCGGGGCTCGATCCCAGGATCCTGGGATCATGACCTGAGCCGAAGGCAGAGGCTTTATCCCACTAAGCCACCCAGGACTTACCCCCCCGCCTTTTTTTTAAATTACTGAACAAAGTCTTCTCATTTCTGGGCCCATGCTGACAATCTGTGGGTATGAGTGATAGAAAAGATTGGAGAAAAATAATACAAAGTAGCTAGCCCAGGGCTCCAGATAAAGTGTGGCTGTTCAAGTGTCCACTTAGCATCTCACTAACTAAATCCAGTCCATAATGTACCCAACTTAATGACTGGTTTTATTTTTAAGCCAATAGCAGTATTGAAGGCCACAACATAATGATAAATCTATCTTTTGCAGTGACCCTGTTTTCAGATGTCTGTCTAACCATGAGTGAAATCACTACAGAATCAGAGGCTCATTTTAGGAAGGGAGGAAGACTCCAGACTTGACATAAATGTTCACCAACTTAATGACGTAAGTCTGGCGTGATCTACTGATACATGGTCTCTCCTACTCAGTGCTTACCTCCTCCAGACAAGGGAACTGGGTCTAATTCACCTTTGTTCTCCTTCTGGCGCAAGGTCTGGCACTCAGAAAGTTCTCAGCAAACATTTGGCTTCAAATGTGGGTTCACTTCAGTTCAACAAACACAAAGCCGCTGAGAGAGGCTGGTGTTGTCCGAGTGGACAGTGGTTTCAGGCTGGGTAATAAAATCTACCTCTGGTCACTGGTGGTTTTGCATACATTTGCTTTGCAAATGAGCGAGAGCTGTTTGTGACTTAAACCATTTTATTCAGGACGCGGTGAAGGAAGCCCTAGCCTCTCCAGGCTTGTCAAACCTCGGTCATATCCGATTTTCTGGGTCCAATACCTGTCTGGATTGCTTGAGAGCAGAAGCCTGCCTACAGATGGTGGGCAGGGCAGAAGGCAGAGGGCTTCTTACAAGAACTCCAGTCTCTTCGTTTTTCTGAACTCAGGATTTTTATCCCTAAGACAGTTCTTTGCCACTGACTGTCTCAGGAGGATACTGTCCATCCCGTCCGGCTCCATTGAGTGAACTCAGCTCTCTCACATTGTGCTTGGTGGCCTTGGTGGCCAGAGTTTATCTGGGAATATCTCCAAGCTTGTCTTTCTGACCCCTCTTCTCTACCCGATAAGTATTCAGCACCTGCTAAGTTGCACTCTTGGCTCTGGCCTGTAGAGCCCTGGCATGATGGGACTTGCCATACCTGTTCTCTGGTTCCAGTAGGCTCCCCCTGGGGTTCACCTGAATTTCAGAGGTCAGCTAGGCTCCTTTTCTACTCACGTTATTCCCTCAAAGGAGGGTATTGGACCATTCTATTAACAAATCTTTTGGGAAAAGTGAGGCATACGCCAGTAGATGAAACATTTGACTTATTCTTTCTTCTCCCTTCTTTCTGTTGACTCCCTCCTTATTTTCCCCAAAGTCTGCCTTCCCCATCCCCTTAGATCTGGGCTCCCTGATGTTCCCACACAGGCTTACCCCACACTGTACCGTCCGTGTTCTTGAGTCAAACCTGATTGACACTGGGTATATTTACATGGTCTATCTCTCCATCCCAGGACTTGCCTTTGAGTTATTCTTTGGGCAGCCCTTGTCCTTAGACGGATGTCCCGGGGCTGCCCGACCTGGTGCCCACCTGAAACCATGGTCGCATCACCTCCCTTTTGCTGATGGAGTCCCTGTGCTTGGTTTCCGCTCTGCCTTATCTTAAGGCTTGAGCTCCCACGTGAGCTTCTGGTCCTCAGTCCTTTGGGAAACCCCAGTCCCTCGGTAAGAATGGGACAATTCCTGACTCTGAAGCTTTCCTTCCTGCCCTCTGACCACACCCCGCCGCAGATAAAAGCCATTGGGAATTTTTTGGATTTCTCTATCTATGTTCTCTTTATATGACCCGAAGCCATGTTTATTCACCTGGAAATATCTGATTACACCCCAGACCCATGCCGCCACTGCTTTTCTGAATCACAGTGAGAAAATGCCAAGCCCGTTGGGCGCTGGGCCCCCGGCTGGCTTGCTGACCTCCTGCCGCTACCCTGGCTGTTTCCCCCAGCGTCTGGCAGAGGGGTGATTCTCAGCCGGGTCTCACTCCTCCGTCTCACTCCAGAAAGCTGCCATGCCTCACCAAGCAAATCCAGAGATGGGAATTTTTGTTTGTTTGTTTGTTTCGAGAGCATGGAATTTTAAGTAGCCCAGCCAGCCAAAACACAAGCAGGAGCACACATTGAAATACAGGGGAAACAATTCCACGCCATATGGGTGATGATACCGAAACTCATTCAGAAATATATTTAATGCCTCAGACGCTCTTGAGTGTTTTTTTTTAAAAACACTTACACTTGACTGAAATGACTTTCTGCTTTTGTATTTCCGTGTTCTCTGGCTGTGGTCTATAGATACGTGAGTCGCGACTTATAAAGTAACGCAACAATGTTCTGAAACCATTTACCACATTGACTATTACTAATTTGGATTACGCCTCATGATTCTCAAAGCTCCTCGTTAGACCTTAGCATATTTCATTAACATGCATATACTACTCTGAAGCAGTCCGTGGGGGTTTCTGCTTCAAAGTTGGGGCTGTTGCAGAAACATTTTGGATATTTTCATTTGGGTTACGAGACGCGGAAAACAAGGAGCATCATTGCGCTAAGTTAGAACAGTAGTACTTACAAACGTTAGCAAGCATCAGAATCATGTTGAAACTGGAAAGCTTGTTAAGATAAAGAATTCTATCCCCTGCCCCTTGCATCTCTGGCAGGTGCCCGGGTGGTATGAACGTATGCTGGCCCAGGGACCACATTTTGAGAACTCTTGTCCGGGAGCATTGGTTCCTGATCTGGGTTGACAAGCAAAATAGCTGGGAAAATCTTAAAGCACATCAATGAGCTATGAAGCATATATAAAAATGACCATCGCCAGTGTGTGTGTGCAATTAGGACAAGTTAGAAACAGAGTAAATGCCCAACAGCAGGGGATTAGATAACTAAATGTGAGCATATTCATATAGCGAACCACCAAATGGAAGTGGAAGATGCAGTAGAGCTGTATCAAGCAACATGGATAATTCTTACAAATCTAAGATACAGTGAAAAAAGGAACTTGTACAGGACTGACTTTAATACATCATTTGTTTAAGGCTCAACCGTCTACAAAATAACACTATGTATCATTTCACTACATACAGTGTAGAAGTATAAAGATATGTGTGGGGAACAGAACCCCAAGGTCATGAGCATTGGTAACTCTGAACAAGGGTAGAGGGGTGGGCTAACCCTGCCACCTGTAGCAGCATATGCTACAGCATTTTTCAAACCTTCTTTTTTTTTTTTTTTCTACAAAATGAGAGATGATGAATGTATATATCTCCACGTTCCCACCCGGGGATGCTTGTTTTGATAGAACTGTGATTCTTATACACAGATTCTCTGCCCCTCCTGAAATATACCCCATACTTTTGACCCCCCCATGGGACCACCCTGACCATCCATCTTACTGACCAGGTTTGGTAACGGATACCTTTGGAAGTGGGTTTAGGTTTTCGGAAATAGTCTAACAGCGGAGAAAGTTAGAAGAAGGTATTAGCGTCTCTGAAGATGCTTTGTAAAGAGAAGCAGAGCTCAGATGCAAATATGGATTATTACTGAGACCACTGGGAAGAGGCTACATAGACACGAGGAGCCTAGGGACGTGTTACCAAGCTGATCGCATTTGTTTCCGGTCGGTCCTTGAACGCCGATAAAATGACCAAACCATTCATTGAAAGAAAGAGTCCAGCTTCACAGCTGCTTGGTTTCTAAGAAGTTAGTAAAACCATTGTGCAAAACTCTTTAAATGTAGCGGGCCAAATGCACGTCGTGTTTCTGGAATGACTTCCTTCTAATACCATTTTGGGCCATTTTCAGAATTCTGCGAAGTGTGGAAGCATGGAGGTTATTTTCTTGCAGAAACATTCCCACTTCCAGGGTCCCCCTGAAGAGGGGTGCTGCCATCAGGAGAAGCCGTAAATACATGCTGTTGGCTTCGTGTGGGGGTCGGTGAGCTTGAAGGGTGCTGGTATTAGAGACCGAACAGGTGCAGGTCCAGGATATGCAAAGGATGCTGGAAACATGCTGCCTTGAGTAAACTTGGAAGGCGAGCTGAGGGCTTCTAAGGCTGTAGCTCTGGTGGAAAAAAAAAATTAGAAACCATGTTGTTACTGGTGAGTGCTGGGTTTCCTTCACTAGACAGGGATGGGAGGGTTTTGTTCCATTATTATTGTTGTTGTTTTTCTTCTTATTCTTATTATCAATGCTTCTCTGGTTCCTGCTTTATCACCGCTGCGGATACTGAGTGTGTGGAGGGTAGAGAATTTTATTTTTTCCGCGTGACTTACCATGCCGTGAGAAACTTTGTCAAAACTGTATGGAAGGGGCTGTTCTTCATTCCTGTGGTTTGCCCCAGATGCTGTCGAGGGCGAGAGCCGAGGAGGGGATGGCTATTTGCATGTGTGGAAGGAAGGGGGTGTGAAGTGGGTACGCCAATATTGGTGGCCCAAAGGAATAACAGTGGCAAGACGACTCACTGCCACCACCTTCTGCTGTCCCAGGGATGAGGGTTAGACTGGGAAGTGGCTGCCCAGTCCCCATGGGCATCACAACATCTGGCCACGGACTATGTGTAAAGCACCGTCTATGGCCTGAAGAGGTAAAAAAGGGGTTATGTCTTTCCCCACCCACTGATCGGATTGTAGGGGACTCTGAGCCTGATAGGATGAGACAGGCCCGAGCTAGAAGGAGCCTGGATCCCCGTGTCACCTTGTAGAAGGCTGCGGACCAATCAGGAATGCCTGCACTGGACAGGTGCTTGAATAAGAACTACATTTCCTTCGTGGGAAGCCACTGACAATGTAAAAGTTTATTTGCTACAGCAGGTAACGTTCCTGTGATGAATGGCTACCACAGGGAGGGCAGATAGAACCCAGTTATCCCTGGTACCAGATTTAAAGACAGGAGGAGAATCAGCCTTACTCGGTAGCCCTTACGTTTGGCCCCCGGCTGACGGTCTTTTCAATGAAAAATCAGCTTTCCTGGGAGACAGTGCGATGTCACCCTCTCATTTAAGTGCCCTGCCATGCAGAGTTTTACTGAGCACTTGAGTGAACCAGAAGAGCTTTGTGTCTTGTATCAGAGAGCTCCCTATTTTTTTTTTTTTTTCCCTGCTGGAAGAAACAAGAAAATGCATTCCATTTGCCACTGGTCATGCTGTGATGACAGATAATTAGAAACTTTAATCAATCTTGTTTTGTCAGCATGACTTTAATATCAAAAAGAGACCGCATTTTAAAATAAACCCACAAATAAATATAAAATTTAGGGCTGTGAAGTGTCAATAATGAAGCATAATGATGTTAAGTAATGATATCTCACAACCCTTCCCCAAACCGCTTGTGTGTATCGAATTCTCGCCCTCCACACCTCTCTGCATTTGCATCTGCATGTAATTTTTATTTATTTATTTGCCCTTCGTATCTCATGGATCACTGCTCCAAGTTCCGTGGACATGGGTGGACGAAGGTCTCTACAGCGTAGCCTCCTCTTTCTCGGGCCCCATTTGGCATGTCGGAGCAGGATTTTGAGCCCGACAAGCCTACCTCCAAATTCGGCTTTGGCCCTCTCCTGGCGTTGTGATCTCATCCCACTAAGCGGCATCTGTTTCGCTACGTGTAAATGACCGATACATTTACCTGAAGCCCTTGCCAGGGTCAAGGGAGGTAGCTCGCACGCAGGCCCCAGAGTACCTAGCGTGCTATCTGATACGGGACGCTGAGGATGAGCTCTCGAAGATGCGGAACCTGCTCTGTTTCCCTTTCTAGAAGAAAACAGCGCAGCTCGAGGACTAGAATTCATCAAGGGTGTGTTCAGCATCTCTCCCCTTGTCCTGCCAACAGCTTGCCAACCGGGCAGGCGGGCAGGCAAACCAGGACAGCAGCGTGTGGCCGTGGGAGGACTTTCTGGACACTGCGGCCTGCCCTTTCCAAATAGGAGGAAGCCGTCCTTCCTTCGCGAGCAACTGAGGCGTGAGAAGGCTCGCGGTCCAGAAGGATGCTGTGCGTGGGGACGCCCGATGACTGTCTGCAGAACCTCCTTCCTCTGCTGGGCATACTGGAGAGGTTCTGGACAGAGGCCGATGCTGGCAGTCCTGAGTGCGTGTCATTTCGGGTGTGATGAGGCAGGGAGCTTAGTCAAGGGTAGAGCTGGAGGCCAAGTCGTGCTTAGGGCTTCACACACTGTTGTAATTTGGTTTGGTTCCACTGGCGAAGGCTCCCGGAGGCTCGCAGATGGGTGTTGGTGGCGGCTCGCCCCCTTCCTGTTTTGTCGGGATCGTCATCGTCCTCGGTGGGGCCGTCCCATGCTGCGCGCTCGCTGTGGACCCAAACCGTGCCCTTTTTCCAGACCCAGCTGATGTCTTCCTTCTTCCCAGAGTGTTTCTTGGTCCAATGTGCTCCCCAAGGGATGCTTTTTAAAATATTTTAAAATCGAAGTGCCCTTGACTGACGCTATAGGACCCGTTCCGGGGACACGGCACCGTGATTTGACATTTACAGACATTACCCAGGGATCCCCCCTAGAAACCTCCACGTGATGCTTTTTGACGTTATCGCCCCAACGGCAATCGCAGCTGGCGCAGAATTTAAGGTTATTTTCTCAAGGCTTTCTTTCTATTTTTCGTTTTCCAGCAAGATGGTAGGTTTACCCGTTTCGCCACCTAATCAGCGATGTTGACCAAGGACCCGCCGTGGGCCGGCCCTGTGCTAATTGCTCTCACCTGTTATTGTATCTTCTTCCACACAAAACACCGGGAGGGAGTTTCCATCCCAGCTTCCTTGATCTTTGAGCCTTAGATTTTTCCGATACTTTGTTCACAAATCTCCAGCCTGAGTCACACAGCACGTGAGTAAGTGAGAGATCCGGACTTTCAAGCCTAGTTCTGACCGCCTGCCCCACAGCGACCGCTCTCAGGTGTGCCCATGCTTCATACCCGTTTTGTATGCACCGGAACGTGCGTTTATGTGCTTCACGTGTAATTAAAACTTAATAAATCTCGATCAAGCCTTTGAAAAGGACACTGTAGGGACGCTTTCTAAGAGCGCTTCTTCCAACTTAATTTCCCCCCCACACTTCAGAAAAGCCGAGTAGGATTTAAGATAAGGGACTTGAGATTACGCAGTGGAACTTGGTTGGGCATTTCACGACTCTGTCGATGGATGTGATCGGAGGTTCACTGCGCTGTTGGTGGTTTGATTGTATAAACCGGTTTAGGGCTGGGTGGACGCTGGGGAGGAGAACGATGGCAACAGAGTTGGGAGACCCAGGACCTTGACAAAAAGCTAGTGCTCCTAGGAGAATTAGACATTATCCAGAAATCAATATTTATAGGCTCAGTGAGCAGAAAGCCTGCTCAGTCGATGGAGTAAACTTCTGGAAGCCCCCAAACGCTCCCCAAACGCTCATAGCCAAATTGTCCTCTAGCTGCAGAGACCTGACCGGTAGTTAAGCCAAGGGGCCTGTTACCACGGACGCTTCCGTCTGTGGAGTGACCCGGATCATGCCCCTCTGGGGAGGCCACGGGGTCTTCTTGGTGGCCTCTTGGTCATCAATGCACCAAAGGCCTGTGTAAGTCTTGAATGATGGTTAGGGCTCAGCACCTGAATCCCCCAAACATTTCCTGCCACGGCCTCCCCCAATCCCACTCTACGACCCATCAGGCAAAAGTCATACTCAGGATTTTGATTCAAATCAAAGCGTGATCTCTGGGTGAACTAGACTAGGTTACATGGAGTCTTTCTTTTTGGCCTGGGGCAGACTCAAGACAGAGAATCAATATGGGCTGGACAGCCTCTTATACCCCTTTTCTTCTAAGTGCACACCACTCACGTTTTGGCCCTCTGTATTCTATCTCTCTAACAAGTAAAGATGGGCCAATTTAAGGAATCACTAGCAAATCACTGGAGGGAAGAATGGAGTGTTTGTCCTCATGCTGAGAGCAGAGTGGACCACTCATCCTTCCTAGAGTGAAACCCTCTCGATCCTCCTTTCATACAGAGAGAGAGGGAGAGGGGGAGGGAGAGCAAGAGAGAGACTGATTGGGAGAAAGAGCCCAGAAGACGTAGAACCTTAGAAATCTTCTCTAGGTGGGTGATTCCTAACTAGGAACTGAATATAATCCTCTTTCCTCTCAGGCATATGGAAATAAGGGACAAAAACTGAAAACCAAGGAAAAAAGAGAGGGAAAACCTGTATCTCTATCCTAATGACCCAACAAATATCTCTATACTTGACCAATACACTTGAGAACTCCTTGTGCTTAGAGGACAAGGTGTGTATGAGCAGACAGGGAGAGGTGATGGGCTCTCCCTAGGAGCCAGTCCCAGGTGCTACTTCTTCTCACTAGGTAAATGTGACAGCAGCAAAAGTGTCATCAAAATCTGGCTTGGAGTCAGAGCTGCATTCATGAGACCTGTACACAGGACTGTGGGTGTTTCTCTTATCTGAAAGAAAAAATCTCATCCATTCAACAGTGTGTGGGGCTCTGTCCTAGATGTTGGGAAGAATCTTGGGGTGGTGGGAACACATAAAATGTACTCAGGGATAACCCAGCTGCAGTGCAAAGAAGGGAGAAAGAAACATCAAAAAGTGACAGGAGAACCATCCAATGTTGTGGGTCTAGCAAGACTGACAAAGAAGAAAATCGAGAAGACACAAATGACCAACATCAGGAAAGGAAGGGGAGCTATTAACTAAAAGGATAATGAAGACAGAGCATGAACAATTCTATACCCATAAATACTACAACTTGGAAGAAAAGGACCAATTCCTCAACAAATCACAAACTACCAAAACTCACCCAAGACCTAAGTGGTAAATTGAATTTTAATTATTCAAGAAATTGAATTCATAGTTAAAAAAAATCCTGAAAAAGAAATCTTGAGGACTAGATGGTTTCACCAGCTAATACCAACAAAACTCTAAAGAAATACTATCCATTCTATATAAGCTCTTCAAGAAATAGGAGGAGAGGGAACACTTGCCAAATCATTTTATGAAGCCAGGATTACCTTGATACAAAACCAACCAAAGTTGGTATTAAAAAAGAAAACTGCAAACCAATATCCTTCATGAGTACAGAAGTAAAAAAAAACCTCCTAAAATGTGAGCAAATCATGCTCAGCAATTTATACAGGGGAAAGTACACTGTCAGCAAGTGGAGTTTCTCTACGAGTACAGAGCTGGTTCACCATTCAGAATCCATCAATGTAATAAAAAGAAAAAACTGCATGATCAGTATCAGTTAATGCAGAAAAAGCATTTGACAAAATAAAACTTCTATTTATTACAAAATTTCCCAGCAAACTAAGAACAGAGGGGAGCTTCCTTAAACTGATAAAGGGCCTCTATGAAGAAGTATAGAACATCGTACTTCACGGTGAAAGATTAAATGTTTTCTCCGCAAGATCAAGAAGGCAAGGCTGTCCACTTGCAGCAATCTTCCACCATCCTGGAAGTTCCAGCCAGTGCAATAAGGTAAGAAAAAGAAGTGAAAGGTAAATAGACTGGAAATAAATAAATGAAACGGTCTCTGTTCACAGATGACATGATTTTCTACACAGGAAATCCTAAGGCATCGATGAGAAGCCTCCTGAAACTAACAAATGGGGTTGACACAGTCAGAGGAAGCAAGATCTGAAATTCCAATAAGACCCAAGCAAGACTTTTTTTTTTTTTTTTTTGGTAGCTTCTTCTAAATTATATGGAAAGACAAAGGGTTCCTAATAACTGAAACAATTTTGAAGAAGAGGAATTAAGGAGAAAGAATCAAAACACTCAATTAAAAAGTTGCCTCATTTGGGGCTGAATCCCATGATCTCAAGACCATAACCTGAGCTGCAGTCGGGAGTTGGATGTTCAACAACCTGAGCCACCCAGAGTCCCCAGAAGGGCTAGTTTTCAAAAATAAGTGGTGATACCAGTCCCTCAGATGGGAAACAGCTGGAATTCTTACACTATCCTGTAGGAATGGGAGATGGCAGAGCGTTTCTGGAAAACACTTCGGCAGTTCCTTATGAGGTTACATATACACTCATCACATGACCCAACAATCTCACTCCCAGATTGCCCTAAAGAAATGAAAGCTTATAGTCATCCAAAAACCTGTACATGAATGTTTGTGGAGCTCTGCTCATAATTGCCCCAAACCAGAACCCATACAAGTGTGTTTCCATGTGTAAATGAATAAACCATGCCATGTCCACAATAAATACTACTGTGCAATAAAAAGGAGTGAACTATTAATATACACAACTTGAATGGATCTCAAATGCATTATGCCGAATGAAAGAAGTCAGTCTCAAAAATTTACATATTATATGATTCCATTTGTATGATCTTGATGGTTAGTTTTATGTGCCAACTTGACTGGGCCACAGGGAACCCATGTATTTGGTTCAACATTATTCTGGGCATATCTAGGAGGATATTTTTGGATGAGATTAACATTTAAATTGGTAGACTAGGTAAAGCAAAGTGTTCCTCTCCATATGGGTGGGCCTCGTCCAATCAGTTGAAGGACAGAATCAAACAAAAAGGCTGATCCTCCCTGAGTAACAGAGAGTTCCTCCTGCCTGTAGGCTTTCCAACTAGGACATAAGTTTTTTTTTTTTTTTTTGCCTTTGGATGCAAACTAAAACATCAGTTCTTCCTGAGCTTGCTGGCTTTTGGACTGGAACTATGCCATCGGCTATCCTGGGTCTCCAGCTAGCTGACTCACTCTACAGATCTGGGGACTTGCCAGCCCCCATAATTCCATGAGTCAATTCCTTATAATAGAGCTCTTTCTTTATATATGTACCTATGTATATGCACAAACTCCTATTCATACATATATGACTCTCATGGGCTAGCGTGAGGGGTTTTTGTGACAGACAAAACTGTTTGTATCCCATTTGTGGTGGTGATTATATGAATCCATACATGTATTAAAATTCAGGGGCGCCTGGGTGGCTCAGTCGGTTAAGCGTCTGCCTTCGGCTCAGGTCATGATCCCAGGGTTCTGGGATCGAGCCCCGCATCAGGCTCCCTGCTCAGCCTGGGAGTCCGCTTCTCCCTCTCCCTCTGCCCCTGCTTGTGCTCTCTTTCTTGCTCACTCTCTCTCCAAGAAATAAAAATCTTTTAAAAATTCATAGAGCTGTACACCACACCCCCCCCGCCCTGCACGAAAGCCAGTTTTACTGAGTATTACTTTAAAAATAAAAACGCGTTGGAAACTCGAAGTAGGGGCAGAACAGGAGATGGGCTGAAAGCCAGGAAGAAGAGAGCATCAGGCAAAAACAGGAGAAGAGGCAGGTGGGTGGTGCTTGGAGGGGACGGGATAGGGCAGCGGAAGGAACCAGAAGAAACCGAAGGGAGAGGCAGTATTCTGGGGGCTGTGGTTATGGAGATGCGGATGGGGAGGGGGAGAGAAGCCAGTGAGGCAGGTCAGTGCCCAGCGATAATGGGCTCCGGATGTCTGAGTGAGACATCCCTACCCGAGGTCTTTGGGGTATTTGCAGTTGCTAACTATTTTTGAGCAGCGAGTCCATCCCAGAAATCCAGGCAGATGGAATTTCAGGGGATTTTAAGCTTCCCGAAAGCCTCCTAGGGGGGGAAAGAGATACTAAAAAAGGGTTTCTTAGATATTCATTTGTAAAATTCTTAAGTTTACAAACGAGACCCTCTATAAAATATCGTACCCACTAGGGAAATAACTCTGGGATTGATCTAAATCCGTGAGTCTCAAAGTATTTATGTAAACATCTGTCTCAGTCAGGGTCCCGGCAGGAAACAGATGGCACACTCCGAAGGAGAAGCTGAAGAAATTCCAGTGACAGGGCTATTTACACAGATGTGGGCTGGGTTACAGAAACCGGGGGGAGGTAGGCAAGTGCCCTGGGGAGGGTTTGCAGGAGGCTGTCATCACCCTGGCCTGAAGGCTGGGGAGAAGGCTTCTAGAACCTGGTGAGAGCTGGTGCTGGAGGAGGAACCACCCCCTGGGAGTGTGGCCCTGGGTGGAGGGACCAGCACCGCCCAACCCCCCACCAGCCCGGAAGGCGCTGGGAGGGCCACACACTTTGACATCTCGCTCCTCCAGCCTGGCAGCCTCCTTTGGGTGCTTCCTGTCGGTTTAACTCAAGGGAGCCGGAGGGCCAAGGTTGGAGCCCAGAGTGGCCAGTCTCGGCAATCTGGGGGTTGGGGTGGGGAGAAAGGCGGAGCATTATCTTGGGGTGGGGATGGAGAATAGCCATTACGCTGTCATTACCCAGGTCCTAGGACCTCAGTTTGCAAAGGTTGCAGGGAGCCAGAAGGAAGTTGGGGTGTGCAGTGGGCCAACCGAGTGAGACGCGGACTGGGGCTGGTCTCGGTCAGGGACTCAGAGGGGCTGTTCTGCCCTGATCAGAAATTTCCGGTGGCTCAGTTGGTTAAGTGTCTGACTTGATTTTGGCTCAGGTCATGATCTCAGGGTCCGGAGATCCCCCCCTCCTCCTCCCACCCTCACCCCAGGCTCTGCACTGGGCTTGGAGCCTGCTTAAGATTCCCTTTCTCCCTCTCCGTCTGCACCACCCCTTGCAAAAAAAAAAAAAAAAAAAAGGGAAAAAAAGAAAGAAATTTGCTCCTCTGTGGCCTTCTTCAGCAGAGCCAGGTGCTTTCAGCACAATTTCCTATGTCCGTGAAAGCGCTCATTGTTCCCCTAATTGCTTGTTTATATCTGGCGTCTAGTTACACATGCCAGGACAGAGGCCCTTCACACACACCGAGGGGAGGAAGGTGGGTCAAGCTCAGGACCCCAAGTGTCCAGATTCAGCTGGCAGATTTCCAGCGATAAGGGCTCACGTTTTTTGGAGATGGCCCTCGAGGCGTTGCCTGGGGACCCGGGCTTGCTGGCTCCTCTCGCTGCCTTTGTCCCCCTTCATTCCCATCCATCAGGGGTAAGGAGAGCAGCCTGCACTAACGGGCTAGAGTAGCAACCGCGAAGGAGGTAGGAGTCATGAGAAATTATGAAGAGAGAGCCCTGGGGACCAGGACGCCTCTTGCCGCGTCTTTCCTAATTAGCAGCGGAGGTCCTCGGGGGACCCTGGGACACCAGCTAATGACCATTATCTCCACAAAAGAACGTTGCCATCACTGTCACTGTCCCCAGTGATGCTCCTTTCGTCCTCCTGGGATGCTTGTTTCCTTGGCAGGTTTTGATTTGGGCACAGGCTTGATTGGGCGACCCCGGGAATGCCCCAAAGCTATGGCCCCAAACTGGGCTGTGACTGAGAAAACTCAGAGACATTCGGAATGGGAAAAACGTCAGAAAGCCCCTGATCCAGCTGAGTTCGGGCTCCCGACAGGGAACCAAGGCTGACGGGAGCTGCTCAGTTGTCCTTACTGAGCACCTACTGAGAGCCTGGGTCTGCCGAGGACTGGGCAGGTAGGACCGGACGTAATGTGCACAAGGGAGCCGGGCAGACACCGTCCCCATGGGGCCCACTTGCAAGAGCTGGTGCGGTGGGAGGGACCACCCCTTAGGAGTGTGGCCCTGGGCGGAAGAACCAGCACCGCCCACTGCTAGGGGCTGGGATGAGTACTCCGACTTCAGAGACAGATCCACTCTGGCCCATGAAGGCACTTGTCCCCAAAAGGACCATGTCACTGAATTTGAAGGCACAGGCCCTGGGACGAGTGTGAAACCTCACTAGACATGCAAGACCGGCTTCTTTGCAAAGCTCTGCATGGACCGCCAGGCTTGCTGAGTTGGGACAGTAGAGGAAACATCTGCTTGCGGGCAGCGTGGCTGAGTCCAAGACATCCCAGCGGGGTTAGAAGTTATGAATTGCCTCTCAGGTCCTCCTGCACCAGTGTGTGACGCTAACATTGTGACATTTATCCCAGATCTTTCTCTGGGTCTCTTACCCAGGGTGATGCCTGGTCACAGCTGTCTTCATACTTCTCTTGGATTGTCCTGTTCTGTTTCCAAAGATTTCATTGACAGAGAGAGAGAGACAGTGAAAGAGGGAACACAAGTAGTGGGAGTAGGAGAGGGAGAAGCAGGCTTCCCACTGAGCAGGGAGCCTGATTCGGGGCTTGATCCCAGAACCCTGGGATCATGATCTGAGCTGAAGGCAGACACTTAACAGACTGAGCCAGCCAGGCTCCCCATCAGATTGTCCTGTTCTCTCAAGGACAGGCAGTGTTGCCCTCCACCACGAACTTTCCACCCACCCACCCACTCACTGATTCATCCATGTGTGTGTTTGTTCCTTTCCAAGCATTTATTGAGTGCCTACTCCATGCCAGGCACTTTGGATGTACAGGTGAGAAAGATGACTGGTCTTTTTCAAACTAGCTTAATAGCAAAGAGAAGTTTCTTAGAAGGCAGTCAGGTTGTGTTACCATAGCAAGGGGAAAGGTGGCAGGAGGAAGGGCTTAGAACCACCTTCCCTCTCTGCTTCTTTCCATGTGCTGGCTCTGTCCTTCCCCGTTTCTCACAAGTGGTGGAGTCGATCCTGCAGATCTAGCCACCCAAAGAGAATCTGACTTTCTCTTGGTTCAAAAGCCAAGCTCCTGGGAAGGAAGCTGACTGGCTCAAAGATGATATACCCACATTTGGTTCCCTCAGCTATGGTGAGAGGAGCCAGGTTACATGGAACAAGGTGTCTGGGGCCCCGGGGAAGTCATCCGTGGGTCAGGATGATAGAGCAGCCCCTGGAAAAGGGGGACTGAGCCCACAGCCCACTGAGATCCCCTCCTAGTTTCTGCCTTTGAGGGTATCCCCTGAAAAGTGAGAAGGAAGCCCATAAATGCTACATTGGCTGGGGCTCTAGGAAGGAAGCTTCTCCAGATTTTAGAGCTCAGGACCCGAGTCAGCTTGACAGGTATGCAGAGGGCTCCATAAGGCTCACACCAGTGTGTGTGTGTGTGTGTGTGTGTGTGTGTGTGTGTGTGTGTGTTTGCAGGGATGGGGCATGGAAGTTTGGGATCGGGTGGCTCTTCAGGCAGAGGGAAGACTTGCTGAAAATAAAGCAGCCTAGGGAAGCATGGCCCTTTTGGGAACTGTAGTATTTTGGAGCTGTGGAAGCATAAAGTGCAAGGCAGCCAAGGTTGGGAGGGCCTGGAAGAGTCCGCAAAGGCTCGGGCACAAGGGGTCTCATATGCTCATATGTCACACTTGGTCGGTTAGCTTTTCTCCTGTGAATGAAGAATAGCCAGCCAAGAATTTGGAGTAAGGGAGAAACGTGATCTAATTTTCTTTTTGGGAGGCTCGCTTTGTTTGGGGGACAGTTAGGGAATTGAAACGGGAGATGGGAAGTCAAGAGAGGTGTGTTGGTCCAGGTCCTCCAGGAAGCAGAAGTGGAGACAGGATCACGTGTTTGAGGATTTTAGAGTAGAAACAACTGTGAGTTTCTGGGGAGGCAGCTGCAGAAGCCTGGGGGAGCCATCAGGCCATGAGAAGCAGAAGAGGGAGGGAAGGAAGGTGGGATGACTGCATCCTGGATTGCTGTATAGTCTTTGGAAAGTTTGGGAAAGCCACCAAGAAGTCTTCAAGGCACAGTTGGCCATCGGAGGAGTATGTATCTCCCAGGAATAGGCCTGAATATTACCCATCACCTCGCCTTGGACAAAGAGTTTCCTGGTGGGACTGCTACCTTTAGTCTTTGGTGGGGAGCACAGATTAGGCAATGGATTTCAGAGCATTCAAGCAGTCAGGGTCCTTGGTCAATTACATTCCTTGCAAGGCACATTTTCATGGCTGTCACACAAGTATAAAACAATAATCCGGGGAGATTATTTAATTAGAATAAAATAGGTCACCGACAGTGCTGCGAAAGGGTATGAGAGGCATTGGAAAGTATGATCAATTGGAATTAGTCCTTAACTGATCACAATTACAGGACTGTTATGTACCATTGTGCATGTTGTGCACTGCACAACTTTATGGGTGTAGACCAGCCTGCCCAAAGATGTGAAGCCACCTTCAATCACCATTATATCTTATTTCTGTATCATGAATGTCTGACCTAGTACCTGATGCATAGTAACACTTTACCCAATGCATGTTGTATATGAAAAAATAGATCTCCTGCCACCAGGGAACTCACTGTCTAAGGAGGATTATTGGGTAAATACACAAAATAGAAAGTGGCCAGTCTTAGAGCAACAGCAAGAGAGGGCTCTGAAATTTATGCCGTGAGCTACTGGCTGACGGTTGACGAGAATCCTGTGCCCTGTCTCATGAGCCGTCAGACAACTCTGAGGCCTCAGATCAATCCGAGTTGGAACAAATAAGCCAGAACTTGAATTTTTCAAGCAACTTTTATGTGGCAGGCATATGCATGAATGATTCAACAAAAATTCTGTAGCTCCAACCATGTTCTGCATACTCGGTTTAGTTGCTAGGGACTTAGCAGTGATGGAAGGAGACAAAGAAATAGACAAATAGACAAAGGCTTGCCCTCTGGTTGGGGGGAAACCCAGGGGATAAGCAGACAACAGAAGAATGCAGTGTTAGGTAAGTGACATGGAAGAAAGCAAGGTGAAAGAGATCAAGAATGCGTGTGCATGTGGGTATCTGGGGAGGGGAGGGGACAAGGGTGCTGGTTTAAGTTGGGTTGATACAGAAGCTAGAGAGAGTCCCTACTGAGGGGATATTTGTGTCGGGATCTAAATGAGGGGAAGGCAGAGATGATGCTGAAACGGGGTGGAGAAGAGTCATTCTCTAGGGAGGGGTAGTAAATGCAGAGTGTGGGGTGAGCTTGTTTTAAGGATGTGCACAGAGCAGGTGTAGGAGAGGGACAGAGACAGAGAGAAGAAGAAGAGGGGGGAGGAGGAAGGGGAGGAGAGGAGGAGAGAGGGAGAGACAGGATCAGAGGTAAGGAGGCGGGCGTGGACTGGGGATCTTGGAAGTCTTAGTCGGGACTTTGGATTTTGCGTTGACAGATAAAGGGACACTTTGGAGGATTCTGAGCGCAGAGTGGCTCGAGCCGTCCCACTTTCAACGGATCGTTCTGGCTACTGGGGTGAAACAAGGCGGCAGGGAGGCAGGGCCAGAGGCAGACAGGTCTCTGGTGGGATTACAAGTTTCCATTTGGAGTGAAGATCCTGAGCCCGGCCAGATTCTGAAGAGCCTTTTGACACACCCACGCGTGACGAGGGGAAGGGCGGTTGGAGTGGCAAGTGCATTTGAGAAGCGGGAGGATGATTTAAAACTTGGTCACGAACTTACCTCTGGTGTCCACCGTCGAAACCCGAAGCCGTTTCCACGACCAGAGATTTCTCATTCCCCCCAGCACGCTCGTGGCGGTGGCAAGCCTCCTGCTCCTTATTTTAAACCCAGCTCCCTCGTCTATTATCACAAACTATGTTTAACCATACGGTCAAAATCTTTGTTTAATTTTGGTTTTCAAACATTCTGTTCTCACAAGGAAACAAATGCTCGCTGGAGAGCCGGCTTCAGAGGCGCCCGGTGAAGAAATTGTGGGCTGCGAAGTGTAGCTGTTGACACAGAGCTTTTCCATTTACTTATCACCTTTCCGGCTGCCGCCGCTGGAAACCCTCTCTGCTCCCTTACTTGAGAGCAGTGTTACATCCTCATCCGCAGAAAAATTAACCAAAGCATTTTTCTTATTTGCAGTGGCACGAAAATGTCGTTGGAACTCTACCTCTCTTGTTTACCAGAGAGAGAAAGTGGAAACAGGGAAATCCGAAGGAGCCTGAGGAAGGGTCTTCCTAAATTGGCAAAGAAGGTTGAAAGTGAGCCATTAATGAGCCCTGACAGCTTAACAAGGGGCATTGGTCCTGCGTTTCCGATGAGGGTCTGGGGACACGTGGCTGGGAGGAAGGTTCTAATGATAACGTGGTACTCTAGATCTTGGGACCTGTCTCGGAGTGTCTGACCCCCAGGAGGGGATCTGGGGGTGAATTAAAAAGGAGCATTGACCTCAGGAGGGCCCTGGGGTTGACATCACCACAGAGTAAGTGGTCGTGATAGCGAGTGTCGGAGATACGAAGTTGGATCTTGGTGGTTCCAAGGGGAAGGAGTTCAAGAGGGGCTCCAGGTGGTTATCTATAGTCCCAGCATCTGGAGCACCTAGGGAGAGTGTTTCCAGCATGACACAGAGCTGCTCCCTTCCTGGTGCCATTTCTTGCTGGCACATGGTCCACAGCCCAGGTCCAGGGGCAGCTCAGCCGAGGCCCTCTGGGGATGCCACAGGCCACCTGAAGACCAGGGCTTTTGCTTCCTTTCAGTCCACTGAACTACAGCCTATCTGCTTCCGTGACGTGGGCACCATCGGGCATGCCTCCTGCCCACTCCTCTGCATTCCGTGGTTTGGCCCCCATCCTGTCCTTCAGTGCTGGGTATCCTTGCCCCTGCCGGCTCGGTCACTTACCGGGATAGTCTTTCCCAGCATGGACATGGTCTTCCCTCGTCATCCAGTGGGGTGTGCTCCGGCTCTGGGACCCTGGTTCATACCCTGAATGGTCTACACCAGAGGTGTATCAAGAACCCACGAGCCGCGCAGCGGTCGGCTACCCGGCCCCGGGAGGCAGCTGAGTTACGTGAGCGGCCAGCCTGAACTTGAACGTGCCCTGAGTGGATGAGTCTCGGGGTTCCCAGCAACGTGAGCGGAAACGCAGGCCCTTTCTGAGTCTCTGCCCTGGTGCTCGTGCATTACCATTGCCCTAAGAATCCCACGCGGTGGTAACTCTGGACAGGTCATTGCTCAATCCATGTTTTTTCTGCACCTGTGATTAGAGCTCCCTAACCGGACCCCCCCGGCTGGTTCTCTCCTCCACCAATAGCTCAGCTCCTGGCCCCTGCCTTCCTGCTGGGGTCTGTGTTACTTGCCTACCCTCCTCTGTCTTCACTGACCTTGGGGCTTGTCTCCTCCCCCACACACTTTGGCCAGACACCCCCCCCCCCCCTCAGTGACCTTTCCTTACTCTCGCTGCCCAATCCTGTTCCCTCCTGGCTGATGCTCTCCCTTTATACCTCCTTCTCTATGTGATTCAACTTCACTTTCCTTATCTGTAAGATGGGAGTAACAGGGGCACCTGCCAGCCAGGGAAGCCGGGGTGGCGGGGGGCAGAAATCCCCATGGGGTGCTTGAAGGGCGTGCAGTATGATGACGGGCACAGAGCCCTTTGCTCAGTGCCTGGCAGGGAGGACTCAGTAAGTGTTAGCGACTGTCTGTTATTGTGAGATTATCCTGCTTACTGTCACACACACACACACACACACACACACACACATGCACGCACGTACGCTCACGCTCCCCATAGGAGGAACTACCAGCAACGTGCCGGGTCTTTCCTCTCTGGATTTATAATCCAAGCCCAGCCTTTATAAAACCAGCCCAGCGGGTCAGGGCTTTATTTCATGCCAACGAAGGAAAGTCGTGGTTGTCTTGACACAGGAATGGTGATTTGGTTTTTGGGGGGTTTTGCGTGTTCTCAGCAGTAATCTCGAGGGGCTCCAGCCCAAGCTGTCATGTGCTCTGGGACTGCTCGGTGCTGTCCAGTAACCCGATGTCACTTCATCGCCCTCCTAAGGACCTGAAGGTGTGTTCTGTGTTTATTGCTTTCAGTGGGTTGTTTCTCCCTCTTACCAGGAACCTGCAACCCAGACCTCACAGTGGCAGATCCTGTCCTTCTAGACCCTGTGCCTTCCTTCTACATGATTGTCAGCATATTGGGGATCTAGACTCGCTAACTCAAAACAGATACTCTCCTTCGGTGTCTCCTGGCTATGAGCGGAATCTCAGTGTGCAAAAAAGAAATGTAACAATAACACCTTTTTGCAAAAGACACGCTGTTCCCCCATTTTCCTAAAAACCGGACCAAATGGAAGAATAAGCCGTCACGACCTGTATGGGATTGGTCAACACGACCTACCAGAATCTATGTTTGCCTGGAAATGATGGCTTTCTACAACCGTGTTTAGTTCCTACGCTTTTCCCCACCTCTCTTTATGGTAGTAAAACCACAGAGCCTGTCCCAGGGAGGAGTCTTGCCTCACAGGTACTCACGGGCAATTTTCCGTTGACATCGCTGGGAATTGCCCGCCATCTGGCTGAAAGCTCACTTCCAGCCCTTCGCTGGGTAGCTGCTCTTTGCAGTAATGATTCCATTTTCCTGAGTGAACATAATTGCAAAACAGTAAGTAATTTGCCTGAGCTGGTGATGTATAAAGGTTTGGTGGCTCTCTGGGGAGGTTCCCCCCACCCAGACTGAGGGCATTGTGGATGGGATTATAGGGTTACGGCCCCTCTGTTCTGTGAGTGGTCAAAACCCCTTATTACAAGTCTTCTTGCTGGTCTCTAATCTAGACCTGTGGGGGGGGGCAGAGGGAGGGGACCAGGTGATGAAGGTGTGGAGCTTGGGACCGGGGCGCTCACCTTTGCGATCCATTTGCAGGAGGAAGAGTGGAGTGAAGATATTTAGGGTCCATGAGAAGAGCATGGGGACCTGGGTTATGTGGATTTAAGTCCTCCAGTGAACCCAGCTCCCCAGTAATAACAGTGACCGGGGGCCAGAACTATTTCTCGTTAGCTGGACTGGTTTTTTATAATCGGGTTTTTTATGTTTACGATCTACATTTATTAGGTCATTGGATTTATTACATAATTTGATCATAGATCTTTTACAACATATTTATATTAGGATGACCGTATTTATGACCTCATTCTGGCTCAACGTCTTCCTACCCATGGTGGATTTTGTGAAAAGACCAGGGTCCAACTCTTAAGGTTGTCTTTTGCATCCTTAGTAGGGGTGGGGGGTTGGGGATGTACCACATGTGTATGGAACGTTTGCTTTTTGCATTTACTGGTCCTTGGCTCTTCTTGTCAGCCATGAGTCATGCAGACTCTGCTGCTCCCCACCACTGGAAGAGTACAGCGGGCTATGGGATAAGTGCTGGTTGCGCAAAATTGTCCTGAGAAACCCCAGCTCTGGACAAGGGAGTGGATGAGACATCAGGCTGTGGAGAGGAGTCTTTAGTCTTGGACAAAGGGAGGAGAGAAGGGTCCACAGCCAAGAGGAAAGAAATGGGTGGGTAGGATGAGGTGGGAGAGCTGAGACAGTGGATGTTGAGGGGCAAATCCCCAGTTTCTGTTTGTGTTTGTGAGTGTGTCTTTGCCCCCACCTGTGTCTGAGGGAGGGGAGTCGGGGTGGAGGCTGAGGGCTGAGCACTGGGGTCGGGTGAGAAATGGCAGCGAAAACATGTGAGAATCTGGGGTGATGTTACACCCTCTGGGGAGCCCGTGGCCCGTTTTCTGCTTCTCTTCCTGCGACACTGAGCGAGCTCGGCTTTGCACCCGTCTGCATCCACGTGGGAGGCACGGGAAGGTCATTCACACTCAGATGTCTGACCCCGAAAGAGTTGGAATCCCAGAGCCTGCTGGGGTGGGCAGATTTCAAGGGTTTCTTGTTCTCCGGAACCCAGCTGCTCCCTCTCCTCCTGGAAAACAGAACAAGATGACGGCTTAGAGAAGAGAAGGAAGGATTTACTGGGATTTGAAGAGGGATTTCCTGGCTGTGAAAACACAAAGGGAAGTATGATCTTCGGGATGGGAAGCCTGCGAGAGATCCGAAGTCGTCCTTCCTTCCTGTAATTCTGAGCGAGGCAGCGGGAGGCTCCCCTGCCCTCACTCTGCTCTTTCTGGAGACAGGGACGCGGTCTAGATTTGTGCCCCGCGGCCACCCCAGCCTCCAGGTGGATGATGAGCGTTGATACCGAGGAGAATCGGATCATTTCCCTACCGTCACTGTAGATGTGGTGGTGCACAAAACCAGTCACTGGACTATTCTGATTCGGTGTTGGGAATAATGATGGATAGCTTAGGAACACTCCCGTTGGAACATGCTTTTGCTAGAAAGATTTTGGAAAGGAGGATAAAATCTTAAAAAAAAAAAAAAAAGGGCGCCTGGGTGGCTCAGTGGGTTAAGCCTCTGCCTTCGGCTCAGGTCATGATCCCAGGGTCCTGGGATCGAGCCCCACATCGGGCTCTCTGCTCAGCGGGGAGCCTGCTTCCCTCTCTCTCTGCCTGCCTCTCTACCTACTTGTGATCTCTCTCTCTGTGTCAAATAAATAAATAAAATCTTTAAAAAAATGAAAAAAAAGAAAGTTTTTGGAAAGGAAGAAGGAAGGAAGACAAAGAAAGAAAGAACAGGAAAGAAAGGGAGGGAGGGAGGAAGGAAGGAAGGAAAGAAAGAAGGAAGAGAGGTCCTAGTTTGAAGCAGGGGATGGCATGCTGACTTTTCTACCAGGGATAACAAAACAGCACTTGCCAAATTGGCCAAACTATGGTGACGATATCATCCCCAAACAATTCAGTTGGTAGACAGCAGGTAGAAGGTGAAAAGTCAGGAGACCTTAGTTCAAATTCCATCTCAACTTTCTGGAACCTCCGTGTTATCATGTGAAATATGGGAAAATAATTTCTCTTTTCTCTACTTTGAGGAATTTTGCAAAGATCAAATATTATCAGTGGAGATGTTTTGAAAACTATAAAGCATGGGGTAATATAAAGTGTACTCTTGCTTTTATTCAAACAATGAATACACTCCTTTTCTCAGGCAGTATTTGTGAAAACCATGAAAATCCGTGAGGTGGTAGGTCAATACGTATTGAATCTGAATTTAGCCCAGGATCCAATTTCAACACTAAATTTGAAGGCACGCCGTGATCCTTTGTGGCGTTGGAGGACAGTTGAGGGTGGTAGACGGAAGACCGAGGTTTTGGAATCAGACTTCCTTGACCCACTGCCTCTCTGATATGGCCTGGCTCTGGGATTTGAGACCTGTAACTCTCCTGGACTCTAGTTTTCTAATCTATAAAATAAAGATGATAATACTAGAACTAACTCACGAGGTCGTTTTGAGAATTCAGTATGCTTAAATATGTGAGGTTCTTGGAACAGCCCTGGAAGACAGCTCTCAAAGCATGCTAATGACCGTTACCAGAAGTGGTAAGATGTAAAGAAGAAATTATAAGCTCTGGGAGCAGCTGGGTGGCTCAGTTGGTTGAGGGTCCAACTCTTGATTTCAGCTTGGTCCATGATCTCAGGGTCGTGAGATTGATCCCCGTATGGGCATGGAGCCTGCTTAAGAGCTCTCTCTCTCTGCCCCCCACCCCTCTGCTCATGTACTCTGTCTCTCTCTTTCTTCCAAGAACAAAAAGAAATGATAAGCTCTCGAGGCTCCGTGCTTTGACACACCCACCATTTTATTGATCCGCTAGATTACCGTATGCCGTGTTCTTACCTTGACACCATTTCAAACATGTTCTGATTTGAAAATGGGCTCAGTATATTAATTCAGAGATGAGAAACTTGTTGCTGGTTTCTTAACTGGGAGATGGGCATTAAGGAGGCCACATGATGGGATGAGCACTGGGTGTTATACGTAACTGGTAAATTATCAAACCTGACATCTGAAGCTAAGTATGTACTACATGTTGACTAATTGAAGTTAAATTAAAAATAAAATAAATTGAAATATAAGTCACATACCATAAAATTCACAATTTCACAGTATATAATCTGTTTTTTGGGGGTGGGCATATAGTCACAAAGTTGTGCAACCATCACCACTATCTAATTCTAGAACATTTCTATCACCTCGAAAGAAAACTTGAACCCATGAGCAGTCTCTATCTAGCCACACTCTCCCAGCCCCTGCAAACACTACTCTGTTGTCTGCCTGAACCTCACACGCTAGAACCAGGTAGGAGATGGACTTCAAACACCAAATGGCAAAGGTCTAGAGCTGGAGTCATGATCTTTCTCTTGAATCTTGGTTGGGAGTGGACATGGAGGCAAGAGGGCGACCCCTTCGCTGTTCTCATATGTGTAGGAACATGAGCTGTAAGCCAGTTCCGACTGCACACAGCCTTTGCTGGAATAAAGCAAGAAGAGATCAGAATTTGGCCAATTTGGAGTGAGATGCTGGATCATATGGTGAGAGGATGTTTAATTTTATTAGATCTTTAGTGAAATGGTGAAAGAAATTGTAATATCAATGGTCCCCCGTGAATCATGACTTCTGGTACGTACGTCCTGTGTATCGCCCTCCCACACTGACTGTGGGTTTGGCCATGTGACTTCCTTAGCTGGTGGGACTTCTGCAAATATCAGGCTCACTCTTGTAGAAAGTGGCTGCTATCATGTAAGAAACTTGAGCTTTCCTGTTTGGGAAGCCACATGGAAATGAACTGAATGTCCCCAGCCTACAGTCAGCCCCCAGAAGCCCTAGGCATGTATGTGAGGCCATCTGGCTTCAGATGAGCTCTTGCATGACCGTGACCATGACCACGGATGCTTTCGTGAGCCCCAGTGAGGTCAGCACAGAAGCTTTTCCCTGAGCTCAGCCCAAATTGCAGAACCGTGAGCAGAAAATGATTGCTGTTCCCAGCCACTCAATTTTGGTGGTTCGTTAAACAGCAGTGGGTCACGAATAAAGGTGGAAAAGTAGAATGTGGAATGAAAAAGATGAGCTAAGAGTAAGTAAGTTGGGGAGGGAAGAGAGTCTGGGAAGAAAGGGGTTCATGGTCTCCAGATTATTTTCTGAGAGGTGGGGCTGCCATGTGGGGTATCGGGTGGGGGTTGGTATGATGGAACCTTGCCCTCTTCTTTCTTACTTCAACCTTAACCTTGGCTGATAACCAAAGTCTTAACCTGGCCCCAGTGTGGATTTGATCCTGGCCGGGAGAACATGCGGGACCATGAACCAAGAGCTCAGCAGAACTTGGCCAGCACAGGGCGGAGATGAGGCCGGCATAGGGCAGAGCAGGAAACTCCCAGCTAATTAAAGGGTTATCAGGATGCTTTCAGTTAGGAGTTAACAGACATTAAATTCACTGCATTGGTAACTGTGTCATGCATATGCTTTCTAGAACATGCTACAGTGTATCCAGTTCTCCTTTCAGGGTAACAGTCCGTATACTCAACAAGCATGTTAATTACCTTCTTGATGACCCCATGAAGCCTTCATAATCTGTATCTCCAGGAACTTTTGAAGATGCTTGGGATGAGTATGCCTTCTCTATGACAATCAAAGGAGTGGTTTTTCGGGGCCCAGGAAGAAATTAATTTTTAACAGGTGTTTTTATTGCTATACCTGATTCTGAGATAAGGAACCACTGACCACATTTTCATAATAATGATCATAACCATTACTCATTATAACCATAACAAAATGAACCATTAATATAATTTGAATGTAAATGAATGGAGTGGGGGCCCAATTCAACCCATATTAATGGTTAGTTTTATATGGCTCTTTATTCTGGATATTTCATATATATGGAATCAGACAACATGTGACCTTTTGTGTCTGGTTTCTTCCATTTGGCATGATAGTTGCTACATTTTATCATCTTCTGTGTAGCCACAATGTTGTGGGTCATCTATCATCTTCCCAACAAACCAACCAAGTGGAAATCATCTTCCCACTTTTCAGATAAAGACACTGAGGTGCAAAGAGCTGAAGTGACTTTACTGAGAGATATTTCTGGTCGTCCTTCCACCACCCAAGTGAATCTCTGTGCAGCCCCCACCCCTGCCCCTGTTCCCCCAGCCCCTAAACCACTGACCCCAGCCCTGGTCCTGAATCCTGAATTGCCTATTGGTTGGATAGCTCTGCAGGAGTAAAGAGGGCAGGTGGAACAGACTCATGTTTCCCTGTTCTAAGCCTTTGCCTTTCCAGCCACAGGACCCATCCTTTGTGTCACCTGTGCCTTGGAGGCCAGCCTCTATCCCTGAGACCACCTGAGTGCTTTGGCCTCCAGCTTTCCGGTTGGGTTTGGCCAATGGGAAGTAGAGGTGGGAGACTGGAGTGGGAGGAAAGCGTGAGCTTTATTCTCGCTGCTGCTTCTCTCCAGGGGTCTGTCTTGGCTCTTGTCAAGCCATTTCTTCTGCAGCCACACCAATGTCCTTCCCTTGTCCCTTGCCTCACCGTGGCTTTGGTCCCCTTAACCCTGACCACAATTTCCCAAGACACTATTTCGTCGAAGGCTCTGCACTGACCCATCTGGGGTGGGGTAAATTCTCTTTCCTACTAGGACCCCATTAGGCATGATCAGCAAATCGCCAAACCCTGGGCATCACTTTCACAATTTTTGCCATACCTGAACAACACTGGGGCTATTGCTTATGTCCTGACCTTTTTTTTTTTTTTTTTTAAATCATCCTACTTTAGTATCTCACCTAATAATAATGTTCGCTTCACCGCAAGCAGTGATAGCCATGAAATGATGGGTTAGATAGGAAGGCTGTGTATTTTTTCCCGAGGTCTATTAAAATCCAAATAGAGCTCTTTAAAAAACTCTGAGAGGCACCGCAAATCACCTTGCACCAACCAGACGATCTCTCGAGCCTTTTTCATCGCCGACAAGCTGTGATTCTAGATAAATGACTGAAACTTTGGTGCTTGTCTCAAGTCAAAAGCGTCTTTGTAATTTATAGATTTACACTGTTTTCTTTCCGCCGTATTGCTGCTGTAAAGAGAAATGAGGAAAATAGTTCTCCTCTTTATTCTCACGCTGATGAAAAGCCTTCTAAGTGCTACCAAATGTGGAAAAATCATTTGGGCTTTCAGTGTATTGTTGTGGAAAGAACGCAGATAAATCTGGTTTTGTGCAAGATGAAATCTTCTTTCCTCACGTGGCTCTCATGGTGAGGGATTTGGGAGGAAGAGGGAGAAATGGAAATTTGACTAATTGTATTCATGGCAGGGGAGGGCCCTGGATCCTATGCCCGTTGCGGGCAGAGCTGTGAGGTGTGGCACTGTAGCCGTGGGTAGATCTGCCCGACTGGGGTCTGAGGGCACGGGGCTCCTTTAAGAAACAGGACAAGTGGGGAGATTCCATCAAAGGTCTGTCCATAGCTGGGATGCTACTTTCCAAATTCTTTGAAACTTTGGACCTGAGTCTCTCACTTTGGCTCTTCCCTTTGACTTTGGTCTCAGTGCTCTGAGGAGCCTGGATCAGCCCTTCCCAGTTGCACGCAGCTCTGTTCACCATTGAGACAAGGCTTCTCACACCGTTCTGTGTGCATCAGAATCTTCTGGAAGGAAAGTGAAAGCATAGGTTGCTGGGCCCTGTGCTCTGTGTGTCCGAATCCAGAGGTCTAGGGGCCAGGGCTTGGCAACTTGCATTTCTCACCAGTCCCCAGGTGAAGCTGCTGCTGGTCTGGGGGCCACGCTTTGGGAACCCTCAAAATAATAGGCCGGGTGTCCGCCATGTGCTAACCCCTTGAGATGAAGAGATGGAGGAGGCAAGACCCTTCCTTTGAATCGCTTGCTTGGCAGATAATTCAGATTCTCCGAGGGTCAGTTGCTTCATCTGTAAAAAGAGAATAATTACCCTTACCTCACATGACTATTGTGGGAATTAAGTGATATTGAGTCACGGACCTTTGCTATTTTAGAAGGACACGTCGCGAGACCTTTGCAAGTCCCCAATTCTAGGAATACTATTAAAACATGTAATTTTCTCCACAAAATTTAGTTAAGCATAAGTGAAAATTTTAAGTGACCCGTTTAGGCCCCTAATGATTCCCTAAATATAGGATTAAAGCAATTTATAAAGCAATTAAAATAAATTCTTGCTGGAACGCTCGCTGAGCAGTTTCAGAAATTTTCTCTCCATTCCTGATAGAGTACTTGGTGGGTTCAAGCAACTTCATTTTACCCTTGAATGGATCCCACACAACGTTTCACTTTCTCCTTATTCCCATTTTTCATGTCTGCCTTGGCTTATACGGAGAGTCTTGTTTTTCCCACAAAGACACAGAGTATTTTACACATCACAGGTGCCAAGGCATTATCAGATGTTGAATAGAAAGCATAAAGGCCACGTCAGGATACGGGTGCTCGCTGGTGAGTTGGGTTTGTTCACAAGCTTAGATTTCTGTGGACACTCCAACAGCACCACTGGGCTACCTTGTTGCACAACTCAGAAGACGTCTTCCATGGTGTCAATCACGTCTTCTTGGGGTTGTGCCGAGTGGTGGTGCCATCTTGCCACGTGGAGATCTAATTTGTGACCATGCTATGGGCCTTCCAGGTGACCCATGAGATTCTGAAATAAGATTTGGAAGCTCAAGTTAACTTTGCCGAGGCCAAGCCTCCGCTTGGCGTGAGAGGGCCCTTTGGAATATCCGGAACATCATGGAACACATTAATTTTGGCATTTCTGGCATTGGGTCCACTCTTTCTAATCTTGGCTCTTAACAGGGCATCCCCCTCCCTGTCCCCGCTCCAGTTTATTCCGTGGCCTTGAGTTAGCCCCCCTCGTGGCCTTAGGCTATTTCGGTCTACAATGTACCAGGAGGAGAAGGTGGTTTGAGTTTCGGTGCCAATTCCGCCATTTTCATTGCATGACCGAGAGCAAAGGGGGTAAGTCCTCCGTGCCCAGCTGTCTCCCTCTTTAAATGGTTCTCCCATTGATTTAGTCTGTCCGGGCTGCTCTGACAAAGATCCCCAACTGAGTAGCTGGTAAGCAAGAGAGATCTACTTCTCACAGCTCTGGAGGTTGGAAGTCCAAGATCAAGGCATGGTCCTGTGAGGGCTCTCCTCCTGGTCTTGCTCAGATGTCCTGTCACACGCTCACATGGTGGAAAGAGGAAGAAGATCTCTAGGGCCTCTTTTATGAGGACATCAAACTGTTCATGAGGGCTGCACCCTTGTGACCCAAGTGCCACCCAAAGTTCCCATGTGCAAATACCACCCGCCTGGCTGGTTAGGTGTCAACGTATGAATTCTGCGGGGACAATATTCAGGCTGTAGCACTCATAAATATGCTTGGGGAATAAAATACAAGTCCCAGAGGCATGCTGGTTGTTTGTAGTAAGAGTTCGTATGTATGATGTAGACTGGCTAATGCCTTTATTTCTGTAGTATGCGTAAGAAAATCCGTGAGACTCCGACTTCCCCAGAAAACATGTGTTTTAATGCGGTGCCATGATCATCATCACACAAAACCGAAATTGCAATATTTTTATGGACTAACCTGAAGAGATTTCAGAGTTCTCAATTGATTGCATCATACTTTATAATCACAAAAATTAACTTTAATAAAAAGTAGCTTCCCTGTTCCCTTCCGAATTTAGGGGATTTTGGTCCTGTTGAACAACGGTCTGCTTTCCACATTAAGGAAAGTCCCTGCTTTGCTCTGGACTGGTTTTCAGGCCCGTGGGCCAAGGGTTTGTGAAGTGGCAAGGGCTCTTTGTATGCAAACTTTCTCCCTGCTTTACCGGTAATCTTGAGAGTCAAGGTTAAGAGCTCTGGGTCGCCTTTGATCCTTCTACAAGGTGGCTGGCCTTTGCTACTCGTCTATCATTGTCTTTGGGGTTGCTTTTCTCATGTGAATTACAAGGGTTCCTTTGTCATTTGCAGGTGATCTATTCCCAGCAAGGACCCTAGGTCCATTTGAGCATTCAGAAAGGGCATTACTATGACTGTTTCAACAGAACACTCATTTCTTGTTAGGCGGAACAGAAGCTGAGGACTCTGTTCAAGGAGAATCCTGGATCCCAGTTGCCTTAGATTGTCAGGGCTGGGGAGACCTCCTGGCTCAATTCTGTGCTGTCAGCTAATTCCACTACTTGAGGACCCCTCCATGGATCTCATTCTACTTCTCTGGAGCCGTTGCGTAGACAGTTGTAGACAACTATCCTACTTTCCTGGTGGCTTTTCTTTTCCTAGCTGAGAATGTGGGTTTCTAGAAGCGATTTCCTGTATGATGTGGTCCTGGTTTCCAACACCTCCCCAGGCACAATTCCAAGCCACTTTGGTTCGTCAGTGTCCTTAAAGTGGACGTCCAGAAATAACTGTGATATTCCACATGTTGTCTGAATAGGGAGAAGCATTTTGGGAGTACGACCTTGCCAATCTTAAATAAAATAATCAGTTTATTTGACACTTCCAGGGGCGAAGGAGAGCTGGGATTATCGTCACGCTTTCCGCAAGAAATTGGTAGATTCGGCTGTTTGTAAGACCTCTAGTGCCCAGAGGTCTGGGAAACATCAGAGTGTCATAACGACAGTCATAGAGACCACTTATTAGGTACGTGCTTTTTACATGAATTAGCTCCTCTAGTCCTCATAATCCCTACAGATGACGTGTAATAGAGGATAATCCTGCGATTAAACCCCATTTTGCAGACAAAGAAACTGAGGTCAGTAGGATTCGGTGGTCTGCCACGTGGCAAGCGCAAGATTAAAAGGTAATTTTCTGCTATACTCCATCCCCTTTCGATGTTTGGGACGGTCAAGTAAAAAGAGGCGTTTAGTGGAGCGACTTCTCAGCCTTCATGGAGTGGAAGGGTCCTTTTTCACAACAGAGAGAAGAGTTTGAGCCTCATTGGGAAGAACTACGATGAAGAAGGCAGGTGGGACTTCTGAAACAGAAACCCTCTAAGACTCTGTGACCAATGCAGTCCTTTCAGGGTCTAAGCAGTGCAGACTTTTCGAGACGAAAGCAAAGACTGTGGGCTTGGAGCTCTCTGACATGATAGCAGGTGGGACATCCAACAGGTTCTGTAAAAATAAATACACAAATGAGTAAGTAAACACATCTAACAAAACGGAAATAGCTCATGTAGCTTCAGCAGAGGATGGAGTTATTTTTGTCCCTTCTGGCCTCTGTGGGTCATGGATGTGGACGTGGTCTCCAACTGGCAGTGAGCCAAGGAATCTCCCACTGGGCGCATTTAAAGAACGACTGCTGGGTGGTGGGTTATGGACATTGGGGAAGGTATGAGCCATGGTGAGTGCTGTGAAGTGTGTAATCCTGGCGATTCACAGACCTGTACCCCTGGGGCTAATAATACATGATATGTTAATAAAAATTTTTTAAAAAGTAAAGACAGATTTCCTGGGCTCTGATGTTCATCCGATGGCTCTGGGGTGGGACCCGGGTTTTCCATCCATGAAGCTCTCCAAGGGTTTCTGATGGGCACGTGGGCTTGGAACTAAACTCTGGGTTTGCAGTCTGGGACTTCAGGATGACTGACATTTGTGAAACAACCAGCGCTTTGGAGAAAACCGCCTGAACTGATTTTTAGTTGCTGAACTGAACAGTTGGCTTGGCATTTGTACCATTTCATGCACACTTCGCACACGCGCTGGACCGTGGGTCTTAAGGACAGCAGCCGGGCACGCAGACCCGGGCTTTTGTGCCAGTGGATCGAAAGCGATTCATGAAATTGTCCTCAAGCTAAGTGGCAAATTCCATAATTATCAGTATTCTTTTTGTGTACGGTGTGAGTTTGCATAATTTCCCCGTGGTAGGATGCCGAGAAATGAAAACAATAAACTAAGAGATCTCCCAATTCATTGGAGCACAAAATTTAAATCCGTGTTTGCTAACAATATTTCAATTTCTGGGCAAATCTAACATGGACAGACTGAATAATTATATTTCCATCTTTACTTTGGGAGGAGTTTGTTTATGTATTGCTTTGGTTAAGAATGCTAAAAACCCGGAACTCTCTACGGTGATATTCACCTTTGTCAGATAAATGTATTTCCTAAGATTCTATTGATTTTGTCTCACAAGCACACTCATCAAGTAATTGCTCTCGGTCTTAGAGTCAGATAAAATTTAGCATTCAATTTAAGCTTTGGGAATGGTTAAGTCCTTCCGTGAAGAAAATCCAGCAAGAAATCATATTAATAATCAGTTGTTTATGTGCTTTATAGTTTACAAAACATTTTAAAAATCCCTGACCTGGTTTGATTCCCTCCTGAACCCTCGAAGTAAGAGACCAAATTTGCCATGAAATTTTTTTTAGGTTCTGTAGCCACGATTCCGTCCGTGTGTGCTTTCCCACCCATTCGTATTAAATTTGCTGTGGATGTGCGACTCCTGAGAATCGTGTCCCTTCACAGAAGAGACTTTATTAACCCAAACTGAACCAGGAGAGGCTATATTTCACACTCTATTTACAGACGGAGGTCAATTAAATTAAATGAGTGGATATCAAAATGGCTAGCATTTCACTTTTCAACTTCTTGATTCATTCATTCCTCAAGTGTGTATTTTTTTAAAAGATTTTACTTATTTGCCAGAAAGAGAGAGAGAGAGAGCACAAGCAGAGGGAACAGCAGGCGGAGGGAGAAGCAGACTCCCCGCAGAGCAGGGAGCCCAATGCGGCACTCCATCCCAGGACCCCAGGATCATGACCTGAGCTGAAGGCAGACACTTAACCGACTGAGCTACCCAGGCGCTCCTCCTGAAATAAGTATCGAGGATCTATTATGTAAGTGGGTGTTTCTTCGCACCTATAGCTAAAATCTTGAGGCCATATTGGTGTGGTCATGAAGAACCCAGGCTTCGGGTACTCAACGGATCTGGCCGGGAACCCCTCCTCTGCCATTTGTCCTGTGGCCCTGTACATGCTGCTTTTCCTCTTCCAGGTTTGGCTTCCTTTCCTGTAAAATAATGGATAACAAAGGACCCAACACCATTTTGAGGGGGGGACAAGAATTTAAAAAATACCATATAGGGTATTTAGGATAGCACCTGACATATAAAAGGGGCCCAATACATTATACACTAAAATATTCCTCTACCGTGAAAACTGCTGTTCAGAAAGTTGACCTCAGCCAGGAAGGGCAACTTTGGCTGCTCACAAGTCTCTTATCAAGTAAAATAAAATGGCTGTGGCAGCCCTGAGCCCCACATCTCCCCGGGGCCAGGACTAGGCCGAAGGCATTGAGGCTCTCCCCTCGGATGCGAAACTTAAATGGGCACCAAAACACTCAGTAGTTTTGTCAGAATATTGTCATGCTATATAGGTAAGCAGATAACAGTTAATGCAAAAGTCTATGATGAACAAAATGTCAAAGATTTTTAAAGATTTATTTTATTTTAAGTGATCTCTACCCCCAAGATGGGGTTCCCAGTAGGTCCAGCTAACATCTCTCTTTTTTTTCTGGGCCCTCACCGCGTTCTGCTTCATCTGAGAACCAAGTGGTGTGGCCAGAGGAATGGAATATTCCCACTGGCTTCAGTTACTGAGAACCCAGCTATGAATCTGGGGGTAGGGTCAGTCCTATTGTCCCCAGTCGGCTGTGAGTGGGAGAATTGGCCGCAGAAAGAAGGACCATAAAAATCAGGGTATTGTCGCTCTAGGAAGGGACCATGAATCTCCAGTGTCACTCAAGTTATTAAATTAACTGATTGCATCTTTTCTCTAGTCTCCCCAATAATCTGTTATTTACCTCAGCTACTACTTACCTCAACATGATAAGTGGATACTTCTCATGACTGTCAGAAAAGCCCATGTTCTGATTATTTTGTTTCCGAACCCCCAGTGTGTATGTTTGGTTTTAACGAGGTCAGGAAGGAAGAGGTGACCAGTGGGGAGGAGAGCTCTGGATGTTTCTACACTGTTAGAGTGTGTGTAGGGGAACACGGATATGGCTGCCCACAACACCATCTTTGGGTCTGTGTGTCATCCTGATAGCAATAGGGGTGTGCGTGTGTGTGTGCGTGTGTGTGTGTGTGTGTGCTTGGGCACACACACAAACACGGGTCTACACATAAAAGGAAGGCTTGTGTTACGGGCAGGAAGTGAGTTTTCCTCAACGGAGCAATCGAGACTGCCTAGCTCCGGGAGAGCTCTACCCTGGGGCGCAGCGGCGACTGTCACAAGCACATTCTCGATGAGGTCCTTGCTGAGCGGCTGTTCACACGTGTACCCTTGGTGTGTGTGTGTGTGTGTGTGTGTGTGTGTGTGTGTGTGTGATCATATATACAAGGTGTTTTCAGGTGCAATAGCTTAGCTCCTTATGCAAGGCTGGTGTTTTTACTTCCTAACTGAAAATTAAAAATAATAAAAAAAAAGATACAGGCTTAGATGTGTTGCAGGAAGATGTGACAATAAGTAGAGAGTGGCTGAGATCAGACTCGGATCCAGATCATTCTGGCCCCGAGTCTCAGCTCCTTTTGCTGCCCCTGGCCCCACAGATACTAGACCCAGAGTCAGGAGGCCGGGTCTACTCCCAGATGTGCACCTTGCCGTCCTGCCTCAGGCAGGTGGCTTTCCCTGTCCGGGCCTTGTGTTCCAGTATATACCATGAGCGTCCCTTTCAAGTTCTGTTTTGCCTTACCAGCTCAGCAACCCTTTCTCACCTGGGAGCTCTCGGACACCCGAGGGACTCCTGGGGGTGACAGCGGACATGGTTTATAAGCCACCTCGCTGGACAAAATCCTTTCCTGTTCTGCCGTTTCCCGGTCACAGTCCTGAGTGTTCTTGGAAGGAACCAGAGAAGCAGGGAAATGAAGCAACAGGAGGCAGAAAGTGAATGAAGAGAGAAGAGAGAGCATGTGGGAGCCCCTGCCAGCAGGGCAAACGTGATGGGAAACCCAAGCCGTTTGGAAGGAGGTGGAGGGCCCACCATGAACTTTATGGCCAGAAACTTATCATGGTGGCAATTTCCTGCCTTGCTCTCTGAAAACCTTTTTCTTTTTACCTTTTCCTTTCCTTTTTTTTTTTAAAGTGTGGAGAGGGGCAGAGAGAGAGGGAGAGGGAGAGGGAGCGAACCCCTAGCAGGCGGCACGCTCAGCTTGGAGCCCAAGGCAGAGCTCGATCTCACAACCCTGAGATCATGACCTGAGCTGACATCAAGCGTCAGTTGCTTAACGCACTGAATGATCCAGGCGCCCCTCTTTTTTCCTTTTTTGCATACAGCTTTCATACTCTTCTAGAACACTGCCACTGTCCTGTCTGCTGAGTTCGGAATCTATTTCAGGGAACCTCGGGAAGGGATGGTATGATAAATGTTAAAGTCGGTTTGACTGGGGAGGGGATAATGAGGAGATTAAACCGGTTTAAAAATGGGTTGGTTTCAAGAGCTGCAAGGAGTTGGTAAATAAAAAAAAGGGGAGGTGGGAAACCCTTTCTTTTTAGTTTTAAAACAAAATCCATAAAGGCTTTTCCTCATAAACTGAAATTATTTTTAAATAGCATTGATGAATAATTTAAAGACCCACTGGGTGAGGCAATTAGTTTTAAGTGTGGATTAATTGCTTTATCATCTTCCGTATTCCTTTTTTTTTTTTTTTTTTTTGGCTTAATATGGACAGATATTTTATCTTCTTTAAAAAATATTTGGTGTTTTCTAAAATACTCTGATAGGTGAAAAAGTAAGTTTTCTGTAGCTTTTATAAAATGTGAAGCACATGATTTTGAGTATGTGCCCACCCCTGCTTGGGGCACACTAACAAAATCCTGGAGTTTTCTCTTCCCCTCCGGTAACCCAGTAGGCATTACCGATGACAATGGCCATCAGCCTTCTGGGAGTGTGACCCTCAGTGAGAAATTGTGGTCCAGTACAAATACCTACAGACACATTCACACAAAAGTTATAGAGAACAGAAGTTCTTTCTTTTAAAATATATATATTTTTAAAGATTTTATTTATGTATTTGAGAGAGAGAGAGAGAAAGTAAGAGAGAGCGTGAAAGGGGGGAAGGTCAGAGGGAGAAGCAGACTCCCCATGGAGCTGGGAACCCGATGCGGGACTCGATCCTAGGATCATGACCTGAACCAAAGGCAGTTGCTTAACCAACTGAGCCACCCAGGCGCCCCTAGAACAGAAGTCCTTGATTACTGTACTTCAACTCTATTGCATGTCCACTAGTGTTTTCCACTCTACACAACTTAAAATGCGGTCCGGCATGGTCACTTCTGGAGGAAGGAGGGAGGTCCCTGGGCTGGGGTGACTGGCTGAGTTCTATTTCTTGACCTGGACGGTAGTTAGAGGGATGTTCACTTTGTAATAATAAGTCACTAGGGGGTATGGTCTTTGCATATAGTTACCTGTCCTTGTGTCTGATTTTTTTTTTTAAAGATTTTATTTATTTGACACACACAGAGAGAAATCACAAGCAGGTAGAGAGGCAGGCAGAGAGAGAGAGAGAGGAGGAAACAGGCTCCCTGCTCAGCAGAGAGCCTGACGTGGGGCTCGATCCCAGGACCCCGAGATCATGACCTGAGCCGAAGGCAGAGGCTTTAACCCACTGAGCCACCCAGGCGCCCCATGTCTGATTTTGCTATGTAAGGGTTAATAATGTATATTCCAGCAGCTTGAAAGACACTGTACTAGGAGTGCGGAAACCTGAATGAATAGTATCACAGCTCCCTGCCGATCGGTGTTTTGTTCTTTATTCTTTTCTTTCTTTCTTTCTTTTTTTTTTTTAAGATTTATTGATTTGAGAGAGTGAAAGTGAGAGAGATCACAGAGGGAGAGAGAGAAGCAGGCTCCCCTCTGAGCAGAGAGCCCGATGCAGAACTCGATCGCAGGACCCTGAGATCATGACCTGAGCCGAAGGCAGAGGCTCAACCCACTGAGCCACCCATGTGCCCCCATGAGTCTCACTTTCTGACCCAAGTGTGTCCCCAACGAGTAGCTTTCCTGAGTCATTGGTCAGGTCAGACACTTAGGTTGGGGCCTATGGTTTCTTTGGAAGGAGGCATTCATACACAGAAGAAAGAGAGAGAGAGAGAGAGAGAGAGAGAGAGAGACTGAGGGACAAAGAGAGGGCATTTTACTGCTATAGACTTCAAACTTTGTCTTTTCTCCTGTTCAGAAAGAAATACACTCTCTTTAATCTTTCTGTGCCAATCCGCTTCCTCCAGTGGGTGCCTATGAGGTGGCACTGTGTACTTATTTCCCTCATTTTATTGACCTGTTTTGAAATGGTCTTAAGAACCAGTCGACCTTAGGATACCGTGTCTGTAGCATGATGGGAGCTGAAGGCTTGGGTTCTAGCCTGGGTCCTGACCTGCAGTCGCTTTGTGGTCTTGGGTGAAGGGAAGTGGATGCCTCTTCATCAGTCAGAAGCAACCAATTTTCCTATTTTTGTTCTCCAAGGACACAATGGCATGGGCTTTTATCTCCCAAGTAGCACAGTTTTTATTTAGTGTTGAGAAAAATTATTCAGAACCTGGAAACAAGGCCAATAGGTGAGTGGCATGTCCTTCAAATGTCATGCATGGCTCCAGACCCACCAAAGACGGACAAGGTATTTTGTTCAGCACTCTGCTTACGACTGGTTAAAGGTCCAGACATGTTAACATGGAGCCTTTTGTCCCGCAGAGATACAAATAATTTCTATATGATTGAACCAATGACCCCAAATGTTAACAGTTTATTACCTTGTTGAACTTTAAATGGTTTTGTGTCTAACCCAGAAATCATACCCTAACATTTCTTTGGTTAAATATCCAGCCCTCAGTGTTCTCCGAGCGAGTCTTCATGTATTACTGGTTTCTTCATTAATTAATGAATTGAGTCAAACCTTTGACATATGTTCATTTTATATTTACACAAGAGTCAAAGTTTTCTCTTCTTGAAAATTATGCTTTTTGTAAGTTGCTGTACAGAGATGCCTGAGAGGACCAACCTGTCAGAGTCGATTACGTTGGGTTGCCTGAGACGTGCATCTCAAGGGCTGTGGGAGCCCAGGCTTGTCTAGTCTCGCTTCCAGAATGAATCCCAACTGACGAGAGAACTCTAACTTGGCTTGCTGTCAGTTTCTCTAGATTTCTTCTTTTTTTCCTACCTACAGATGCTGTCTGTCTGTTTAGATTCTCATTTGTTAATCCTGTGGGTGGGCACCATGACTGGGAATTTGGTCGTGTGGTCCATTTGGCGATCTCTTGCGAGTAGACGAGGGGTATCTAGTCTCTGGAGGTGAGACAGACATTCTCATTTGATAGCCTTAAAAAAAAAACACTTGGTCACTTGTGAGCACAAGTAAATTAAGAATTCCAAGCTTGTTAGAAAGAAGAGTTGAGATCTGAGCCAGTACATTTTAAAAAACTAATTTATTTATTTGAGAGAGAAAGCATGAGTGGGGGTGGGCAGAGGGAGAGGGAGAGAGAGAGGGAGAAAAACTCAAGCAGACTCCCTGCTGAGTGTGAAGCCTGATGTGGGGCTGGATCTCACCAGCCTGAGATCGTGACCTGAGCTGAGATTAAGAGTTTGTTGCTTAACTGACCGAGAGAACCAGGCACCTCCGAACTAGTTGACTTTTGTATTTCTGGGATTATTTTTCGCCGGAGGTTGGATGAGGTTGGATGAGGTTGGATGAGGCCACGTGTTCTCTCTGCATCTGGAGGTCTACGTGTCTGTGGTTCAGAAAAGGCTTCAGTATCCCATTGTTCAAGTATGAAAGGTTTTCTTACTTCTAGATTAATTGTTACATCTTAAAATCAAGGAGTTGTGATCCAACTCGCTTTCAGAAATTGATAAATCTTATGTAAATTTCATATTTTCCAAATTTACAGAAAATAAAGAAACCTCACTTTCAAGTACTAGATTTTTAAAAATGCTCCAAATGGAGAGGGCCTCTCCCTGTCGCTCTCCCTCTGTGCTCGCTCCCCCTCTCTCTCAAATATATAAATAAATGGCAATGTTAGCTCATAAATGCTCTATTTTATTTTCTTAAAGATTTATTTATTTATTTGACAGATAGAGAGGTCACAAGTAGGCAGAGAGGCAGGCAGAGAGAGAGAGGGAAGCAGGCTCCCCGCTGAGCAGAGAGCCCGATGTGGGGCTCAATCCCAGGACCCTGAGATCATGACCTGAGCTGAAGGCAGAGGCTCAACCCACTGAGCCACCCAGGCGCCCCTCATAAATGCTTTAATATAAGAATCTAACTTTACTTAGTTAAGATGAATCTTCAGAAAAATTAGACTGGCTTAGTAATTTTGGTTTAAAAATAAGGGGGCACCTGGGTGGCTCAGTGGGTTAAAGCCTCTGCCTTCGGCTCGGGTCATGGTCCCGGTGTCCTGTGATCGAGCCCTGCATCGGGCTCTCTGCTCTGCAGGGAGCCTGCTTCCACCTCTCTCTCTATCTGTCTGTCTCTCTGCCTACTTGTGATCTCTGTCTGTCAAATAAATAAATAAAATCTTAAAAAAAAAAAAAAGAAATACGTAAACGCCCTTTCCTCAATTTTGTTAGTATGGAGATTTTGCTAAACATTCTCATGAACTTCCTAGCCCTTTAATACTGGTTTACTGATCAAATCATCTAACCCTACTCCTACATGACATTTAAGATTCGGAAAATGTAAATTTTGTTTTGCGAACTCAAAACGATAATTTTCACAAATGTTTCCATCACAGTATTTCCGCTCTGTAGTATGTCAGCTTGGACATAACTTTATAACGTCATCAGATAACTGGAAACCCTGAATTATATTACACTGAGTTCATTGATAATTGTCGTTTACCTACATAATTTGTAAGGAAGGATGAATAATTGAAACATTAATTTCTAAGCATAATTTTAAATTTATATACTTGGCTTATTATTTTTACATACTAAAGAATGGCACGGGAAACTTGCTCATTTTTATCACATGAAGAAGGAGCAAAGACGCAAGTAGGTATAGATAGTTCTGTTATATCTTTTTGTGAACTTTGATAGTTTACCATAATGATTATGCACAACAGTGACTTTTTGATGACCTTCCTTCCAGTTTCGTCTGTGAAATTATTTTGGTGAAAGTGAGATATTTTGATTAAGAGCTATGATTCGTATTGATGGTGGCGGTTCTAACACTTCCTCTTCAACATCTTCCTGGAGGTGTTAGTACAAGAAAAAATCAACAAGAAGAAATAAAAGGCATCTCGATTAGAAGTAAATGTCTTCACTCTCAAATGGCAAGGTTGCCTACACAGAGAATCCAAAGACGCGCCTAAGACTAGTAAATGAGTTTAGCAAGGATGGAGGTCACAAGGTCAATATGTAACAATCTGTTGCACTTTCATAGGTATTAGTAATGAACATTTGAAATTAAATTGAAAAAGCACTACCATTTACTTTGGCTCCCAAAACTAAGAGACACGTAGGTATAAATCTAACAAGTGAAGTTAAACATCTGTTTGCTAGAATTGTAGTACAGTGATCGACTAGAACAAAAGAAGAAACAGACAGATGCTAATGGATGGGAAGACTCAGTTCTGTCAAGTTGTCACTTCTTCCCAAACGAATCCAACCCAGAAGGATTATTGTAGAAGTTGTCAAGCTGATTCTAACATTAACAGAGAAAGGCAAAGAATATAGAAAAGCCAAATTATATTTTAAAAATAACAAACTTGGAGGACTCACAATAAATTAATCAGGGGCGCCTGGGTAGCTCAGTGGGTTAAGCGTCTGCTTTCAGCTCAGGTCATGATCCCAGCATCCTGGGATCGAGTTGAGCATTGGGCTCCCTGCTTAGCAGGGAGTCTGCTTCTCCCTCAGTGCTCAGTCTCTCTTTCTCTCAAATAAATAATAAAATCTTTTAAAAAATTTAAAGAGTCTATGTTAATCAAAACAGGGCAGTTTGGCAAAAGTATAGACACATAGATCAATGGAACAGACCTTTACTTTTGTGGTTAATTGAGGCTGATGAAAATGCAAAGGCAATACTAAAGAAATTATCATCTTTTCAACAAATGTTGTAATAACTGGACATCCGCGTGTGGAAGAATGACTCCCAGTCTATACCTTGTCTGAAGCGCAAACTATAAAACTTCTAGAAGAAAACATAGGAGGAAATCTTTGTGATCTTGGGCGAGGTAATAATTCTTAGATGTGACGCCTATCAACTATGAATCCTACAAGAACAAAAAGGGTAAGGCATACTCGGTCGGAAGTAAACACGTTTGCTTTCGGAAGGCACTATAAAAAGAACGAAAATGCCAGGCACGTATTAGCAGAAAACGTCTGCCAAACACATATCTGATAAAAGACTTGCATCTAGAATATATAAGAACTCTCTAAACTCAACAAAATGGGAATGAAACAGCCCAAATAGAAAACGGTCAAAAGCATCGAAGGGACATTTTACTAATGAAGATATATGGAAGGCAAATATGCATATGAAAAGATGCTCATCATCATTAGTCTCTAGGGATATGCAGATTGAATCCGTCCAAGATACCACTGTGTAATTATTAGCACAGCTGAAATACCACCACCAACCATAATGGGAACCAACTGAGGAAAAACAACGAAAACCTGATAATATCACGTGCTGGTGCAGGTGTGAAGCAACTGGAACCCTTCTGTGTCGTGGTAAGAATGCAAAATAGTACAGTCACACCAGAAATATTTTGCAATTAAACATCGACTGACCGTAAGACCCAGCAGCCTCATTCCTAGATATACCTGTGTAACTGCAAAACTTAGGTTTACATAAACACTTGTACGTGAATGTTTCTTGAGCCTTTACTCATAATTGCTCAACAAGGGAAAAATCCAAGCGTCCTTCAGCCCATGAAGGGATATACTGTTGCACATCTCTACAGTAGAATACGGCTTGGCGGTGGAGAGGAACGAACTATGGAGACACCAAACCCCATGCACGTAGGGCAAGTGCATTGCACTGAATGAGGGAGGCAAAACTCAAAAGACTGCAGGCCCGCTTGTAAGATTCCATTTATAGAACATTCTAGAATAAGCAAAACCGTAGGGGCAGAAAACACATCAGTGGTTGCCAGGGGCTGCGAGTGCGATGATGAAGGGTTCATTGGAACAGGGTGTGAGGGGACTTGGGGGTCTGTGTAAAGAACTGTTGTATGTCTTGACCGTGGTGGTGGTTACCCCACCAAGTGCATATCCTTTGTTGGAACTACAGGGCTGTCCACGAAGAAACGGTGACTCTGACTACGCAAGTTACACCTCGGAAAACAGAACCGGTACTCGAAACTGTACAGGGAGCATTAGTGATGGAGAAGTTGAACTCTGTATGCGACGTGATGGGATTAGGCTTTGTTTTCTTGAGAAAAACAGACCATTGTTGATTTGTCCTAAAATGTCAGTTTGTTCCAGAATACAAGAGCTTAGTGAGTATGTGCAGCAAGATGTAGAGGATAGAAAGGCAATGGATTTTATTTGTCTGGGTTATATCATACCGGAGTCTGAAAAGAGGATACAAAAATGTGTTGAAATTTTGGCAAAGTATGTTCAATTTTGATGGGCTTATTCACAAGATTATGTAAAAGGAAAAAAAAACTCACAAAGGCTCTTCTGCTACTGCTATACTAACTCAGACTTCTATTTGGCATTCTCTCTGTGAAAATAATAAATTGGTTTTACAGCCCTTACCCGTCTAGATAGTCAAGATGCTGGGTCCTACTGGAATAATTTGCTGGCCTTTGTGTTGACTTTACCTTATCTTTGATTATTTATAAAAACTAATAACAAAAAAGAACAGAACGTCTTCACCATAAATAAGCTTGGGTTACCTACAATCACCATGCCTTTAAAATATATACAAATATTATGTTGTCACCTTGATTAAATAGGTAGCCAAATTGTTTCCCTCTGGCTCTCATGAACCTACCTTAATCAATCACTGCATCTTTGATTTGGCCTGAGTCTGGCCCACGTTTGAACCCTTAATTGAGATAAATAAAATGACATTCCCAGGATATTTCTTTACATCAGAAACAATATTTTAGATTTTCAAGAGGCCCCCTGGAAATCATAAAAGTGTGTAATTTCACCTTCTAAAAACAGATGCTAGAAATAATTAGGGTGTTTTTTAGTTTTGTTTTGCTTTACCCTATAGCTTTCGATCAGTTCAAGATGTTCCATAGAGCTGCCTGGCAAAAACTGTCAGATCAAAAGATGTCCAGCCTTCCCTAGGTTAAGTTTCCATAGCTGAAAGTGTTATCAATTCAAATATTTCAGAGGCTGTACACTTTACAGGGATACCCTGGAGCCTGGTCGATACCCTTGCTATCCGTACCATGTTCTTACCCTCCAGGGAATACAGCAGTCAAAGTCTGATGAGATAGTTATGCACTCTACCCTAGCAGAGAATTTTCTTCTCCATTCTGATATTATTGATCACTGTAATGAATTAACCATGGTCATTCAGTTTCATAATCAGAGAACCTTCTGCCTTCTTCTGATGCTTGCCCGAAGGTCGTACAGCCTAGCTTTTGTGTCTTCAACAGCAAAGGTCAGCCACAGAGCCTCCAGGAAAGGGATTGTACCAAATGCACAACTATCGATAGGTCTAAGAATAGCTCTTGGGTACCGGTCTCTGAGTGGATGTCACGGAAACAGCTTTCAGATTGTATCAGTAGAGCAAGTCGGAATTTCAAGGACTCTTTAAAGAAGTCTACTGTGTGAAACCAGGTTGCTCACCCACACCCAGCAGAATGAGAATGAATCATATGGGGCCACACGGACTGATGAGGGAAATTTAATTGGGGTAGTTCGTTTGTAATACTGTTGATGTTGCTTTAATGTTCTATATTTTGCATATTTTGTGGGCATAGATGAAAACGTGAGAAAGCCTTTTCTCCTATTTTCTTCACTAACCCTCGATTTGGTAGACTATTTTTAAACCCAAGGGAAACTTTTAATGGTCTCTTATTCGTGCCTGATTCCTCAGAGTTCAGAAATAAATACTTTTACTGAGTCTCCTTATTTTTTTTTACGACCACATAGTTTTTGCATTAATTCATAAGAATCTGTCCTCTTGTTTACCAGACTGTAATTGGACAGATCAAGTGTACAACCGAGGCCATAACTAGATGTCAGATTTGATGAGGATTCTCTTTCATTTTTTAATTTTTTTTAAGATTTGATTTATTTGACAGAGTGAGAGCACAAGTGAGACAGAGCACAAGCAGGGGGAGCAGCAGAGGGAGAGGGAGAAGCAGGCTCCCCACCGAGCAGGGAGCCCGACGCAGGACTCGATCCCAGGACCCTGAGATCATGACCTGAGCCGAAGGCAGACTCTTAACCTTCTGAGCCACCCAGATGCCCTGAGAAGGATTCTCTTTAATTAAGTGTGACAAACCCACGATTAGGGAAAATTACCGCCATGCTTATTTTAGGGTTGTCCCATGGGGTACTGGGGTTAAGCACTATTTCTGGGTGTGTCTGTGAGGGTGTTTCTGGGTGAGATTAGCATTTGAAGCAGTGGACTCAGTCAACTGGATCTCCTTCCCTAGTGTGAGCAGTATGCCCCGTTCTGCTGAGAGCCCGAGTCAAAGAAAAGGCAGAGGAAGGAAGAATTCATCCCCATTCTGCCCACAGGAGCTGGGACATCTGCTTTCAGCCCGGCTCTGGGATTTGACCGTAGACTCCCCCTCACATTCAGACTCAAATGACACCACCAGCTTTTTTGAACTTCTGGATTGCAGACCGCGTGATCACGGAACTTCCTTATCTCCATGATTATGTGAACCAATCCTAGAATCAGTCAATCAATCAATCTATCTATAATCTATCTATCTATCGAATCTATTGGTTCTGTATCTACAGAACCCTGCTAATACAATTACGGACCTGCTAAGTGAAGCGAATGTGTACAAATCCCTCCCAAGGAAACCAGTGGGAAATCAGGCTTAGAGTCTCCATGTCACAGTAGGGAAGGAAGGCCACCTCCTGGGGGCAGGGGATTGTCACAGATTCTGGAGGTCTCAAGAAGAGAGCGATTCACCCCAAAATACAGGTGCATACCCCACCGGGTAAAGTCTGGTTGAGACAGTGCTTTGTACTTTCTTTTCTTAGGCTTAGGATAAAGGAGCAAATTAACAGAGGTTTTCAAAAACTCAGTCAAGTGTTTTTTTATTGGAAATCTCCACACAGAAGTTGCTCCCTACTGAAGGACTCTAGATTTGCTGAGCAAATTTAAGGAGTCAGGCGTCAGTAATAAACGCCTTTTCTGCACATCTGTGAGCAGTCGGACCAAACATACCAACAGCAGCCTTTCGGGGAATTATTTTTGATACTGGGACAATGGTAGAGAGACTGCTGAGTTATCCAAAACTTGGGAATAACATCAAAAAGAGGGTGATGTGTCCTTTCAACATCCTACAGGAGCACAGACCCACACACATTTAGAGGGGTTTATCTTGTTCGATCTGTTGCTTAATATTGATTAAAGCTTAGATTTACTGAAGTTACATGTTAACTTTTACAGATTTTTGTCCAGTAGAGATACAAATGATTCCTGTCCAATGGAACAGATAACTCCAAAGTTTATAGCTTGTCGCCCTCATGGATAGATGTTCAAGGGTTTGTGTCTAGTCCAGAAATTTTATCCTAATTTAATTTAATTAATTGCCCATAAAGACATGGTGCCTTCGATGCTATTTGAACCAGTCTCCACATCTCACTTGTTCCCTCAGTAATTAATGAGTAGAATAAAATCTTTGACAAGTGTTCATTTTATATTTGCATGAGTTATGATTTTAAAATTCTGAAAATTATACTTTAACATAAATACAGATCCGTCTTTTCCTTCATTGTAATCTCAGAAACAGGGGAAAGGATCCCAGTGTGAGTATAATTAAATTGACGTAATTTCAGGCAAAAGCGCAGAAATTTAAAGCCGGTAGGTTTTGCCACAGTCATTGTATGGGTTTGGCTAAGCTTTGTGGTAATATGTATTAAAAAAAATCATTCAGGGGTGTCTTGGTGGCTCAGTCGGTTAAGTGTCTGACTTTGGGTTGGGTCATGATTTCAGGGTCCTGGGATCAAGTCCCAAGTTGGCTTCCCTGCTCAGCGGGGAGCCTGCTAGAGGTTTTCTCTCTCCCTCTCCCTCTCCCTCTGTCTCTCCTTCCACTCTTGGCCTCTCTCTCTCTCTCTCTCAAATAAATAAAATCTTAAAAAAAAAATCATTCAGGGGCACTTGGGTGGCTCAGTTGGTTAAGCACCCAACTCTTGATCTCAGCTCAGGTCTTGATCTCAGGGTTCATGAGATCAAGCCCTGTGTTAGCCCCTACACTGGGTGTGGCACCTACCTAAATAATAATAATGATGATGATGATGATAATAATTTAAAAAATAAAATAAAATAAACCATTCATAGACTACCTTCACCAACCATCTAGAGGTCTCAAAATGAGATACCACTAATCCTAGATGGGGCGTGAAGCTTAGGGTTCTTTTGGCTGGACGAGATATCCAAACCATTGTCTGACACTGAGATTTGAAAGGATTCATAGCAAATCCTAAAAATACCTGTTGAGTAAGTGTCAGCACAGGATGAGTGCCCTCTAGAAGTCGGGAGTTCCTGTTCTCCCAGACTTTGTAATTGGACCCTGTGGCCTTTCTGTGCATCTATTCCAGAACCGAGTTGGCCATACCCTCCCGGACATGTTCTGTTGTTAGCCTGGCTTGACACACGGGCCCATTTCTCTGTCCTTTCATCATCTTTGACTGATTCCGATTCACTTCTTTTCCCCAGGCCAGACCTTCCAGCGCAGCCCATTGCTCTGAATGCATCGTGTGGGAAGGCACAGGCACCCGCAAATGGAGGAAGAACTGAGCTTGTTATTCCTTGATTAGGGTCACGTAGTGGAGGCAGAGTGAGGACAGCTGGGCTCAGGTTCTCCTCCGGTTTGCAAAAATGACCAAATCGACTTCAGTCCTACCTGTTCTGTTCTCACCATAGGAAAATAAAGTGATAGACCACTTAACTATGGGGTTGAGAGCTCTTGAGGGCACGGTCTTTAGAGAAACTTCAGGTTAAAGTCTGGTCACTTTGGGGGAGCAAATTAAATTGCATTCAGATGCTCAACAAGAAGCCTGCCTTGGTTTAGGAGGAGGTTGTTACGGGTACCCAGGAGGCAGAGCATAGTGGTTTGGACCAGGCTTACAGCTGTGGAGCGTGGTGAAAAATGTCAGGTTCGATAATACATGTTTTGGAGGTACAGCTGAAAGACATTGTTGATGAACTTGATGCAGGGTGTAAGAGAAGTAGAGGAATCCAGATGATGTCTAGGTGTGTGACCTGACACACAATTGTGGGTGACACACAACGGCAGTGCCCTTTCGTGACATGGGTTGGTGGGAGCACAGGGATGTGAGCAGACGGGAAACATATTTCTGTTTAGGATGTGTCCATTCGAGATGCTGTTGAGACATCCATGTGGAAGCAGGACAATTGGAGCTTGGAGGTCGGTCCAGATGGGGAGAGAAATGTGGGCTGTCCTTCCATTCAAAGCTGCAAGAAGAAACGTTACACCCTAAGGAAAAGGTGTTGGTAGGAAGAGAAGGGTGTGAGAATAGGGCCTTGGGGATGTCCTACCTGTAGGAGTCTGAGAAAGGAGGAGGGCCTGCCAAAGGAAGGTGAGAAGGAGTGACTCTCTGGTAGTAGGGGAACCAGGAAAAGGTGACATCCCAAAGCCTAGAGAGGAAGATATAACAAGGAGGGGCGTTCAGCACCATCAGATGCTACTGAGAGCTGAGGGATGGGATGAGGAGAGAGAACTGACCATTCCCTTGGGCTTTGGCCTGATGTAGGTCATTGGTGACATTGCGAAGGATCCTATCATTGCTCTGAGATAGGGAGACAAGCTCAATTCATACAGATTGCTTAATAATACAGATTTTTGGAATTAGCCAGAAGACGGTAATAGCTACCATCCATTATGACTTGGTATATCTCAGGTGTTTTATGAAAATTACCTCATCTCATCCTCTAAACAACTCTGTGAGGCTGACAGGGCTGTCAGAGTCACTTTATTGATGAAGAAATCAAAGTGAAAGTATTTCAATGAACTAGAGTCATACCCCATCAGGGGCAAAGCCAGGATCCACACAGAAGCTGTTTGACTGCAGAGCCATACCTTGCCCGTCTTGATGAAATATTTCTCACAGTGAGTCTGAAGTCCAGGCGTCCAGCTGGCCAGCTGTGTGATTTTGGTGGCACTCAATTTCTCTAGGACTCAATTCCCTACATTTTTCATAAAATGGATTATCTTACAGAGAGAGAGGGTTTGTGAGCATTAATTGAGTTATTGTATGCAAAGCCTGACACACTGTTATTGTTTGGTGCAACCTCCTCATTTCACAGAGAAGGAAGCCCAAGCCCCAGAGAACTTGTCTCAGGTACATGGAGTGTCTGAGGGAAGACCGTGCAGATATCCTGACCATCTCCAGAGCACTGGGCTGTAAGGACCTTTGACCAGCTCTCTTTCTTGGGAGCTCCCTACCTAGGGACCAAAATACCCTTGGATGTAGTTGCAATGCACTTGACAGCCACTCAAAATCATCCCCGCTCAGGCAACAGATAACTCACCATGTCATTCCCCGCCAGATGCCTTTTGAAGCAGCACCATTCCCAAGAGTGCTCCGTCACTAGAGTGACAGTCCCTCATGTTGTACATCTCCCCAAAGCTGACACTCCGCTTTTGTGTTTTCAAATGCCCGAGACAGATCACAGAAAGTGCCAGTGCACTCCAGAAGGCAGGAGAGTACCCTTTAGGCTTTCCTCCGGCTATGTGGGAGGAAATGTCTGATGATGTTTGCTTGTTTGTTCATTTATTTATTTCCTTTCCAATCTACCTCAGCCATGGTTTGGTGAGGGAGAAAGTTCTGAAAGGCAGAGTTGGGTTTTGAATCTTGGAGACTTTTGTGGTGCCTTAGACTCAGAATCACGGACGGCAACCGTAGAAGGGACTCAGAGTGGCCTTTATACTTGGGGTTGTTGGGGGACTATGAGACCCCTTCAGGAGCCCCGGTGTGGCAAGAGGAGGCTGAGTAGGACTCTGGCTTCCAACCCCAGCCCTTATCTGAATAACTTTGTCTTTATCAGCTTCACGCACAGGGCTTACTGTAGACAACTTCTAGGAGAAGGCTTCTCATTTAAAAATCATTGATCTAATCTACCTTTATTATCTTACAGATAGGGAAACTGAGGTCCATATAGGGGAATGGATTTGTCCCATCTACAAGAGCAAGCCCATCCCAGAACTTGTGCTGGGGCTCCTGTCCCCAGCATCCCACAGAGTTTGTGTCCCCACTCAGTTGAGATGTACAGGTTGACTTTAACTTTTGACCTAATTTCCAGCATGGGGATCAGTGAAACTTTGCTCTGTAGGATTAAATCATAAAGATTTTTCAGTTTTACAGGCTTGGCAGTCTCTGTCCTTAGAGTGCAAAGCAGCCACAGACAATATGTACATGGTTAAACACCCCTGCGTTCCAGCAAAATGCTCTAAATATAGGTGTTAGAGTTGGTGTGGGTGGTAGCTTGTTGACCCTGCTGTACGCAGTAAGGAAGCAAGCAGTGGGGTTTGGGTTGGTAGCGAGAGACCACACACACACACACACACACACACACACACACACACACACGAGAAAAATGGATTAATTATCGATTTATTTGAGAGCTCAGGGTGTTGGAGGGATGGACAGCAGACCTAGTCACAAACCTAGTCACAAAAGTGGGATAGCTGATAACAGATGGCAGGGCAGGACAAATTCTGCCTGAAGTCATGGATGGGGTATCTGGAAAGGCTTCATAAAGAGAACTTTGAGTCAGCCTGGGATCATTTTACTAGACCCAGAAGAGGAAGAACATCTCAGTTGGAGGAAATGAGGGGTTCATCAGTTGGAGAAACTACAGGGGCTGGGGAAGGTTAGGACTGAGAGGTGTGAGAGGCTGGGGACAGATGGTGAAATTTCTGTGAGACCCATTGAGAAGACTGAACTTTCTCAATTTATTTATTCTTATGGACAGTTGGGAGTTGTGTAAGGGTGCAGCATGAAAATGAGGCATTTCATGGATTGATACGGCACCTTGGGGTGAATGGAGCATTGAGGTTTGGGGCAGGGAGATACATGAGGAAGTTATTGAAACCATCCAGGTGAGAGATGATGGGTCAGAGTTCATGGCCATCTGCACGGTGGCCACTTCCCCCCAGACATGTCAGGCAAGATGGGTCCATGTACCAGAATGTTTTTTTTTTCCAGAGAAGGTATTTAAATGGCCATCGGGTACATGAAAAGATACTCAACCTCACTAGTCATCAGGGAAATGCAAATCAAAGCCAGAATGAACTATCACCTCACACCTGCTGGGATGGCTATTATCAAGAACAAAAACAAAACAAGGGATAAGAGTGTTGGTGAGGATGTGGAGAAAGGGAACCCTTGTGCACCATTGGTAGGAGTGTAATTGGTGCAACCACTGTAGAAAACAATATTAGGTTCCTCAGAAATTACAAATAAATCTACTGTATGATCGAGCCATTCTACTGCTGGGTGTACATCTGAAGGAAATGGAGTCACCATCTCCATGAGATATCAGCAGTCCAGTGTTCATGATAGCCTGTTCATAACAACCCAGATACGGAAACTAAGTGTCCATGGACAAGTGGGTGAAGAAAGGGTGATATATGTGTGTAACAGACTATGAAAGCCACAAGAAAGAAGGAATTCCTGCTATTTGTGTCAATGTGGATGAAGCTTGAGGGCATTAGGCTGAAAGAAATAAATCCAAGAAGGACAAATACCGTATGATCTCATGTACCTGTGAAATACAAAGAAGCCAAACTCATAGAAACAGAAAACAGATTGTTGGTTGCCCAGGGTGAGGGGAAATGGATGAATGTGATCCAAGGGTTCAAAATTCCAGTTACAGATGAATTAGTTCTGGGGAGGTAACTGGGAGCTCAGTGATTATTGTTAATGATACAGTGTATCATTGCAAGTTGGTAAGAGAGTACGTTTTAAGAGTTCTCACTGCAAACACAAAACAATTGTTAACTAAAACTTCGGAGAGGGGGGGCTGGGAGGCTCAGCCCATTAAGGTCTGCCTTCAGCTCAGGTCATGATCTCAGGGTCCTGGGATGGAGCCTTGCATCAGGCTCCCTGCTCAGTGGGGAGTCTGCTTCTCCTTCTCCCTCTGACCCCTGCTCCTGCTCTCGCTCTTTCTCTCTGTTGCTTTCTCTACCACAAATAAATAAATAAATAAACAGGGGCGCCTGGGTGGCTCATTGGTTTAAGCCCCTGCCTTTGGCTCAGGTCATGGTCTCAGGGTCCTGGTATCGAGCCCTGCATTAGGCTCTCTGCTCAACAGGGAGCTTGCTTCCCCCCCTCTCTCTGCCTACTTGTGATCTCTCTTTCTCTGTCAAATAAATAAATAAAATCTTAAAAATAAATAAATAAATAAATATCTTAAAAAATAAAAATGAAAACATTGAGGTGATAGATATATTCATTAAGCTTATGGTAATCATTTTGCAATATACACATATATAAAGCTATTATGTTTATTGCCTAAACCTATACAATGTTACCTGTCAATTACATCTAAGTAGAGCTGGAAAAAAAAAAGAAAAAAGGGTCTTTGTATAAAACTGGGGATGCATGTTTATTGCTTTCTTATTGATTATTGATTGACTCAGAGCCTGGAGACTTAAATTTAATGCCTAGCTACTTCTCATGAGCCATGTGAGGTTGGGAATGTCATTTAGCCTCTCTGAACTTCAGGCAGTTCCTCTTCTGAGTGACGATTATATACCGACTGCCGAAGATTGTTGTGAAGATTAAATGGGATAATGTATGAAAGCTCTACTTGAAATCCTTGTTTTTTTAATGTACGAATACATAGCAGTGTTTATCTTCTAATATAAATGGAATTCGCAAAGAGATTAGGCCTGAAGAGAGATTTATCCTTGCGGTGATAGGCACTGTTTTTGAAGTTGTAATCCACTGTGGAAATCGGGGATCATTTTGACATTTCTCATGGATCATCAGGATCGTCTCCAAGGCCAGAGAATGGGTTTGAAGATGTCTCCAAGGCTGGAATTTTAATAAAATGTGCATTCCTTGTAAATTACACTGCTCGCGTGAAAATTTGCTAGATGCTACAAACAGAGAGTGTTGCTAGCCCCGATGCCATGTGAGGATTGCATGATTTTAAATTTGATCGACGCCATTCTCTTGTGCATTCCTGAAAGAAACACAGTGAGGTCAGGTGACTCCCTGCCAGAGAGCAGGGATACTTCGCACGATGGTTACTCAGTAAAGATGTTCTTCTGAAATGTGTCGGAGGCACCCGTGCAACCAGATTCAGTTGCACACGGAAGGGTCTGCATATTCATTTTTCCCAATTGTTACCGAGAGTCCAATTTTAATTTGTTTGCTATTTCTGCTAATACCAAGCCCTACTTAGTATACCCACTGGAAGTCCTTAAGAATAGTAACAGAGAATCCTCTTAGAATTGCTACAGAGTTTCTCAATATTTGTGAATTACCCTGACAGGCTTTTAGTTTTAACTCATATTAAGTAGATTTCATTATTAACAAGAATATGTGCAAATTAAAATGAGCCCATTAACATCTTAAATACACGGCATTTTTTTTTTAAAGAAAGCAAGTGGGGAAAAAATTGAGAGAAGGCGTTTTGCAAAAACAAAGTTGCCAAAAATAGAGAAAAGAAGCCAAAGTTAACCATACTAATAAGGACATACTGAGTATGTTTTCCACCAAGTACTGAGAAATATTATGTAGAAGTAAGTAGATTGGACCAGAAATCTGGAGCCTGGGTTTCAGTTTTCAGTCCCAGTTTTAAAAAAAAACCAATCTGCCAACAGACAGACAACTGGTCTAATTCACCATATAGTCAACTTGTCAAATGACAATTTCAAAGAATTTACTCAGAATGTATTTATTTTAAGCTGTTGGATGATTTTAAAAAATGTTTAGAAGATTTCAGTGAAGTTTTAGGAGATCGGCTTTCATTTTGCCTCCAAAACAAGATTTTTTTTTCTTAAGATTTTATTTGAGAGAGAGAGAGAGAGAGAGAGAGAGAGATCGAACAAGCAGGGGGAGTGGGAGAGGGAGAAGCAAAATCTCTGCTGAGCAGAGATCCCGATTCGGGGCTCGATCCCAGGGCCCTGAGATCATGACCGGAGCTGAAGGCAGATGCTTAACCAATGGAGCCACCCAGGTGCCTCCCGAATGAGGGGAACTCATTACATTAAGGACTGTTAAGAACATTAAGGACTGTTCTTTCCAAGCTGCCGGTGGCTGGAGTTCGAGTTGCAGAATCAATGGCAGGTGCCCTGCGGGGAGGTAGGAGACCTTGAGCCTTGAAACCCCAAATCAACCAGGCCTGCCCTTTTTTACCCTATAAGGTGTTCTTTTGGGGGGAAAAAAGTTCCACTGTTAAAAGCAACAGAAACGCATTTTGAAATCAAACAACTTAAAAAGACAATCACGCATTCTTGGGAATAATTAGTTAATACTTTCGGATCACTTACTATGTCTGTCCCAGAGAGTGAGTGTATCCTCACTCCTGCCCTTTTGAGGAAGGTGACTGTCATCCTCACCTTACAAGTGAGAAAATGTGCTCTGAGTGGCACCCAGCCCGGGTCTCTGACTCTCTGTAGAAAACCACACATTCTAGAATATCTCTAGGTGAGCCGCAAATGATCTGGTGAAGCTCTTTTGATCTCACGCATCTGGGGACCATCTAGGGGATATTGGACCGCCTTTAGGACCACTTTGCAACTTGACCTTGAGCTGTGATCACCAGAGGCTACAGCTGCACCCGCATAAGCCTGGTCTGACCCCCACCTGGGCTCTTCCTGTTCCTGAATGGGTCTCCCTGGCTCACCTGCCTCCTTCCCACCCTTTCCGGGAAAACAGGTATACTGAGAACCACAGCTGTGGTGCAGGAAAGAGCTAGAAGCAGCTCACTGACCAACAACAACTCTGCAATCCGCAATCACCCAGCCCCTAGGTCGCCAGTTCCGCCCGATGAGTGCGTTCTAAGAGAACATTCTGGAGTTCTGGGCTGCACTGCTGTGCCTATAGCAACAGCACTGGATCGGACACTTACCAATCCGTGAAGAGGTCAGATCTTCTGTTAAATTCTTACCACGAAAGAACAAAGACAGACATAAACAAACACGAGCACAGAGCCTGCGCACTGGGATCCCCACGCTGGGCTTGCCTCAACAGGTATAACCTGAGAGCTCTGTGGTCGCAGACAGGGAAACCGAGGTACGGGAGGTGAAGTAACTGCTGGAGGTACACAGATGGTAACTCCCCACCACTTGTTGCCTCCCCGCCTCTCCTTGCTGAGCCCTTGCCCGTCCATCCCCAGACCCCAAGACCTGCCACCTCTTCCAAACTCTTTGGCTCCCAGACAACTGTGTCTGCAGTTCTGATTAGCTTTCCAGAGCGTATGTACTTCTTCCCTCTCCCGCTAGGGCATGAGACTTCCCTCGTGCTGTTCCTCCAAGCCGTCACCCTAGGACCGGGCGCGTTCCTCTGCCATTTCGGCCAGCCTGGAGGCCATTTCTTCCTGGTAAGTTCGGTCCTTCCATTTGTTCTTACTGATTGCTCTGGGGGTGTGTTTGCCGTCATGCTCCAGAATTGTCTTCGTGGGGTAACCACAGCCGTGTTGTGGGGCCGGTGCGTACCCCATCTGCCTGCTCAGCATCCATCCCAGCTGTCTTTCATTAACCTGTCAGCCGCTTGGAGCCCCAGCTGCTCCCCTCCCATACCCTCCTGCCCTGGTAGCCCACTTTGCCCTTGCCCCAGCACAGGGCTGGTTGTCTGGGCCCGTCTCCTTAATGCCAGACCCCACCTCCTTGTGGGCTAGCCCTGTTCTAGGGGCTACTAACCATTGCTATTTGGGGCAGAGATTGGGGAAGACTGCGGGTCACATTTTTTCCCCTACATGAGGACGTACTTCAGCCAACCGCCGGGATATCCAAGAAGGCCAGAGGGGTCCATGAGGCTGAGGGCCAGGAGAGGCTGTATGTGCTTCTGGGCACAAGGAGGAGGAGTCAGAGCAGAAGTGCTCCCCACACCCCCACTTCTCTTCCTCCTTAGGAACACCTGCCTGCCTAGGCTGCTCTGTCTGCCCCGGTAGAGAGCACCATGGCTCCCTAGAGGTGCCCCCATCCTAATCTCTGGAACCTGTGGGTTTGTTAGTTAACATGTCAGAGAGGAATTAAGGGTACAGATGGAATTAAAGCTGTTAATAAGGAGATTATCCTGGATGAGCGGAGGGCCCCTAGTGAACGGTGTCCTTAAAAGTGGAAGAAAGAATTGGAAGAGATGTCAAGAGAAGGACTCAGCTCCATGTTGCTGGCTTTGAGGAAGAAGGGAACCTTCAGGTAAGGGACGCAGGCAGCTCATAGAAGCTTGAAAAGCCAAGGAAAGGAACCTCCCCCGCCCCACTGGGCGCTTACAGAAAGCAGCGTGCCTTGCCAACATCCTGAGCTTGGCCCGGTGAGCCCCCATGTCAGGCTTCTGATGGACAGAATTGTGAGATATTACATTTGTCTCCTTTTTAAGCCCCTGAATTGGTGATAATTTGTCACAGCAGCGGTAGAGAACTAATACGGTCTATAAAGCCTTAAATACTCTCCATTTGTGAGCCTTTTGTCAATCAGAGGAAAAATCCGCTTTTTCGAGTTTATCTATTGTCGGTTTTTAGATTTGAAATGGTACCCTGGGCCGCGAACACGGGTGTTTCCTTTCCTCACCCATTGTTCTGGGTGGCGGAACTGCTTTCTGGCGGCTTTCAGATCGCTCTACGATTTCCTTCAGCTGTGTAGAAAGTTAAGCTCTGGTCAGTCGGTCAATTTGGTTTTGCCTCTGAAAACTCTTTCAGAAAGCAATTTTGTATTTGAACCAACTTGGTTACAATTGGGAAAGATAGCCCTGGTTGCTAAGAGAAGCCGCCTGGGCGTTGCCATGGGAACAATTGTTTTAAAATCAGGAGTAACAAGCTCTGAGCAGAAGGAGCTAAGGTAGGGGAGAAAGCTACCCAGCCCCTGGTCCTCATTAGGGAAAACAGCCTGAGGTTTCCTGCTGATTCCAGAAGTCCTGCAGACGTTGTCCTGCTACTCTGGCCGCTGTAGTAAATACACGGTTTTCAGATTTCAGACAGATTTGGTCTGAATCCCTGGTTTGGCCCTGCCACCTGTGAGACCCCCCAGTAAGCCGCAGGACGACTCGGGGACTCCTTTATGTTAATCATGAAAGGAGGATGACAATAGCACTTACCTCCTGGAGTGGCTGTGATTACATGAGACAACATGCCCAATTTGTTTAGCACAGAGCCTGGTGAGTAGTAAGAACTCAGCCCCTCCTGGTGCCGTTACACTTAGACAGAGGCTGCGGTTTCCGGGCCTCTAGACAGTTCCTCCAAACAGTGGAGGAGCAGCTTTATAAAGATTGGCAAACCATCAGGCCGGGATAAGTGGTCCTCCTGCGTGTTACTGGTGGGCAGCTCACCTTGAGTCAGCCGCACCTGAACTAGTCTCTGCCTTGCATGATGAGCGGCGCCAGTGGTCCTATGCTCCCCTGGCAAAACTGTCAAAGCTTTGACAAGCTTGCTGTCCTCTTCTGTCCTCCTCTATCTGTGGGCCAGTAGCAAGCAGCTTGAGGGACGGCGCCAACTAAGACATCAGCTTTGAGGGACCCTGCTCTAGATGGCTCTCCATTTGCCCTGGGCAGCTGCTGTGTGATCTCTCTGATTTCACCAAAAGGTGACCGTTGAGAAAGACAGGAGACAGTGCGAGGGGGCCGGTGCACAGGGGCTTTGAAGCTGACCGGCCTGCAGATGAGCCGCCACGAAGGGAAAGTGCTCAGTGCTGTGGGGGGAGCCAAGTCCATGCTGTGGAGCTGGGAGAGTAGCCAAATGTGGGCTTATATCGGGAGGGCTGGGCAGGAGAGGCAGTAAAGCAGGACCAGTCAGCAGAAGGACCACCAGGGGACGGGGAGGGGTAGCAATGATGGAGAAGGCGGACCTCGGGCAGCTCTGCCCTGGGGTGGACATGTCCCTGGGTCTGCAAATCGAAAGGTGTTGCTAAGACATTGGACAGTCAGCCTCGGCCACCAGAAAAACCCAACTTACCACCAAGCAAAAAGCAGCCTTCCTGTTCGAACTCGAGGAGAAGATTCTGGGCCCAGAGTCAGGAAACGTCCCTCTCAGAATAATTGGTCTGTTCCTGTCCGAGGTCAGGACTGTGGAGTTGCTTGGGACTCCCTTTTCACAGTGGCTGCTGAAAACCCCCCAGCCACACGTGTGGCCCACACAGAACACGTGTGCAATCGCGGAGGCATGCACATTTGTCTGATTCAGGTCCGATTCATTTTATGTTCCTGCTCTGGTTTGCTTTCTTACTTACACCTAAAAAATATTGGCTCTTGCTTCTGAAGTAAAAAGAAAAAGGATGCTTTGAAATTCCATTTTCCTTCATTTTACCAATAATTGTTTTTCTCCTTGTAAAATGGTATCATGTGTGGTAAAATTTGTGACCGATTCCCTCTGACTGTAGAAGATCAACAGTGTCCTAATGTACACTGTATCTGTAGTGCAATTTATAATCAGAATAGCACAATCCTTGCTCTAAATGGAAAACTTAGGCAAATGTAAGGAAAGCTCATCTCGAATTCCACCTGTGTTAAAATTTTGGAACATATGTCACCACCAGAATGGAAACCAGTCTTTGGCCTTGAAGTTCCATGAACTTAACGGTTCAGCTGCTCGGCTGGGGTTGGGGGGACATCCCTGTATCCAGCAGTAGTGCCAGAGGCCTGACTGTGTACAGACTGCCCCAGACAAGGTAGACCCCCAGTAAGACTTGAACTAAAACCCATTCAACAATGGGCTATTTCTGTTTAATGGGTATTAAATATAGCCACTCCCTGGTTATTCAATGTCAGTGAATTCTGGAGTTTTCAAAGGAGTTTACAGGGATGAGTTGCTGAGACTAGGATGGCAGCAAAGGTAAGAAAAAAGGATATCAAGGTGCAGTAATATTGACGTATTAGTTAGCTGTTGAGTTGCCTGTTTTCATGCCCTGGAGAGGCTGGGTATAAAAACTATGAATTCCTTAATATGGCCTTGTTCATTAATTTAGGCTTTGATCAGCATATAATTATGTAGTGCTTCGGAGTCTGAAGAATGTCGGAGGAGAGGCACCTAGCTGGCTTGGTCAGTTGAATATTGGACCCTTGGTTTCCGCTCAGGTCATGATCTCAGGGTTGCAGGATCGAGCCCCTCGTTGGGCTCCATGATTAGCACAGAGTCTGCTTGAAATTCTCTCTAGCCTTCTGCCACTCCCCCACTCCCTAAAATAAATACATACGTCTTTTAAAAAATGCAGAATATCAGAGGAGACTTTTTTCTACATCTGGAATCATTACGATCCTCTAGCCATTCAACTCATCTTAACTAAGCCACGATTTCATGGCTATCATGTCAAGGATTAGCAAGATGACTTATTCATGGTCCTTACTTTCAAGGAACCCCTTTCTAGTGGAGTGACCATGCCATGGATGATAATTCATGTTTTGTCTCCCCGAGGTTTTGGAAGCACAAGAGAAAGAATGAATGGAGGCAGGCCAGGGAAGCAGAGGACAGAGTCCCCAAAGGACGGGAACGTCCCTAGACTGAGAAGGAGCAGTGTGATGGGGAGCAGAACTATCGGGGTAGTAAACAATGCACAGCTCAAAGGTCGTGGTTGGAAAGATCACAGTGGGTTTGAGTTACACCGAGTGTGGTTGGAGGTTGGATGGAAACAGCAGAGGTGCGGCCCCTTCCCACCTCATCTCTGGGACGCCTCACCCCCTTGTCCCCACACCTTGGTATCGAGCTCCCCACCCAAGTCCTGCTCTTGTGCTCTCGGTATGGGCTCTGTTTTCTGGGCTGGCTATAGCTGAGAGAGCATGCAAGGAATTTGACAGTTAGTAAGTGCTCAGTAAATAAATGTCCGATACTTTCATGATCCCTATCGCCGGCCGCCATATTTCTATAAAGTTATGGTCACTTGAATTTGTGTGTCTCTTTGAGGGTATGTCTGGAAGCCTAACAGCCAAAGGGAAGTATTTCCACCCTGGATTAAACCTTTTCATTGTAAATAGATCTTAAAAAAAGGAGGGGCGGCACCTAGGTAGGGCAGTTGGTTGAGTGTCTGACTCTCGAATTCAGCTCAGGTCATGATCTCTGCATCGTGAGTTCGAGCCCCACGTCAGATTCTGCACTCTGCGTGGACTCTGCCTGAGTCTCTCTCTCCCTCTCCTTCTGCCCCTTCCCCCCACCCCTCTACAATAAATATATCAATCTTAAAAAAAAAAAAACTTTTCATTGTAATCCCAGAAGACCTCTCTGTGTGGCTCAGGTAAGAGGGAGACCTTCCCTTCACAACAACTTGCTACAAGAGAACCTTGACTCCTGTCCTGCTGGGTCCAGGATCTCTGCCCCATCTCAGCTCCCAGGACACAAGAGGAAGACGAAAACAGAGTGACCCAGGCAGGAGGCCCCCACTGCTGTGAGTTCTGACACAGGAGATGGTGTCCCCCTGGAGAGGGGGATTTACGGGCGAGCGTGTGAAGGTGGAGTCATTCAGCCAGAAAGACGTCCCTTTGGTTCCTTTTGTGGGGAATTGCTGATGTGTCAGGAATTGCTACCTGGCGGGCTTACTGCAAACCCGCGATATTTATGTTTTGAAATGTCAGACCTTTTGAGTTTAAAAACAGACTTTAAAGATTTTGAGAAATTGGCAATTAATCAGCACTCTGCTCAGACTTAAAGCACAGGATGGTTCGGATTGATTGTGTCTCCATTCACAGATGGCTCTGGCTGGATACAATTATTTTTTTCTCCGCGGTGCTCAGATACCCATTTGTCCGAGTTTTTTTGTAACTTACTGTTTGGCATTTGGTGGACATAGTCCAGCATTGTAGTGGGTCTGCCGGTCATTGCTTTTTCATGAGTGTTGCTGTTAAATTCAGAGTGACGCCCACTGGGTTTTTTGACCACGGCGGGATCAGGTTCTCATCATCTGATAGTCACTGATTGACTCACTGACCAACAGATCTATGGTCTGGATTCTGTCCCCCCAGTCTCCTGATTTCTTCCTGAGCAAAGTACAGGCTCCTCTGTGCTTTAAATAGCCTCTTTGAGGGGCTCCTGGGCGGCTCAGTCGGTTAAACATCCACCTTTGGCTCAGGTCATGATCTTGGGGTCCTGGGATCGAGCCCCGCATGGGGCTCCATGCTCAGCGGGGGGGGTCTGCTTGAGAATTCTTTTCCTCACCCATCCTTCCACTCGTGCTTTCTCTCTCTGTGCCTCTCAAATAAATAATTCTTAAAAAAATTGTCTCACTCACAGCATCCAAGCAGTTCTTGTCTACTTCCTCAAATAATGGCTAAAAAGTGTCAATGCTACTATTTTGGAAGAGAGGGCTTTTTGGATTTTTTTCTTTTTGATGGTGAAAGGGGCCCCCTACCCCACACTCCAGAATGTTGGGCAACTTTTCAGATGCAATGGGAGGTGTTCCTTTCAATGCTCGCCTGTTTTCTGCTCCGTGTGGGACATGAGCCTATAAATGATTCCACTGCTCTGAAAGTCCCATCGGCTTGGAAAATGACCAAGAAATGTCTGCTCAGCTATAGCTGCGCTGTGTTTTTGAACCCTGCTGCTCCAACTGGAGGGAATGGAGGCACAGAAGGAAATTGGCTTTTCTCAGATCCCATCTGTCTGGTTTGCTCTGGGAAGTCAGAGGCGGGGACGGAATGAGAAGCCCTTGGTCAGTAGACCTCCTTACGAACATGCCTGTGGCCAGTCACCGTTCCATGTTTTCTCTTTCTAGTCCCTCATTCCTAGGTTGTCATTCAGGATTTGGATTTTCAAGACATTCCTTTTACGGTCGTCTGTAAGTCCTAGCTATTTCCTGCCACCTTGTTGACTCTCTCTTCCCAGGGTGACAGACTCGACCGTCTGCTTGCTCGCTGATGTCTGGCAGTGATCCGAACATTTCCGGTCCTCATGTCTAGCCAGCCCAGACCATGGCAGGTCCTGAGTCCTCCATACTTGTCTGGAATCTCAGATAGTTCATCCACGAACAGGCATGACAGTGTTGGGCTTCAGACTGATGCCTCTCTGTCAAGGCATAAGTTCTGTCTCTTCTAGACCACCTTGTGTTGCAACCTAAGGCATGTCATTGAGACTCCCTGCATCTCCGTGTCCTGATCAGTATCCTGATGCTGCACCAATTCAGGCTTTCCAGGAGACAGACGCCAAGAGGTCATTAGAAGTACGAGAGCTTTACTCGTGAGAGAGCGATCAGGGCAGCCAGGGAAGCTTTCGGACCAGTATGGCAGGGCAAAGGAAGATGTCAGATGATGATGCAGGCCTGACGCACATGCCAGAAGAGGGGGAGGAGGAAGTAAAGGTGGGAAGAGCTTGAGACAGTGGTGCAGCTCCTGGAAGGCCTCGGCTAGTTGAATGGGGAGCTCTGGTGCGGGTTGCCCAGGGAGAAGTCCTGCATTGGGACTCAACTGGCCAGGCCCTGGTGCCCCCTCCAAGCTCAGTTCTTGACTGGGGACCCTCTGGGAAGACTGTGGCCTCAGCCAAACATTGCAGTTGGAAGCTGTCATCCGATTACACTCCTCACGGTGAGTGGAAGGGTATCTTCTTCCTGGAAAGGAGAACTGAGTAGCATGTCTTCACAGCTGCCCTCTTATATTTTTTGTCTTGTTTTGTTTTTAAACAAAAGTTCAGAGCAAAACTGTCTCTGACTGTTTTAATTCAGGCTACACGTACCTCCTCATGAGCCTCTTAATTGTGTGAACATTTAAGGGCAAGCATGAGGGAAAACATGCCATGTTTCCTGGAGCCCAAGATATGCTTCCCCCTGAGCATCTGACTGCACGGCGCCAAGGTTGGCATCCCAGGCCAACGCTCTGTTATGAGTTGGCCAAGTTAGAGCCCCAGAGATGAGACCCGGGAGATCTCCGGACACGCACAGATGGGGGCAAGTTCTGGAGCAGCCTGTCCCCTGCGGGGAAGCTGGAAGTCCAGGGAAAAGCTGGCAAGGGGGCTGTTTCTCACTTCCTGGGAAGGGCTTGACTCCCTCCTTGCCAACTCCTCTTCTGGGCTCCTGTCCAGACCCCACAGCCGATGATGCCTTAAGATCTTCGTGGATTCCTGACTTGCCATTTAGGTTAGAGGGAGTCAGATTTTAGAAAAACCCAGTGCGCTTTTGGTGTTTTAGATGGTGAGATGGGATTTAGAAAGAGGCTGCATGGGTCTCAGGCCAGAAGGCACCACCCCGGAGCAGAACAGAGTCAGGTCATCCACTGATGGCCCCAGGCATGGTCCATGGTCCCACAGCAGCTGTCTTGCCTTCTGTCCTGAAGCCAAACTCTGAATGTCCTGCTCTGTTCTCTTCCTCTCTGTCTAGCTCTTGGTGTCCTCCATTGATCTCCCATCTTTAGACCCTGACTGGTCCTCCCTGTACCACCTGGCACACCAAGCCAGCCCCCACTTCTCTAATCTGACCAGTGTGCTGTGCTGGTTTCCTGCATGGCATGCCCTAGTATCCTGTGTCCTCACCTCCTTTACTTCTTCAGCTGCTACCCTGCCATCTGCTCAACTTCGAGGGGACAAGTAGTATTGTGTTGTCTGGTTTGAGGGAAAGCATTCACTTAGAAAGGAGGTAAGACTGGGACATTCAAGATCATAGGTCGGGGCATTGGAAAGGGAGATGGATAAGAAGGGAATACTGGTGATTAGCAATTTGGGATGCACTTTGGAGCAGGGACATCTGTCACTCACTTCATGAAGCAGGACCAGGTTGACTTGGTAGAGTTGGTTTGTTGGAAGGAAGGGGACATCTTCTGCCTCTTTGCTGGTTGGTGAGATATGTCACTTGGGTCCCCCTTGAGAGATAGAGTTTATTCCTCTGCTGGTAGAGCCCTTAGCCTTCTGTTCTCTGTAGAAAATACATTGGCTGAAGAAAGCCACCGCACCCGACATCACATACCCCTTCTGGGGTAACCTGCACCCAGTGATTGGCCAATGCAAGAGTTAAAATCTCCATCCCTTTCTTCAATCCTGGAGAGCTCTGCGGTTCCAACTGCGCTTGGTCTGGTCACTTCCCAAGTTTCCTCGGGTTTGCTGAGAACTTCCTTCAGATTCCATGAAGGCTCCCTCCTTTCTCTGCCCCATCCCACCTCTCTCCCAGGCTGTTCACCAGCCTTTCACTTCCTAGTAAATATTCTCTGCATCTTGGAAGCCGCTTTCCCGGGAAACCCCACCTCTGACACCTCTATTTACGATTCTGCCGTATTTTAGACATGGGGTTTTCGTAGTGATGATCTCCAGCTTGTAGCCACCATCCGTCACTGTGAATTATGACTGTTAATGGTTCGAATCAAATATTCATCGAAAACCTATGCTATGTAAAGCCCCGAGCTGAGTGATGTCTCTAGGCATTTGCAGATCGCTGCAGAGTATTCTTACAGAGTGGGGGATGATAAAATTAAAATGGACTATTTTGAGCACAAGGGGAGGATGCCAGGCACAGGTGGGGTCCCCGGTGAGGGGAAGGGGTCCAGATAGGGGCCTTGCCTCAAAGAGCTATAAGCGGAGGTTCAAGCGTTGGTATTCCAAGGAGGCAGTTGGAGATGCAAAAAGGATTTAGGTCGGGACTGAGTTCAAGGTGGGAAGACCTAAGTAATTGGAAAGGGAGAAGGCTTAGAAAGGGAATAGTGCTGGATAGCCATTTGCGAAGCGTTGGGAGCTGGGACCTCTGTCATTCACCGCCACGCAGCAGTCCCGGGTTGACTTGGCTGAGCTGGTTTGTTGGAGGAGAGGGGGCCAAGGAACCTCTAAGCGCTCACGGTTCATTGGGAGTGGAAGCCAGGAAACGTGTGGGGGCCCAGACCTGTGGGAAAGTGGCCGACTGCATCGACGCGGACGATCAAGGGCCAGCCAGTGGGCCTGGGCTACTGAGAGGCTCCCGGGCAGGAATTGAAAGGCACGTGCCATGTGGACCAAAGTAGCAGCTCTGAGCATGGCGTGGGCAGGGCGAGGTGGGTGCGGGGAGACGGGTGTCTGGTTCACGCTCTGAAACACTGGTGCTGTCTCTGCGGCAAGGCTGAGCTAAACCTGAAGGCAAACACTGCAGAAGAAATGCACGAAGCCTAACTCGGGCAATGCCAAAAATACCTTCCAACTTCGCTTCCCTGGAGTGTTGCTATTTGGGAGTTGGAGCTGGCTTTTTCTTTGGCGCTTCCCTGTGGTTTCCTTGCTCCCGGAGACTCACTGGCTGGTAGTGAACTTTGCCCCTGGATGCCTAGTTGGTTCCATGGGTGGCCTGGCCAGCAGTCCCTCATGGCCCAAAACCTCCATGGTCACTCTGGTCCATCCCACACAACCATCAAGCTGTCATAGGGACGAAATGGAGGCAGGTGCATTGTGCTGATCTGTAGATGGGTCTCGACCCTACAAGTGGCATTTGATGGGACCGGACGAATGAGCACGAATTTGCTCCATCGGCCCAAGGATCTGAGGGAGCCACACAAAGCTCTGGAGGTTAAAGAAATAACGGTGCCCTTGTAGACATGCTGATGGGTCACGGTGGATGGAGTGGGGGTGGGGTGGGGGGGTGGAGCAGGACTTGTAGACATGTGGGCTCAGACAGAGCAGAGCCTTGGTGTCTCAGGGCAGGATCCCCAGAGTAGCGGGAAGCTGTGGGAGGGTGCAGAGCAGATTGGCTTCTAGATCACTTGGGCAGAAATGCGAGGGGTCAAGAGGCAAACCGTTGAGAGGTGTTAAGAATAATCCAGGAGGGAATGATGGGGACCTCGGTGATGCCAGTGTCCATGCACAGGGAAGGTGAATGCAGCGTTTGGAGAGAACAAAGAACAAAGCACGGTTTGCAAGGATGCCCACTATAGTCCATGGGCAACTCAGACAGCAGACCAGCAAGGAGTGCCCAGCAAACAGTCCTTGCTGCAGAGTCAATCTAGAAGGACCTGTCGCATTGGGACCTATTTTGACTTCTTGCGACAGTGAGCTCCTGCTGGTTCTAAAGATTTTTTTTTTCCCTCCATCTAGCATCAATGTCAGCAAGCCCAGCCAAAGATCGGGATAGGACTGTTTTCTGATTGGTCAGTAAATAGAAGCTAGTCTAGATGAGGGCTCTGAAGCTGGGTGGTTTGGTTGGTTCGATCAAGTGATGGCACCCATTGATGGGTTGATATCCAGTGATATCTGGCACCATGGCGCCCCTTTCTTCTGCTTGTGGCATTGACATTACTCTTGGTCCCCCAGGCAGGACGGTTCACCTGTAGATCCCGCTCTGGCATCCAAAAGACGAGGACAAGTTCTTTTTCTTTCTTAGTTTCAGCTCTCATCCCTGCAAACTAGTAATAGTTACGCTGGGCTGTCATGAAGTTCAAATGAGTCATGATCCCAACACAGTGTCTGCCTTGTGATAAACTCCATAAAGTTAGCCAATGCAACTCTTGTCATATGGCCCTTTGTTCTGGAATGTTTTTGCCTCCTTGTATCCATAGCTCAGCTCCCTGGGATGTCTGGATTTGGGGGAGCTGCATCAATGCCCAGTTTCATGGCCGTGAGTACCTGACCACCAGAAAGGCAGCCACTACACCATCCCCCCGCCCATCTGCCGTTCCATCCCTTTCTCCTCTAGATCCTCGCAGAATGTCTGGAACAATGGAAGGAACCTATTTGATTACAGTCAAAAGTCTCTCTGGGAAGCTCCAACCCTTTCAGGGTAATTTGGTGTGATTTCATGGAAGTGAGCCTTGGGGAAAATTCAAATGTCAAGCATAATTTGGTACTTGAAACATGAAAGAAAAAGCCTTCTGATTTCTTTTCATCTACGTGTTCTGATCGCACTCTGTCCGGCCTTCCCTCTTCTCTCTCAGGGGTCATTACCCCCACAGTGGGGGCTAGAGGTGAAGCAGGAACAGCAGCTGACAGTCTTTTAACCGGCTCTCTGCTGGCGTCTGGAGTGGGCAGTCAGCCTCTCCACTCACCCGGGCATCTCTGCTGACCCCGTTTTCTGAGTGCCGGCAAGCGGGATGCTCTCATGAACGCTAAAAATCTCAACAGAAAGATCGGCGATTACTTATACACCGTAGATGATGAGCTCAAGTTCTCATGAAATATTAACTCTACACCTATTCTATTGAAGAGAACACAAAACAGGGGAGACCCTCTATCTTTTTCAAGTTCAAGATGGTGCCTCGCCAAGAAGACCCTCCCTGCACCTGGCGCATGAGTTTGGACTGTCTGATTAACCAGATCCTGAAGGAGAGGCAGATCTGTTGTATGTCAGCTGTGTGACCAGCGAGTTGCCTCACTATGCCAGCTCCGTGCTCCAGAGACAAGGGATGCTGTGTTTAAGCTGAAATAGACATGCCCAGCACCAACCTTCCAAGCAAAGAAGGAATATGGCTGCTGGTTCGCGTGTGTCTGTCAAATCTCACGCAGAATGTTGGCTCTGGTTCACACTAACCCACAACGGTGCAGGGAAGGAGACTCTGGGAAGCATAGCATCTCGGCTAAAGTGGGACAGAAGAATTGTGATACAAGGAGTTTCAAAAAGTGTACTGGTCGGGGCACCTTGGTGGTTCAGTGGGTTCAACGTCCGAGTCTTGATTTCCGCTCAGGTCATGATCTCAGGGTTGTGAGATCAAGCTCTGTGTTGGGCTCCACGCTGGGCATGGAGGCTGCTTAAGATTCTCTCCCTCTGCCCCTCCCCCTACTTGTGCACATGCACTCTCTATCTCTCTCTCTCAAAACAAAGTATATTGGTTAGGTACCTAGCTGGGCAGGACACTCAGTATCATAAGTTGTCACTCCTCTTCTGTTTCCCTCTTTCATCAGCCCTTGCTCTCCTGACTCCTTGACCTTAACTGAGGGGAAACAGTGAGGTAGATGGAGAGCAAGATACGGACCCTGTGTGTGTGTGTGTGTGTGTGTGTGTGTGTGTGTGTGTGTGTGTGCATGTGATGGAGGAGGAAAGGAGATGGGACACGCCATTCTGAGACTGAAGAATATATAGTGGAGGAAACCTGTTTTGGATGTCCTGGGCTGCTTTTCTCATTTTTTAGTGTGGATCATAGGAAACGTTCCCTAATTTACTGCTCAGATATAAGCGTCTGTCCTAAGGTGGGGTGAGCTGGCCTCTGAGGGAGCTGCCACCACCCTTGCCCACCTCATTCCTCTTGTCTTTTGTTTCCATGGGGTTCATGGTAAGAACTTGATCAGCCTTGGCAAACTGGGTCTTCCAGTTTTGATCAAGAAACTCCTTTTTAGGGGCATCTAGGTGGCTCAGTGGGTTAAGCCTTTGCCTTCAGCTCAGGTCATGATCTCAGGGTTCTGGGATCAAGCCCCACACTGGATCTCTGCTCAGCAGGGAACCTGCTTCCTCCTCTCTCTCTGCCTGCCTCTCTGCCTACTTGTGATCTCTATCTGTCAAATAAATAAATAAAATCTTTAAAAAAAAGAAAAAGAAACTCCTTTTTAGGGAGGATGGTTTTTCCACCCATAATAAGATGGGACGTTGTCTTTGGAGCAATAAATTGCCTTAAACACGGGGACACTAAGGATCAGGGAACTTAATTTGTGTGGGAAATCTTGGAGACCATCTCATTACTGTATCCTGTTGGGATGGGAGTTCTCGGTGCCCGACCACAGAGACGTGGAGTTTGCTTTGTAGGAACTCCTATCAGGCTGGTATGTGTGGGGAGAGTCCAGTCTTTAAACAGTGAGACAGAAACTAATTAGCATGACCGTTTCCTGGGCCTAGAGGGACTATGGGCTGTCAAGGCAGGGATTTCCTTACCTGGTTAGCCTGGGTCTCCATGGGTGCTCCTTCCCTGGGCCCATTAGTTGATAAGGGTCCAAATCTGTGTATCTTCCTATCTACCGCCTGATAAAGGGACATTATCGTTCTGTTGATTACAGAGCATATGCATGTAAGTTGAGCAGCTTCCCAAAGACCCACATGACTTGGTTGCGTGGTTTCTCAAAGGAAGAATTTTTTCCATTGGTCCATTTCAAGATCACTTTCTCCTGTGTGGGTCTGGTCACTGACCATGGTCCTTATTTCCCTAGCCCATAAGGACACTTGGATGGTGAACTGCTTCATTACTTGGGCTTGTACTGTATTAGGTCATCACAGGTGTGCACAAATAGTCCTTCCCCCAGTGGTATGAGCTTCTTACCTCCTGAGCAGTGGTTCTCAAAGTGTCATCTGTCGTTTGGGCACAAGCAGTGTGAGCGTGACCCAAGAACTTGTTGGAAATGCAAATTCTTGGGCCCCCATCCTGGACTCACTGAATCAGAATTTCTGAGGCCCAGGAAACTAGCTTAACAAGCCCTCCAGGTGATTTGAATGGCACCTACTGTCTAGGGAACACTGCTGTGTGGCTGGGAACAGACTGATTTTCTTGACGGCTGCAACAGCTGCTCATTTTGCTCCCACAGTCCAAGGGATGGACACGTATGTGATGTTAGAGAGATCCAGAACATTCGAACAAGAGAAGCAAGCTTTTCTTAACACTACCTTTGTCCAGATTCTTTGCTTTTACAGATAAAAACGTGGAGGCTTAAAAAAAAAATGTACTAGTGTGTGTGGGGGGGGTGGGGGGGAGCTGCCACCCACTGATTCCTGTTAGTTGCAGGAATCAGAATGGCTTCTAGTTCTCTGCACTTCTCTGCACTCTACACTTCTGTGTACCTTGGATTGTAGGTGCTCATTGGGTAGATGGATGGATGGATAGATGGAGGGTAAGGAAGCTTGTTGACAGGAGACAGTGTGCGTCGGGGTCAGGATCTCACTTACCTCCACCATTTTGGATGTATGGCCATGGGATAGTTATCCTGGCCCCAAAGTCTAAAAAAATGGGAACAGCAATCCAAGGGCTGCCCAACTCCAGTGAGATGTGGAAAGATCTGCAGATGGTAACATGGAATCTGCCCATGAAGCAGCAGCAGCAACAGAAGCAGCCACTGACTCCTTGCCTCCCCGTGTCCAGCAGTCCCAGCCACCTAGCTCAGGCAGGCAGGAGTGAAAGAGCATGTCTCCGTGTTGTCAAGCGGGTCACTGAATGCTCACCACGGTGGTGGTGGTGGCGGGGGGGGGGGGGGGGACAGTCCTTTTCTTTCATTGACTAATTCAGACGACAGCCTTCCCCAGTCTGGTTCCAACCCTATCGAAACCAGCGAAACAACCACTTATGTGATCATCATTTTGTCCCTTGGCTGCTATTGTAAATAAGGGATGGGGCCAGGACGTCTTTACAACAGGTCCATCTAAATGCAAATGCAGATCCCCTACCAAACAGAGAGGTGAAAGCTTTCCTGTTAGCAGGCAGGAGATAGGAGAGTTAATTTAATGCTAAAACATTCCCATGCAGGGAGAGCAATTCCCCCTGTCTGAGCAGCCACCTCATTTTCTCTCCATGACCACTGTGCCCATAATATGATAATTTTTACCTTTTTAAACTTTGCTAAAGGAAAAAGGACAGTCATCTATCTTTGGAAATAGCTCCTTCTGCATTCATTTTATCTACAAAAATGCAGGTATTTGTCTATTTGGTGAATGAATGGCCTGGAAAGCGCTGGAAGATGAAGATGACTTTGGTCCCGTGACGTGTGGGACTCCACGTCTGCACTTGACTCCGTGAACTCCCCACAGGCAGGCCTGCTGTGTGACGGTGTTCGCTGGGCCCACGCCAGCCGGCTCCTGTTCTCCTGCCAGGGGGTCACTCTCCCTGAGCCATGAGGGGAGATGTTGAGAAGGAGGATACTGACAGCTAAGTCCGTCCACATACCGGTTATCTCAGCTGTGGCTGAGAGGATGTAAACTGGTCCTTCTTCCTAACAGTCTGGGGTCAGATGCTTTTAAGCTGTGTAACCTTGACTACTCACGTGGCCTCATGGAGGTTTTTAACCACTGAAGGGATGGCAGACAATCCAATATGTCCCTGGATTGAGAGAGAAGGGGTTGAATGCTCTCTGGGCCCATGTCGCAAGGATTTCATGGCCTGCTTCTCTACGTTACCATCACCATCACAGCCCTCTGCCATCCTGGGGCAAGGCTGATGTTACACCCATTTTACAGATGGGTAAATGGGCTCTGGTACTTGTCTCACTCAAGGCCACATAGCTAATGGAGAGGCGACAGTCGATTTGATCTGCATTCCTCACAGGTTCCACACTTGTGAGTTCGCTCCCTCACTAAGACTTACTTGTAGGCACCAAGTCAACATTTGTGGCTCTTCTGTGTGCAATTTGTAGATGTGCCCACAAGAGCAGAGAACTTGAGTTGCCCAACACACATTCCCAGAGGAGGCTGGATGAGGTCATGTTCTTTTTTGTTCCAGCACTCACGTTGTCAACAAGTACCCTTCCCGTGGTCGATCTGGTGCCACGTTTTTCACAGTTTCGTGTTCCCCCATGTGAGAAGTCTGTGATGTGCTCATGGAGAAAATGCGTGTGTTAGGTCGGCTTTGTTCAGGCAGGGTCATGGTGCTTGGGCCATGAGTTCAACGGTAATGAATCAACAATAATATGTATTTAGTTAGGTGTCTTGAGACAGACATACACCTAAAACAAGGTCACGTATTGATGCGGTTGATGAAAATGTTGTGACCAGAGGCTCCGAGGAACCTAACTATGTGTTTCCCCTAGGAACACAGGTTCCGTATTTGCTAATGCCGTGTTCACGGGGTCTTTATAGAACACGATTACCACGAATCATGAGAATGGATTGTACTTTGCATCAATTCTGTTTGCCTCTTCTGTCGTCCTTGAAGAAGGAAGTGGGGACACGGTGAGAGGGGTCTGGCCCCTGCCCTGTGGTGCCTTTACCCCAGCTAGAGTCCATTCTTCTCTGTTAGGATCAGACATGCCCAAGCCGCGAGTCAGCTTTTTCTGTGCAGGGGATGGAGGTCAGGATTTTCTGCTTCAAGAGGCAAGTGCTCTGTTTGCTTACCAGCTCAGTGATCTTGGGTAAATTACCTGCTCTGTTTCTTCCTCTATAGGATGGGGTTCTTAATACTGTTTGGCAGATCTGCTTGGGAATTAGGTAAAATTAATATACATAAAAGTGCTTGGCACAAGGCATAGATCATCACAAAACTTAATGATTATTTTTTTTAAAAGATTTTATTTATTTGACAGAGAGATTGCAAGTGGGCAGAGAGGCAGGCAGAGAGAGAGAGAGAGGAGGAAGCAGGCTCCCCGCAGAGCAGAGGGCCCGATGCAGGACTCGATCCCAGGACCCCGAGATCATGACCTGAGCTGAAGGCAGAGGCTTAACCTCTGAGCCACCCAGGTGCGCCCAAAACTTAGTGATTATTGAGATAACTGTGAAGGTCTTAGTTTGGGGTTGTTTTTGTGATGCTAGAGTTCTAAGCACTGCTTAATCCTAGAAGCTGGTTATTCTGGCCCTTATCTGGGTCCCCCTGTCCCTCTCTGCCTAGCTCTCCTGCATCTGGCCCCTTTCTGATGGCCTCTCCTAGCTTCCCTGTTCCTGGACCTTGCATGGTCTGGGTCCTGTCTCCAGGGACCAGGCCCCACTGGCTTTTTGTGGGTTGAAGCAGGTTTGCAGGCTCCCACCAGGCAGACTCTCCCCTCATTCTGCATTTGTGGGCATGCGGTTGAAGCCACCTAAAGACTCAAGTCCCTGCCCCACCTCGACCATGTGCTTTGCTCGTCCACGCCCCAGTTCTGGAATTGCCCTCACTGAGAAGGGAGTGCTGAAGGCCACCTCGGGGAACAGGCAGGAGGATAGATGGTACTAGTGTGAACATTCCAGCTAAGTGAATGTGCAAGAAATGCCATACTTCTTAAATAAAAAAAAAAACAGAAGTAAAACTCCATGACCCCAGCTGGCTGAGATCAGTCCGATATCTGGGATGTCTCCCTTATTGGACTGCAAAAGAGCTTGATGGTTCATATAGTCTTATCAAAATCAGAGTGGGATGCTCCCTGGGGGTAACCGTGACACTTTTGGGGGTGCTGTCCAGCACTGCCCAGCAATGCCCCAAGACCTTGTGTAGGCAGCAAACTTGGCCACAGGGCTGGGTCTCCAGAAAACCCATGTTACTTGTGTCCCACGGCTTGACCTTAAGCCTTATGGGCCTTCCTGAAGCTATGCCTGGCCTCTCCAGGGACTTGGGGGATGTGGGCATAGATCTTACCCTCTACCAGGACCCCAGACCTTGTTTCTCTTCCCACCCCCTTGGAGGAGGGGCCGGAGGTGAGTGTGGTAGAAGGCAAGACTCCAGCTGACTTCTCATTCCATGATATCAAGTAAGCATTTGAAATTTCCTCTAGCAGAAGCAGGTCATGAGAATGGCTCTTGTGGAATCAGGAAATACAGCAAGGAGATTCACAAGGGAGGCCATCTGGAGGGGTGTTGGGATCGGCTCACCATGAAGGATGGCTCATTGTTAAGGGAACTTTCTGAAAACTCTGTACAACTGCCCTTAGAATATCCCTTTCAGATATAAAAGATGATTTATTTATTATCCAACAAGTTCAGGTTGAAAAACAGTCCCATGGCTGTCAGTTAATGAGGTTTGTACCTTCCCTCTTGGGGCTTGGGCTACAGCTTTCCCAGCAGTGCTTGGAGGATCATGGAATGTCCCAGCCTGGTGGTGTCAGGTGCCAGGTTTCATCCTTGCAACAACCTGTGAGTTAGGTACTAGCACTACCCTTATTTTACAGACGAAGGAACAGTAGCTTGAGAGTTAAGAGACGTATCTAAAGTCAGATGAATGACTTTGGTAAAGGAGAGTGGTAATTCAAGCTGAGGCAGGCTGAGTCCAAAACTAGTGTTGGAGGTTTCAGAGAGGTGAATCAGGCACAGATCCTGCCCTCAACAGGCTACCAGTCTGCTGGGAGCTTACGGTCTAGTTCACCTGGCTCCATTTTTTTTAGATCAGGGTAAGTGCCATTGGGGCGGCCTAGGATTGGTGTTTGGAGAAATGGGCCACCCCACTCACACCCCACTCACCCCACTCTGGGGCCTCCAGAACACCCATGATGCCACTGTGTGACACTTGCTTCCAAGGCATGGCACATGGAGCCATGGCGGGTCATTAGAGTCTCTGTCTGGAGAGATGGGGGGTTGGGAGCAGGGTCAAGGACAGTCAGAGTCCTAGAAGTAAGAACAATCAACTCTTCTTTCTGAAAACCCCAGAGCCTCCCTGGCTCCTTATCTTTCTACTGGTTTGCTTGTTGACCTTTTCATGGATTCCCTGAAATGCCTCCTCCCCCTCCTCCCCCTGCTCTCCCATCTTCCCCATCTCTCCCTGCTCCCCTTCCTCCCCTCCTCCTCCTCCTTCTCTCCTTCTTCCCTTCTTCTTCTTCTTCTTCTTCATCATCATCATCATCATCGACTTAAACTCACTCAAGTTGTTTCCTACTATTATAATCAGAGCACACTTGAGAAATATGCAAACCCATTCCTTAACCCATTTCATCACCATGTTATGGGCACCCTGGCTCAGCTGAGCGTCCCCCAGACTCAAAATAGCTTCAGAATCCTTACCAAGCACAACACCCACTGCCCACTTCTCACACTTTCTTGGGTCAGCCCTTTGGGTATTTCTAAGTTTAGAATCTCAAAATGCATCCGAATTCATCAAGGAGGTTGAATGTCCGAATCCAGGTCATGTTTCAGGGTAGCCGCTCTAATTCGGAATCCAGCACGTAGACACGTGCAGAATGAGCAAGAATCAGAAGGGAGTGCCCATGGTACCAGTTAGGATGAAATCAATGGAGTAGAGAAAGACGGAAACAAAAATCACGCGAGTAAGTACAGCTCTGGACCCAGCATTGTTCTGAAATGACAGTGGACCCTTCACTGCATGAAGTTGGGTGGCTGGGGCACCTGGCTGGCTCGGTCAGTAGAGCGTGCGACTCTTGATCCTGGGTGATGAGTTCAATCCCCATGTCGGGAGTAGAGCCTACTTGAAAAATAAAAATAAAAATAAATAAAGCTGGATGGTTGGAACCTAGAAAACGTTTGTGAGGCTGGTGAGGCCTTTGTAGATATCTTCTGTTTACCCAGCAAAGCCAGGAAATACCAGATGTGTCCCCTTTCCTCATGGTGGTTGATCTCCCTTGTTTACTGAGGGGGCAGTAGTGGCATCTGGGAATGTGCATTTTTTGACTGATCCCAGGACCATGATTGGAGAAATATCTCAGTACCCTAGATTGCCCTCAGAAAGGGAGCAATTCACGAAGAGAAAAGGAGCCCCACGAGAGCCTCACGGGCTCAGAAACCTTTTACCAATCGGGAGAGGAAATTATACAAAGACCAATTTTCCTAAAATAGTGGTTGACTTTGCTTTTTGTTCCCTTTCTGAAGATTGAAGTTCCCTTTTCCCTTGCCATTTTCTACGGGATTGTGACATTTTGGTCGAAGATTATTACTTCAAATAAAAAAAAAAAAAAGAAGTATTTCCAATCCCAATCCCACTACAGAGACGTGCGAGCGGAATGATGAGGGCCCCTGGAGCCCAGCCAGGGAGGACAACAGGATCCGATTAGCACATCCAATTTTCATTTATCAGAGGGGTCAGCAGCCATTCCAATTTATTTTAAAGCATTTCACACTTTCCGTGGAGAAACAGTATATTACTTCCAGTAAGAATTGGATGCTGGGGATGCAGGCCCCATGTAAGCCTCCTTCAGAGATGCTCAGAGTTTTTCTATTCGCCTGGAGCCAGCGGCTCTGTTTTCCACCCTCTGATTTTCTTGAAGGGATCAACCACTGATCAGGGCAGGAAATGGGATTTGAAGTGCTATTGATTTACTGGGCTTAGCTTTTTTTTTTTTTCCCCTTCTTCTTTTCTGTGCCCAGGGGGGAAAATATACACACACACACACACACACACACACACACACACACACACACTGTACACACATACATACATACATACATTACACCAGGGAGTCAGGAGTTGGATAGGTTTATCTGAAAAAGCAGCGAGGTTGAGGCAATGTAACAAATTAAAGAGATAAAAGACAGACTTCAACAATAGGGATGATTTATGGTGGCTGTTCTCTTTTGGATGTCTTTGCTCCAATTAATACTTTCTACAGCCTTAAGGTAAGATTATAAAGTAGGTAATAAGATCCTTTAAATCCTACTGTTTTGAAAGAATCCTTATTGTCTAATTCCCTTGGATTTTCTGTAATGCTTTCAAGAGGTTTCAAAGCCAAAGTTCCAGAATTGTAGGGCTTCCTCCCCTTCGGTCTGGGAGATAAGTAAAAATAATTGATTCTTCAGGGTCCTTAATTTGTCAGGATTGGAAACTGAATCCTCCAAAGATTGGGGTCCATTTGTTACATAAATGTTTCTGGGACGAAAAAAGCTGAAGGCAGTACTCATAGGATTTGAGTCAAGCAGAGAAAAAGTCTTAGGATTATTCATGTGTGTCTATGCTCAAAATTGCAAATGGGCCTTGTGCACATTAGTAAAATTATTTTTACCTAGTTCCCAGCTTTGCCACTCTGGATGCTAGGAAGGCCATTTCATACTCTGGCCCCGTTGTCCTCATTATTTCTTTTGGTTCCAACATTCAACTTGGAACCAGGTTATGTTCTGGCTCGGCCCCATACCACGTGATGTTGGAGGAGTCTTTCACTCCTTCTTAAGGGAGGTTTCTCCAAGTTCAGAATGGGGAAATGATTGTGTCCTGTAGAGGGTTCCTCTTTGCCTGTGCACCCAGTGGCTGTCATCTGTGAGGCCACTCATGTATTCATTCATTCATCCTTAAGCCCCAAGCAGGTACTAGGTTCTAAGGTGTAGCCGTGAGTAAGCCATTATGTCTAGCTTTAAGCAGCTCAAAGATGAAAGGGTTGACATGGAAGTCAGCAGTCGCTTGTGATGTAAAGGGCTCAGATTTCAGAGATAGGTGACAGTCGGGCACAGGTAGCCCAAGGTCACCTAGAGCAGCCTGCAGTGGGCCTGGTGGGGGTGTTTGTGGAAAATGGTACTGGTAGCCTCCCCAACACCGTCCTCTTTTCTAGCTGACCGGATTCTGTTCCTGTAATCTGCGCCTCGCTAATCCAATCATGGTAATCCCTCTCTTGCTGGTGATTGATTTAGGCGAGGGTTTGTTACGCAATGCTGGTCCCTGAGCGTTGAGAAAGTCTGATCGAGGATGCTGAGAAATGTTTTCTGACTCTTAAAGGGAGACGCAAAGGCACATGCGGGCGTGCTTGGGCGTGCGGGCGCGCGCACACACACATGCGCACACACGCGCACGCGCGCGCACACACACACACACACACAGAGACAGGGAGGGAACAAGCCTTTTTCTTCCGCTGGGTGTTTGTTGTGACCTTGGGTTTTTCCTGGACTTGTAGACCTGTGGTGGCCAACTCTGACCACCATGAAGCTGAGAAGACAGGCGAAGGATGGTAGAGCAGAAAGATGGAAAAACCAGGATCTTTAAGGCCCTTGTGGAGCAGGGGAATTCACCAGACTGAGAATTTCCTCTTCTTACAACTTCCTGTTTTGTAAGATAACACATCTTTGTTCTGTCTTAAGCCAGCTGGGTCAAGGTTTCTATGATTTCGGCTAAAGGAGCTCTAGCGGGTGATACCCTCGTTGATTTCTGTAGCAGCAGCAGGGGATGTAAGGGGATGAGACAGGAGAAGGACATCCTAGGCGAAGGGGGGCACATAGGCAAAGGCTCTGTGGCTTTGGAAAAGAACCCAATTCATTGAAGGAACAGAAAAAAAATTTTTTAAAGTGAAGCATAGCAAAAAACGAGCCTAGAAAGAGGAACAGGGTCTGGGTCAAGAAAGCGATTGTGTGTCTTTGGAACAAAGAAGTAATTTCTGTTTGTAGAAGTACAAAGAGCTACACACAAGCCAGGAAGCCCTTCTGGGGCTGGTGTTCATCTCCAAGTCAGGCCACGGGGTTGCGTGGCTCCCTGAAAATGTTCACCTACTTTCCACGTGCATGCCTCTCCCATGAGCGTTGATCATCTCCTAGTTTGGGCCAGACCGGGGAGTGTGAGTGTGCTACCAGGATTCTGCACACAGTGGGCTTGGACCCCACTGGAGATTTCGAGATGAGAGATGGTCCCTAATGTGGTAGCTGTCACGTGAGTCCCAGTGGTCATTCCTTGTTAGTCTCTCCTTCACTCTGGCCAGTGCTCAGCCAACCCCAAGAAGTTAATTGAGGCCACGTTCCCATAGCACATCCTTTTAACTCCCAAGGCCTCAATTCTTGGGATTTGCTAGGAACTAATAACTAGTGTGCACACATCATTACATTCAAATCCACAAAAAGGTAAATACTGCTTTCAGTTTGTGACAAAGCCATCACACTCCCATACGGGGTGCTAGACGCAGACAGCTAGGCTCTTACAGAAAGATCTCAGCTTCCACTCAATTGTCTGAATTTGGGACAAAAGTCAAAATGCTTTTCGTGTTCCTGTCTTTGTTTCTGCCTGTTTTCAGAAATGGGAAATCTTGTATTTTTGTCTTTCGATGACTGCGACTCCGCTGGTGATGACCATTTTCTCATTTAGGAGACGTGTGTGAGGGCGAGGCCCACAGATGGGCCAGTTTCCATGAGGTACCTTTAGTCCACTGTGGGACAAGGGGGGGTGTTAACGAGAGCATAAATAAATCCTCTTCATTCTGAGAAGGTCGAATTCTGATCACGATGGGGAGCAGTGCCAGGAAGTGGAAAGGTCTGCCATTAAGTGGATTGAATACAAATCCCTTCATGTTTCAGAGTCTGGAGGGGATCACGGGGTCAGTCTATGCACTGCAGAACAGCGCCTCCTTGAGTTCTGAAGTGAACTGGGGGCAACCCAGGAGCAAAATGGCGGTCATAACCCCCACCCCCAATGGGGTCCATTTGAGAACTTTCAGCCAAACGGCAAACCTACTTCATCCTTGTGGCTTGGGCCCCCCAGTCAGCTGCCCGCCTAGCCTGTGACCCAAGGGGTTGTTGACAGCCATGGTGAGGCAAAAAGTACCCAGCTCTGTGAAAAGAGGTCGTGGAATGGGAAGTCGAGTTTTCAGACTGTTCAGAGCCCTTCATCTGGTTGCTTTGCCCATTATGGCTCCCCTCCCTCTGCCAGGTCAGGTAAATTCCATATTTGCAAATTCACCCACTCACTGGTGTTTACTTGTGGCCCCAAAATAAATACTTACAGACCTCTGACACTCACAGACACATGCAAGGTGGTGAAACCTGATGAGGTCAAATAAGGCAACCCTCTGCCTCCACGTTTTAGCGCTCATGCCTCATGCTATAAGCAAGCGTCCTTGACATGGTGTATCTGGCACCACTTTTTTTTTTTTTTTCCATTTTTATGCTTTTTGTTGGTGGTTTCCCTGACCTCCAAGCAGTACGCTGAAGAACTCTCTAGTGTTCCTAAGTGCGAGAAGGTGTGATGTGCCTTAAGAAGAAAATGTGTTAGATAAGCCTTGTTGAGGCATGAGCAATAGTGCCGCTGGCCACGAATTCAATGGGAACGAATCAGTGATATAGGTCAAATGCATTGTCTTTAAACAGAAACACACATGAAAATATTTTATTGATTATTTGATGAAAATGTTGAGACTGGAGGCTCCCAGGAACCAAACCCTATTTTCCCCTAGGAGCAACGTTTCAGTATTTGCGAGTTCAGCCTTTACTAACTCAGCATTCACAGAGTTAACAGCATGATAGAATGGACCGTATGTTTATTGAATTGTGCGTCTTACAATAGACATGTTCTGCTCATGTGTCACATGAACCTGAGTTTCTAGGGCAGTCTTTTTGGGAAGAGCCAGGATGAATGGTGACACAGCCTCTGTTTGGATAATTCTTCTGATTGGGGGGGGGGGCTGCTCATTATTATATTACAAATCCAATTTTAGTACTGATGACTGGAAAATACCCTCATCTACAGCCCAAATTCTCCTTGATACTGTTCCTCCTACTCCCAATTCTGCTTTCTGGGGTCTTACGGATTAAGTTGGTTTTGTTTTCTAAAGCATTAGATCCTACAAATATTCGAGATGGTGATCTTACTCTTCTGTCTCGGTCTCTCTTTTCTTTCAACTCTGTCTTCTTCCTCCTCTTCCCCATCTTGCTCCTTCTTCTCCACTTCTAGACTCTCACTTTTTAATCTCTACTCCTTCTCCTGGGCCCGCCGCCTCTCTGCTTTTTCACGTACTCCATGTATGACATGAGTCTCTTCATTGCCTACTGCTGGGATGTACAGATCACAATCACTTTAACATCTTGATTGCATCCAAATACAACTTACATTCCCCGGATCTCACTCAAATGTGTCCCTGGATTCCATTTGCTAATTCATGGGAAGTTGGTCCCATTTAAACCAAACTCTTTTAAATACACCTGCTTTGGAAATGGGCCACCCATACCCTCAGGGCAGAAGAATGACAACGATAATGGAAATTATCTGTGCTCATAAGGGATCAGCTGTGGCATTTTACACTCTGGTTGCATGTCTAAGATTATTGAGGCTGGGTCCCCATTAATAAGGTACTATTTATAATTTTCCTTGAAAGCAACTTCTCACTTAAAAAATAACTCTAAAATTGTTATTTAAATTCCAGTATCGTTAACATACAGTGTCATATTAGTTTCAGGTGTCCAATACACTGATTCAACCCTTCCATACAACACCCAGTGCTCATCACAACAGGTGCACTCCTTAATCCCCATCACCTGTTTCACCAATCCCCCCCTCCCCCCGATACCCATCAGTGTGTTCTCTATAGTTATGGAGTCGGCTTCTTGCTTCAGAAAAAAAAAAAAGGCAATGATTCAATATTTGTATGTAAAGCAAAATGATGAATCATTGCGGTAAATCCAGTTAACAAAAAATAGCTCTAAAAGAGAATTTTGTTATGGAATGAGGTATGTAAAGAAGATTGTCTGATGTTGTTCGAGAAAGGAAGGGATTATTTAGAATGGCTAGGTGTGTGTGCGTCTATGTCACTGAAGGGATTACTGAGCTGGGGGTAGGGAGAAGGATTAGAAAGTGTGACATATAATAGCAGATGGAAAGAATACTGAACGTGCATTACGGGCTCTCCCTTAACGCCAGGCGATATTTTAATGCATCTTCCACTGAATAATTCAAGACTAGAATTCAACTGATAGCTTACCTAGGAAGGTTTATGAATGGGATAAAATAGAATTAGAAGGCTTGATCCCACCAGGGACGATGTATTCTCATTCATAATCACCAGAATTGTTCTTTGTGTTTAAAACAAGAAGGAGAATAAGAAGGAAGACTTCAATGCGTAAGGTGGGGGGAACCCACTTACCAAGACTTTGAAAGAAATATGGCAAAATCAAATATTTAGATTCTGCCTCAAGACTAGCACACTCTTAGATTTTTGCCTCAGGAGTTTGTCCTTCTTCTGTCTTTCTAGATGGTAGGACTCACGTGTCAGAGAGTCCTCAAGTACACGGTAGTGAGTGTTTCACATCCGGGGATCCAGACAGCTCACTGAATACGTAATTTCTACATGATAGCTGCCTGAGGGCTGTCCTGTGTTCACACTAAATGACTAAGAAACCAGCTTCTCAGCAGCTCGGGTACAATCTCTTTATCCCATACTCTGTGGGGCAGCTCCCTTGTCAACCACACTGTGCCTGGGAAGAATAGTCTCCGTCTGCAGAAGCAGAAATGACATGGGAATGAAGACCAACTCTTCTGGTCAGTCAAACACCAAGAAAGAGTGTTCTAGGGGAACCTGGGGGGGGGGGTGGCTCAGTGTGTTAAAAGTCCAACTCCTGGTTTTGGCTTAGTTCATGATCTTAGGGTCCTGGGACAGCCCCACATTGGCCCCTACACTCAGCGCGGAATCTGCTTGAGATTCTCTCTTTCCCTCTCCCTCTGCCTTTCCACCCCGCTCTCATACACGATCTCTCTCTCTCTCTCTCTCTTTCTAAAAATAAATAAATATATCTTAAAAAAAAAAAGGAGTGTTCTAAACCTACTGGTGAAAGTACAAATTCATGGTGCACCTGATTCAAACTCCCTCACTTCTCTCCTACTGGAATCCAAGTGCTTGCTTTTGTCTCTTTCATTTCTTTTTTTCCCCACTCATTTCTTGGTTCCTTGGCTGATTGACTAGTTCGTCCACTCCATTTTCAGAACCATTGACTGACGCTGCATTGTTCCGAGTCCTCTTAGAAATTCTAGGTGCTCTTGTGTCTGTGGGTGTGGGTTTCTGAGCCTGCTTGTGGGTGTGCATTGGATGCTTGATAGAGGTGAGGACATTTCAAATTAACAGCTACTTCATGGTAGGATGACAGGAATAATTCAGCTAAAGTAAGAGTCACTTGATAATTTAATTGTTGTGATTTTTTTTTTTTTTTTGGTTGGGAGCAGAGAGTAGGCAGTTTGCACAGAGGAAAACAGAAAAATTTCATTTTTTTATTATATTTATCCAATGGTCGCAAATCAGGGAAAAATTTTTATTACTATAGCTCAAGCTGATATGTTGTAAAAGATTTTTACTGGCTTATTTCAGATCAAAACATTTGCTTACTCTGGTCCAATGCATAATATGACAATAACTTTTTGTCTAGAACACTTGTCTGTGATGAGAATTTATTAGCCGTTATTAAGATTTTATTGGTATTACATTCCAACAGGGTAATGTGATCTACGACCCATATTTCTCTCTTATGTATATAATTGCTCATATTTATGGGGCTGAGCTAATGAGTGGCTCACAGATCCAAGGGGTCAGCCCTCTCTTGATGGCCTTTGGGTTAATTCACAAACATTTGTTTCCCATCCCCGGGTGCCATATGATTGTATACTTGATGCCAGCCACTGGCCATTTATCTCTTCCTCTCTTGGTGTTCTTCACGGAGCCTACCATATGGTTCTGCCATGAGAGGTCTAGAAACTTCAAGAGTCAATTTCAATGGCCAGCTTGCTTGACCTGGGTTTAGGATCATCCTTTCCCTCTGTCTTCTTTCTCTCTCGCTCGCTTACTCATCTCTCTTCCCTCCTCTCCCTCCCTATTCCTTCTCTTGTCTCTCTTTGCTTTACACGTAAATGTTTGCTATGGAATTACCCCTCATACATTGTTTTATTGCCTTTTAAGAATGAGCTTGGTAGCCCTTAAAATGTACCAAAGGAGGCATCTCAAATGTTCTTTCCTTTGACATTTACGAGATTTACTTGTATCTGTTCCCTGATGAATAGATGAGTGTTGAACCCCTAGGAACCCTCTTCCCAGGGAACACTAAGCAGACACTCTACAGGCGATCCAGGTGCTGAATTCCTATAAGAAGTTGCCTGAAAGCCCAGCAGATGTTAAGGTATCTTTCCTTGGGTTTCTACTAATTGTGAAGAAAAATTAGTCGGTTGACAGGAGTGTGGATGTCTGAGCCAGGCAAACTTAATGTCAGAAGTGACACACTGGATGTCATTTCTCATGGAGATAGGAATGCCAGTGTGTGCATTTGCACTTTCAGTTTCAAAGGAACTGAACTGTGGGTCTGTCTAAAGACTACATGTGTTCTAAAATGGGACATTTGCAAACTAATGTTTTGTGGAAATAGGAAGAAGAAAAATCCAGAGGGAAGCCATGGGGAGGATAGAATAGATGTCTGTCCTAAAAATGTGTGAAGTAGATCTAAGCCTGACAAGGTCATGTTCTCCTGGGCCCAGGGCACCGAGTGGCCAAATGACAAGGATTCCGAGACCATCCATGGGATGGGGACGGGACAGAAGTCCATAGTTGCCCAGAGTCAGACCAGGCAGACAGCAGGAGGTGTGGTTTGGAATCAGACAGGAGAGAAATGGTCAGGTAAGGTTAGCACGGATTAACTAAGAAAATGTTGGGCAATTTCCCTTTCCTGGCCCCACCTCTAGACCAATGGGAAAAGGAAAGAACGCACAAGTAGATGTGGGTTCATTTTAATTGCCTCATTGGGGGTTCAATCGTGGGTTCGTGAAACGTCACTATATTTTAAAAAGTAAATGAATCAATATACAAATAAATATTATTGAAATCAGAAGAGGACTATTCTAGGGGTGTCTGGGCGGCTCAGTTGCTTAAGTGTCGATTCTTGGTTTCGGCTCAGGCTGTGATCTCAGGGTCGTGAGACTGAGCCCCAGGTTGGGCTCCACACACTGTGGAGAGTCTGCTGGGGATTCTGTCCCCCTCTCCTTTTGCCCCTCTCCCTGCTCGTGCTCTCTGTCTCTCTATCAAATAAATACATAAACTCTTAAAAAAAAAAAAGATTAGGACCACTCTCTACTCACTATGGTAGTGTGTCATTAAAGGATTATAATTAATCCAATTTTATGAACAACAGCTCTAAAATAAATTATTAAAGATCCAGTGACTTCAATTCTTACACATAGATCAGGGATCTCCTTTCCTTCGAATTAGGGTGTGCTCAGCAGGAAAGCCAACCACACAAATCATCCCAGGAGGGTCCCATAGCCCGGAATGATCTAGACTGGGGGGTTTCACTTGCTGGAAGCAGCCATAACTCAAGGAACAAGGGAGAATCGTGGCCTGGAAATGCAGCCATAGGTCATCTCAGAGGAGCACCGGGGGTGCATCTGAGGCCCCGAGCAGAGGGAATCCACAAAGTCTGGAAGCCTTGAGCAATAAACATTGAGGGGAAAGGTTCAGAATGTGGGTGTTACAAGGCAACAAAGCCCAGGAGCAGGAGTCGGGGACTTCTGGCTGTGCCAAAGGGCAGGTAGATAGGCTCATCCCAAATCACAAAGCAGATAAAAGAACCAGTGAAATTTCAAATTGCGTCTGTAGCCGAAGGGAAGGGAGGTGATGGCCCCTTTGCATCTCACCCTTGGGAGAAACCGTTTGGACACTCTGGTTCAGCTTTGAGCACCAAGTTGAAAAAAAGGTAAGGCCAGAAGTGGAGGTCCTGGGCTGGCATGAGCCAGGTCCAAGTGACGGAGACACTCTCTTAGTCGAGGATTGTGAACTTGGCATGAGAAAACTCTGGAAATCCCAGAAAGACAGACTCCCAGGCAAATGTCACAATTCAGGATTGTTTGGCCGTGGCCATATTCGGAGGCTCAGGTTCACAGGTCCCAGGGGTCTGATAGGAGCAGGGGCAGGTAGGCTCCCAAGGGACCACGACTCAGAAGAAGGACTCTGGTCCCTAGAACAAGATAGGCCCTAAGGCCAGGAGCTAAGAAAGCTGGAATTTTGGACTGAGAACACAGTCAGGGCCAGAAGTGGGCTAAGGCAGGGACCCAAACGCAGGCCACGAGAATAAGGAGGACCCTGTGTCTTAGAATCGGGCACAGGGTCATAGTGGGTCCACAGCCTTTGGAACCAGGAGTGCAGAAGCTTTTCCAGTTCCCTGTGTGGAGCTGAGTTTCCAAGCATAGTTGCAAGGATGTTCAGAACTATTAATAATAATTAGTATTAACAATGTGTGCGAGGCCACCATGCGGATTAGATCCTGGCTGTACGGGTTTCAGTAGACGCTGCTCCTTTCAAGTTTATCTCTGATCTTCACCCTTCCAAAGCTACCCAGAGCTACTCTGCCTCTCTGTTCCTTCCTGTTTATAAACTGGCTGCTTCTTTTCCAAGCTGCTTTATTTTTTTTGGTATGACTTGTCCAAAGGAAGCCAATAACAACTGACACACACGTTTTGTCTTGCAACTTCTTTCCCTGGAGCTACAAGATATTCACCTGCATTGTACGTTGTAGCAAGTAAGTTTCCCCACCTGTTTACTACAGTACCCATAATAAGGGTTACCATTCTTCTAGCCTGAAGTAGTGGCTTCCTCCCTGCAGGCCTCCTGGATCTCAAGCTAATTCCACGTCTTGGAGGTTTGTATGATGGCAATATCCCATTTGTTTGTTTGTATTTATTTGAGAAAGAGAGCAAGCATGAGCAAGGAGGGAAGGGGCAAGGGGACAAGCAGGCCCCTCGCTGAGCTGGGAGCCTGATGCGGGACTCGATCCCAGGACCCTGGGATCATGACCTGAGCTGAAGGGAGGCACTTACCTAATGGAGGCACCCAGGCACCCAGCAGTACGCTGTTTTCAGGTACCAGTTTGTGTTCCGTCAGAAGAGACTGTGTGATGTTGAAGCAGCACATAAATATGAAATTTCAGTGGAGATCGATTTCTCACCCACAGCACAGGTGTACCCATGGTGGGCTGGGACGTTTGCTTTTTCCTATCCCAACTCAAGGCCTCAGACTCAAGGAGGCTCCATCTTCATGCCACCGTATTTTCCAAGTCAGCGAGAAAGGAAGCTGGTGACCTACGTGCCGGTCCTTAGAGTTTCTGTCCAGAAACGACATGTGAAATTTCTGCTCATGTTTCTTTGATGAAAACAAGCCGCCCAGCTAATTTACATTTCTAGGGGAAATCCTACCATGTACTGTGTCCTTGGGAGACAAAGGGCCAGAGATATTTGGTGAACAGGGCGAACGGGGGCTTGAAGTCTACCAGTTGTCCCGTTCCCTTTTACAGAGTTCTGTGTGTATTAACTAATTTAATCCTTCTAACACTCTGAAGTCAGTATTTCACTCTTTTTAATACGTGAGGAGGCTGAGGCACAGAGAGGTTAAGAAACTGGCGTAAGGTCACACTGCCGTTGCGTGGTAGAATTATGCTTTAAACCCATGGTCTTCGCCCTTACAATTCACTGCCTGGAGTTGCTGTTGATTTGGGCCATATTTCCTGATTTGGGACCTGGGTACCAAAAAGCTAGCTCCCTCTGTCTGCAAGGAAGAGGTAAAGGACCCTCATCAGGGATGCCAGGGGGAGACTGGAGGCAGAGGCTTGGCTGAAGCAACAGGAGGAAGGCAACTATTGCCTGGGCCCCTGGGATCCAATGGGCGCATTTCTCCTGTTTGGCAGAGCGCACCGCGCCTTTCAGCCTGGAGATGCTTCTGAAGCTGCGAGACTGAAGGCAGAGGCCAGCCCCGCTGGTGGAGGTGAGGATGTCATTAATTTCAGAGGCTAGCTGCAGTGGTTCCCGGCCGACCAGGTGATGCCAGCAATTCCCCATGCAGACGTCCGCGTGAGGGGGCCCCTTGATTCTGCAAGACCTCTGCTGCTCTGCTTTGCCTGTGGTAATTGAGCTGCCTGACCTCCCTGGGAGCCTCCCTCCTCCTGCTTCAAGAAAGGGAATTGATTTGTCAAACATACATCCACATTGCTCCAGCCGGCCAGACTCATTCTCCCTGCGAGCTGCGCGTCATACTTTCAAAGTCAAGCACTGAATCGTGCCACAGGCAATACCAAGGACTCCTTATTTCTTCTCTTCCTGACATCTCCGGCATGTCAAGATAGAAGTGAGCCATTTATTTATTTAACGGAAGGTTGGCTATAAAGAGCATATATTTCAGATAAGTCTGGAACCTCTGTGAGCCACGCAGGATCCCCAAGATAAATAGACTTAAGTTTCTTTGTTAAGGGCCACCGCCAAGTTCAGATCAGATCCCTAGAGCTCCCAGAGCGTGGGCTGTAGAGCGTAACCCCCTCCCCACCACCATTAATTAAATTTTTTGCTTCCTGTCCTACAAAGAACAGCCCTTCAAATTCTACCTCATTGGGATCTAGGTGTTGTAAATACTTTTAAAAGATATATTTTTTAATATTTTATTTATTTGAGGGGTACCTGGGTGGCTCAGTGGGTTAAAGCCTCTGCTTTTAGCTCAGGTCATGATCTCAGGGTCCTGGGATCGAGCCCCACCTCAGACTCTGTTCAGCAGGGAGCCTGCTTCCCCCCTCTCTCTCTGCCTGCCTCTCTGCCTACTTGTGCTCTCTCTCTGTCAAATAAATAAAATCTTTAAGAAAAAGATTTTATTTATTTGAGATAGAGCACAAGAAGGGGGATTGATGATGAATATTTGGAGGATTCTGGAATGCTAAGAATGTCCCATTTCTTGAGCCCGGGGCTGATCACACAGGTCTTCTGAGATGGTGGAAATTCATCAAGGCATTTGCTTTATGATCTGTGCAAATTTCTACCAATTTTTCTTTATTAAAACATTTTTGGGGGCACCTGGGTAGCTCAGTGGGTTAAGCATCTGCCTTCATCACGGCCTGAGCCGAAGACAGAGGCTTAACCCACTTTAATAGAATTACCTCATCTTTTCAGCCGTAACAACCTGGGCCCATGCCATCAGTGTCCATGATGTACTCTTCACATGACGGCTTAGGAGGAAGGCGTGGTTTCCCTTCTAGGTGCGTGAAACTGTCGCAAGAAACACACTGTCCTTTGTTGCCCATCAGAGGGGATCAGGGCTGCAGCTTTGTTCAGGTCTGGGGGACGCCTGAATTTGGGTCCTGCAAGATGGAAGTGGACATCCACGCAATGTGTCGAAGGAAAGAGCCGTGAAGGAAAATGGGGAGAGTGAGCAGGAACAGGCTGGGAGCTTTCAGACTGCGGGGCCGCTCTGGCCCCTGGGAAAGGGTAGAGGGAAGGAAGGAGGATGTACTCCATTAGGAGAGGCCTCAGGCTGCAGGTAGATTGTCGCCAGAGGACACCTGCCTCATCAGGTAGGAATGGCTTGGCTAAAGCAATACTGGTCCAGGAGAGTGTGTCCTCAGGGCAAATGCAGAGGAGTTCGCCTTGCAGATCCTGCCCCTCCCTGCCCCTGTGGGTTCTTCCAAAGTAGGATCTGAGCCGTGTACTTCCATGACCACTCAAGGTGGCTGCTTCTCTGGTGGGTGTGTTGATCTCTTCATTTGTGGAGCGGTCCTTCCAAAGCTGTGTCTCATGGTCATGGCCACGGTCAGAGAATAGATAGACAGACCTGGGTTGGAGTTGGCTCTTGTTCACTCATTTCCCCGCAGTAGGATTACACTTTTTGAGCCACAGTTGACCCATCTCTAAAATGGGGGAAATTGTTCTCCCCTCATGAGATTGGGATGAGGATGACAGGAGATTGTTTTAAGGAATGAACAGCCTGTGATGGGGAATTAGTGCTCCATAAAATTAGTTCCTTTCATCGCTTGTCTTGAAGGATTTTCTGACAGTCCCCTTCTCAGAAGACCATTCCTAAAGAATAAAATACAGGCATCCAGGCAGCTTGATCAGTTAAGCATCCAGCTCTTGATTTCAGCTCAGGTCATGATCTCAGGGTCCTGGGATCGAGCCCCGTGTCGGGCTCCCAGCTCAGTGCAGAGTCTCCTTGAGGATTCTTTCTCTCCCTCTGCTCCTCCCCGCCGCCCCCACTCATACCCTCTGTCTCTCTCAAAGAAAGAAAATCTTTTAAAAAAAGAAGAAAATAAAATAAACTAGATTAAAGAAGAAACCGGTTACGCTTAAACCACTTATCTCAACATTACTGAAACAAACTTGTCACATAGTAACAGATCAGCTTCTTTATTAACACTTTAGGTAACAAGTTCTAGCTGTGGGGCGGATCATGAGCCTAATTTGAAGTCATGATGAACATAATTGATATTTTGTGATATCTACACAAGCACGATGTGATATGAAAGTAACTGTGGTTTCTCGAGGGATGAGGTCTCAGGAAATGCGCGTTCTGTTACAGTTTGTTGTCCTCTTCTGTAATCGAAGGAAATGCTACATTTCAGTCAGGGGTAAGGGAAAATTAAAGATGTCATGTTTTTCTCCATCTGGATTTACGATTACAAACCCTGGGTAAAGACCCCCTGCCTGAGATGAATGAACGGCACCTGCCCACTCACTTTGGAGCACTTAATTCCCAGGGGTGGGGACGCTCCCAGGTGTCCCCATTCAGACCCTGCCCTCCTCTGGCAGGTGTTCCTGGGAGGATATGTCTATAAAGGAGTCTGCAGTGAGGTGACAGGTAGCCTGATGCCTCTTCCCGTGGGTGTGGGCACATTCACTCATACCATTTCTTTTCCCCTACAGGCTGGTGGGAGCAAAGGAACCCTGTGCATGTCTGGGTAATTCTCAAATGCCCTGCAATCACTCTCTCACTTATCTTTATTTATTTATTTTTTAAAGATTAAAAAAAAAATCTATTTGAGAGAGAGGGCAAGAGAGACAGAATGAGTGGGGAAGGGGTAGAGGGAGAAGAAGACAGAGAAGCCCCAGTGGGCTCCATGCCCAGTGCAGAGTCCGACGTGGAGCTCGATCTCATGACCCTGAGATCATGACCTGAACCGAAATCAAGAGTCAGACGCTTAACCCACTGCGCCACCACGGAGCCCCTCCATTTGTCTTTAGAATGGAGCATTCATGTTTATTCTGTCTCTCCCTCCTTCTCCATGCATTTCCTGCCATTCTAACTCAGCTGAGCATTCCAGGTCAGGTTTGCTTTTGGAACCCACCCAGTGGGTCTAGTGTGAGTTCAAGGGCTAATTCACCCCAGACATAGCCCCCCAACTTACCTGGAAGATACCTGAGAATCCTATAATTGGGAGAAGCTTTCATCCCGACGTGAAATGCAATCGTGCAGGCTGATCAGACGTGGCGAGCAGCTGTTGTATTGTGTCCAAAAGGAGGTGCTGGGTGCCTTTTGTGTGTTTTATCACTGAATCTTAACAACTCCGTGAAGAACCACTTTTTCTCACGTTTTGAAGAACAACCTGGAGCCAGAGAATTTGATAACTTTTTAAAAAAAATATTTTATTTTTAGGTAATCTCCACTTACTCAGGGCTCAAACCCATGACCTTGAGATCAAGAGTCACGGGCTCCATTGACTGAGCCAGCAGGTGCCCCTGATAACATTCTTTTTTGTTATGTTTTGTTTTTTCCCCCTGGCAACACTCTTTTTTTTTTTTTTTTTGGTAGAGATTAGAGATTTATTTATTTATTTGAGAGAGAGAGTGAGGGTGCGCCCTCAGGGAAGTGAGTGGCAGCTGCCCGCCTGTGGGAGGAGGGACAAAGAGAGGGAGAGAGAATCTCCAGCAGACCCCCCATTGAGCACAGATCCTGATGCAGGACTCAATCCCAGGACCCTGAGATCAGGACCTGAGCCAAAATCGAGAGTTGGACGCTTAACCTCCCGAGCCACCCAGGTACCTCCCCAGTAATACTCTTAAAGGAACACATTCCGGATCCGTATATGAAAGGTAGCTCTCTAACTTAGTACAAATCCTTGAAAAGGATATGCCGGCCCTCCTTCACAAAGTTCCCTTAATTAGGCTCAGGTTATGAAAAAATAAAGTAAGAAAAGTGAGGTAAAAATTATGATATTAAGCATATCAGTTTCATGGCCAGACTGCCCATGTTCAAACCCTCCATTTGCATTTATGGGCTAAGTGACCTTGGGGAAGTTACTTAATTCTCTGTGCCTCTGTTTCCCTACCTCTAAACAAATCAGTGATGATACCTTAAAGAGTTGTCAAGAATCATAGGAATTGGGATGCCTGGGTGGCTCGGTCATTGAGCATCTGCCTTCAGCTCAGGTCATGATCCCAGGGTCCTGGGATCAAGCTCCCCATCGGGGTCCCTGCTCATCAGGGAGTCTGCCTCTCCCTCTGACCCTCTTCCCTCTCATGGCTCTCTCTCACTCACTCACTCTCTCTCTCAAATAAATAAGATCTTAAAAAAAATTTAAAAAACAATTGTAGGAATTAATATGGCTAGAGCCTAGAGAACAATGCTTAGATCATGGAAGGGGCTCCATAAATGTTAGTTATTCTTATCTTTGTAAAACAAAATCTGACTGTAGCAGTCATGTGGCGACAGTCATCCATGACTCCCTCTCAATTGCGAGACTCCGGATATGCAGGACACTCCACTGTCCGGTCCCTGCTGACCACCTCAACGTGAAATCCCTCTGCTCCGTGACTTTTTGAAATTCGTGTTCCAGCAACCAAACCACCAGTAGACATGCTCACGGTTAAGCAGTGTGACTCCTTCCGGTTGTGCTTATAATGCTCCCTACCGCCGTGGACCTGTGCCTGCCTTCTTTCACCTGACCAACTTCCCATGGTCTCCGAACACTCAGCTCAGGGTCTTCTCAAGCATGTGCTGTGAGCGAGTGCCCACCAGACTGACGGGGGAGGGAAGGGATCACACTTAGAGGCAGACCTATCCTATCACGGTGACCCTGAGTATAGACCTACCCTCTTCCTCTGACATTGTCTGTTCGCTGACATGAACCAGGCGTGGGGTCTGTCTTCCCTCCAGGCAGGGATTCTCCAGGGTGAGAGATTGTCTCTGTCTTCCTGAGACACCCTTTTTTTTTTTTTTAAGCATTTTATTTATTTATTTGACAGAGAGAGAGATCACAAGTAGGCAGAGAGGCAGGCAGAAAGAGAGGAGGAAGCAGGCTCCCTGCTGAGCAGAGAGCCCCAGGCGGGGCTTGATCCAGGACCCTGAGATCATGACCTGAGCCGAAGGCAGAGGCTTAACCCACTGAGCTGCCCAGGTGCCCCTTCCTGAGACACCCTTATCTGCACCTGTCTCATTTGGTCATAGAGGTGGGTCTTCCACTGGAGGAGGTGGCAAGTGTTCTCCACCAGCTTACTCATTGCTCCTCTTCCGGGGAAGAAGAGAAGGTGATCTGATTGCTGAAGCCCACTGTTTACTTTTCTCCATTGCAAGGAGCTTTGGGGATAAAGGGCATTTGCCGTGTGTGGGGCTGTGTCCCCGCTTCCAGAACTGCTTGAGGCAGATGGTGTGGGTGCTTAACTGCCCGGCGCATCCTCCTGCTGGAAGTCCGGGCAGAGCACGTGTTCACAGGCTGGCTGTCCTCTCCCTGTTCTGGTCTGTCTTCCACGGACGATGGATAACAAGATGGGGAATCCACGTGTTAATCAGCTGTGGGTGTGTGGCATGTTTTGCATCATGTCCTTTGTGTGCATATCTATCTGTTGAAGGTTAGTAGGGTGAGTCTTTGTCCCCTAACTGCCAATGCTACTCATCTCTGTATGTCTGGTGGCCTGCCCCGGTGTCGGCTCTGCTTGATGCTTCCAGGACCAGACTGTTGGAAGTGGGGGGGAGGGGCATGTGGCCACATCCCCCAGTGGGATGCTCTCCGGCATCTGCTCTCAGGTCCATTCAGAGGCTACTTCCTGGCCCCACTGGCCAGGCTGTGGGTTCCTGAGCCTGGTGCAGGGAGCTCAGCCACCATCTTTCAAAAAACTGGTTCTGCTCTACAGGGTAGACACATGGCCCTTGTGCTCCGCTGGTCTCACCACCAACGAGCAGGACAGAATCTAACCCAAAGTCTACTGCGGGTCTTGTAACCAAGAAGCATGTATCTAAAAGAATAATTTTCCAAGCGAAAAACATGATTCTTCCATAACTGTTGAATCGATGTGTGTCAGAGATCTGTCTGCTTGTTCGTGAGAGATCCAAGAAAATGGTAAAGCTGGCTTGAAGTGTGTTTTCAGTAACTGCGTATTGAGAGGCATTCCAGGAGAAGGTGGGCATAAGACTGCTGAGTCAGATGCGGATGTGCTGAGTGTCCTATAGGGCCATTAAAACCCACAGCCTTTGGGGTCATCTTTTCTAATGGATTGGAAGCTGGGAGTTACACAGAGCTTCCTAGCCTCTGGGATCTCATGCATAATACATAGCCAATGCGACCGGAGGTAGATTCCCTGAAATAATGGGTTGCCTACTGAATAATGCCTCAGTATGACACTGGAAGGTCTCGCTCTGCTCTCTGCCTGACTTCCAAGTTTTGGGTATTTTTCCTCAGCAAATATACATGAAATATATATATTTCATGTATATTTCATGTGGATATATATTGAAGAACTGTGGCTCTCAACATTCAGTACGCATCAGAATCACCTGGGGACATGTTGAAACACAGGTGGCTGGGCTCCAGCATCTGGGTTTTTTGATGTAGTAGGTCTGGGATGGAGCTTGAGAATTTTGCATTTCTTACAAGTCCCCTGGTGATACTGCTGCTGCTGCTAGTCTGGGGACATCTTTGTGAACCTGGTGTAGTTCGTTATCATTTTTCCTGCCCTGAGATATAGGGGAACCTCCCTACCTTTGGCCTCTCCCTATGAGAAGCTTCCCAAATGCTCCAAGAACACCTAACACACTAGACCTCAGATCTGCCCAGATACCCCAAGAGCTGCTGGTGGGGGAAGGATCTTGGTACCACAAACGAGCTCTGCTGCATCTTCTGTGTTCTTGAACGCTTTCTTCTGAACACTCGGGTTAGAGCAATTGTCACCTTACTCTGCACTTCTTGTGTTCACTTAATTTCCCCTGTATTGCTTCTGACACATCTAAAATTGGACTCTGACGTCAACTCCAGATACAGCAGTCAGAGCCCACGGAAGCAGCTCCTGATGGGTGCGGGTGCTTACAGCATTCAAGATCTTGGGCTTGACTCTGGAACAGCACGAGAAAGAAAAGTTGCTGCTGGGGCTCCTGGGTGACTCAGTGGGGGGACATTTCCAGTGGGCAAGTGGCGATGCAAGTTTGGAGCATAGTGAATAGGAGGAAGAATCTGGAGGTCTGGCTTGGGGCTTGTAGAGAACTAGGGGATAGCAGAGATCTTGGCGATGGATGACCTTGATTTTGGGGGAGGGGGAGAGCAGAGGTCTCCCAGCTCCCAGGACGTGAGGATGGTCTCTATGTGGCCCGAGGAAGCCACATGGAGGGAGGAGGGAAGGGATTAAGAAAGAAGAGGGCAAGAAGAGGAGAAGACGCATCTCCCTAGGGTCTCCCTTAGGACTGATCGAGCAGAATAGTCTGGTACCTCCTGTCTCCTACCAACCCACAGATGCTTTTTATTTAAAATTGTGCTAAAATACACCTAGCAAAATTTTTCATCTTCACCATTCTTAAGTACACAGTTCAGTGGTGTTAAACTCATTCACCTCATTGTACAACCGTCACCACCGTCCATCCCTGGGACTCTTCGCCTTTTAAAAATGAAGCTTTGCCTCCACTAAACCCTAATCCCCCATCCCCCTCTCTCCTCAGCCGATGGTAACCACCGTTCTGCTTTCTGTCTCTATGAATTTTCGACAACTCTAGCTACCTCAGACGAGTGGAATCATGCACTATTTGTCTTTTTGTGAGTGGCTTATGTCACTGAACACAATGTCCTCAACGTTCATCCACGTGGTAGCAGGTGTCAGGGTTTCCTTCCTTTCTGAGGCTGAGTATTGACCATATTGTGTGGACAGACTCTATTTTGCTTATTTCTTCAACCATCAATGGGCATTTGGGTGGCTTCTTTCTTTTGGGTCTTGTCAATAACACTGTTCTGAATACGGCTGTACAGATGTCTCTTTGAGAACCTGCTCCAGTTCTTTTGGATATATACCCAGAAGGGGTATTTCTGGATCATATAGTCATTCTTTTAAAAACAAAATTTTTTTTTTTTTTTTTTGAGAAGCCACCACACTGTTTTCCACTGGGATGACCCCAATTTACATTCCCGCCAACAGGGCACGAGAGTCCCGATTTCTCTACATACTTGCCAACAATCCTTGTTCTTTTCTTTTCTTTTTTTTTTTTTTTAAAGAGTAGCTATCCTAATGGGTGTGAGGTGATGCTTTTTGACTGAACATTAGTTTGTCCTCTCATTTTGTGTGATCAAGCCTGTGTGTCATGGTCCAGGGTGGCAAGAAAGCCACTGGGAACTTCCTGGAGCATCTCAGGGGCCCCAGACCCAAGGCAGTTAGTGAATGTGTTTGAACCCAGCAGAAAAGAGGGAGGCCATGGTGACTATTCCTAGAATTCCTTAGCATATGAGATGTGCCGATAACCCTGTAGGTGGATTTACTCTCGGAACTTTCCTTTCCTTCTTACAGAAGGTTACACAGCAGGATGAAAAGGGAATGAACCCATATTGGACAATTGGGTGTAAACTGTACACACTGACTAGCTCAGCATACGGTACATGGTTTCCTCCCTGAATTCAGTTCCACCAGGACAGTCGCCATACCTGGGAAAAAACCCCGGCTCTGAAGTGAACCCTGACAGCTCAGGAAAGGTTTTCATAGACTAACAAGGTACTTGAGAACTTGTGTTATCTTTCTGCGTAACTTTTGTTCTGCATGTATAGTGTTTCTAAAAATACATTTCCCAAATTATCCACCTGCACTGTCAGTAAAAGGCCATAAGATCATCTCAAAGTCGAGGTGTGGGGAGCCTCACACCCACCCCAGACATCGTTTCTGATGGGGGATAATGGATAACTCACTTCTCTCGAGTAGCGCGGAGAGGTAGGAATGGTTCAATAACACTTTGCAGCTCTTTTAAGAAGTACTTAAAATAAAAGGTCAGGGAGGGGAAGTGAGAAAAAAGAGAACCCCCGCCCTGATGGTTAACTATAGAAACCAGGGTGACCCTGGTCCAGAAATGTAATTGACAAGCTCCTGCATTCATTCATCCCTCCCTCGTTCGTTTGGAAGGCCAGTAGAGCCAGCCCCGCCACTCTGTGTCGTCAGATCTCCAGCTCCGGATGTAGGCTGGGCTTGCTGGGGACCCACTGGAGAAGTCCCAGAGAGACGGTCTCAGAAGCACTGGGCTCGCTGCTGATTTCCTGATGCTCTGCTCCAGTACAAGTGGGATCCCAGCAGTCTGCACGCTTGGCCTCTGTTCCTCTGAAGGTCTGCGGAGACGCCTGCAACCTAAGGCTAGGCTTTTGGCTTTCACTGGGGGAGCGAAATCAGAATGGGCCAGAGCATCGCTGCACTTTTTGGGGGGGGGGTCAAGCCATGTTCCTCTCTGTTCTGGACACCGTTCTTGTTTGATTATGTTATTTCAGCAGGGTCCTCCCTGGTCGCTGAGCCTTAACTCTTGCCCCTCCTCCACTGCTCACCCGCCACACCGAGCAATCCTCTGGATTCTAGAACCTCATTCTAGAATGCATATTTCATCACATCGTTCTCATGATGACAAGGCTTCAGCAGCACACTCTTGGTTATGGGACAAATTCCAGGCTCTGCAGCACATCCCTCCAGGCCCTCCAAGGCCTGCTTCTAGTCCACTATTGTCCCCTCTCACTCTGGGCTCTGGTAAGACCATCACGTGGCCTTGACTCTCTACCCCGGCCCTCCTTTCCTCCTGCAACAGTCTCCAGCCTTTTCTTCCCTCTACTTCCCTCCTGCTTTGCCTGACCCCTAGTCTGCTTCTAGGCTGGGCTCCCCATAGAGATTATCCCTACTCCCCCATCCTCCTCCTTCCCCACCCACCTGTCCGGATTACAAGCCACTCCTGGGCATCCCTGTAAATCCCACCCATCTCTCTCCTTTGCTCCATCTACCTGCGCCCTTCCCTCCAGGTTGGGAGTATCGGGCAGGCTGGATAACCCTGTATCCTTGTGTCCCCAGGGTCTTGAACAGGCCTGGCATTTAGTTCACTTGCAATAAAATGTTGCAGGAGGGGCCCGAGTGGCTCAGTTGGTTAAGCGTCTGCCTTTCATTCTTGTTATGATCCCAGGGTCCTGGGATCAAGCCCCACATTGGGCTCGCTGCTCAGGGGGAAGCCTGCTTCTCCCTCTTCCACTCCCCCTGCTTGTGTTCCCTCTCTCGCTCTCTTTCTGTCAAATAAATAAATAAAATCTTTTAAAAAAACTGTTGAAGGAATTGAGCCTCCATCCCTCTTCTGGGATGCAAATATGTGCTTCCCTATCCCGTTGCTAGGGTTACCCAGAGATGGAAGTGTGGTTTGTCCCTGCTTGGCAGTCAGAGAGGCGGGACCTCACAATCAAGGCCACGCTGACTACCACCATCCCAGGAGCTATGGTCAACAGGAACATGAGGAATGGAAGGTTTGGGGTGGGCCTTGGTCGCCAGCACCCTCATTTCTCTTTGGTGTATTACTTTTCACTCCTAAATGTGTGGCCCATTTAGGCGTCTCTGGGGGCTCCTTTCTCCAGATTCAATGCCCCTCATCCCTGGTGGAGACAGGGTAGGCACCTGATCTAAGCTCAGATAATTGGAAAACCTATCACAGGAATTTGAATCTTGGAAATGAAGGAGGGGGAGAAGAAATGATCTGAGATGACCCAGTTGAGCTGGCCTGTGACCTGATGGGTCAGAGAGGAGTTTGCCTGTCTATAATAGAAAACCCCAAATAACTTGTGGGCTTACATCAGATAAAAGCATATTCACCTCTCATATAAAAGAAGTCCCGGAATAAGCAGCCCATGAATGATAAAGCCATGATAAGGCGACATCAGATATCCAGGCTCCTTCCAGTCCATGTCCGTGGGCTGTGAGTCTGTCCTCATAACCCAAGATGGCTGCTAGAGCACCGGTCCTTGCATAAGTGTTCCAGGCAACAAAATAGAGGAGATAGAAGCAAAGAGGACATGCCTCCTCTTTTAAAAAACATTTTCTGGAAATTTAACACCACTTTTATTTATATTTTATTGGCCCAAACTTAATCATGTCTGCATATAAGCTGCAAGGGAGGTCGTAGAATGTACTGTTTCAAGTGGGTAACAACATAGCCAGCGGGAAATCACGAGTATGTTGCTGAAGAAGAGAGCGGTATCCACTGGGGACTAACCAGTAGGCTCCGTGCACCGTTTGCTGCTCTTACTGGTTTCAGAGGCATCAGGAGTGGGACGATGGTTTCAAGACAAGTTTCAAGTATTACAGCTTATATCCTTGGCCGATGACTGAGCTGGGGCGCGGACGGCAGGAGCCGCGTGTAAATAACAGGCCTGTGCTGGGCCGTGGTGTGCGCGCACTCTTCGCCTTAAACCTCACTGACAGCCCAATTATCATCTCTGTTATCCACACGATGGAGCTTGTCCATGATCACAGGGCACTAGAGCTGGGTTTGGATCCAGGCCTGCCTCGAAAGCTCATGTCCCTTTCACTTTTGGGCTTTTGCACCCTGCCTGTGACCCCAGAGCCCAAACTCTGGAGTCAGTAAGGGAAGGCATGATCATGACAACTTTCTCAAGAGCTATGTGATGTGCTGACTTCATCTCAGGGATTATAATGAACTAGGAGGCTTGTCTCCCAAACCCATTTCTGGACCATTTGCTTTGCCTCTCAAAATGATGACCACTATCCCATGGACTTATCCTGGTGCCTGGTTTGGAGAGCTCAGGACTCGATGCGGAATGGGCAATGGTTTAGGTATTTAGCGTGATCTGGAATCTAGTACTTTCCTTCGGATAGGAGTGAAGTTATTCCAAGGAGAAACTGTGCATGAAAAGTCCCGTGAAAATAAATCAACGTGTGCACATATGTGTGCTCCCTGATGATGACAAGGAACCAGTTCAGAGTGATACTGGGTGAGATGAGCATGTGTGTGTGTGTATGTGTGTGGAGGGGGATGCTGGACAGAATAAAAGAAATCTTAAGAGTAGAACTTACTGAGTTAATGCAGTTTGGAAATGTACTGACTCAAGCTGGTTGGAATGGATAGTAGTAATTAAAGGGACCCAGCAGCTAAAAGCAAGGTCATGGCTGAGATTTGCCAAGCCAGGCAGAAATGCATTGAAAATCCATATGACAAGAAAGGCACGTGATAGGGATGAAATGATTCTGATATTGGCAGGTTTCCATTTCTCAGCCCAAGTTACCCAGCTGAGACATGTGGGCGCCACACAGTGACAGCTGACAAAATAAATGTATTGATGGAATGATCGGCCGGGTCCCTGCTGAGTGACAGAGGGATGCCAGCGAGATTAGAGGTCTATGGCCAATTATCTGAATTGGTCATCATCCAAGCTGGTCATCATTTTTATCCACTGAACCACGCTTTCTTCTCCTGCAGCTTTTTAAGAGCTGTTTGAGAACCAAACACAAATCTCCTAGTCCATTAATTTTTACAGTGCGGAGGAAATACCAGAAAACACACTTAGAGAATAGCATCCTGTAATACAGTCGTTTGCCAGGGGTGGGGTTCAGAGGACGGAGGAGGCAGGGATGTCCTGGTGGGATTTAAGGGGCAAACCAAGGGGCACCTCGGTTGAGCATCCCACTCTTGGTTTGGGCTCAGGTCATGATCTCAGGGTCATGAGATCGAGCTCTGTGTTGGGCTCCTTGCTCAGTGTGGAGTCTGCTTTAGACTCTCCCTCTCTCTCTGCCCCTCCCTCCTGTGCTCTCTCTCAAATCAATCAATCAGCCAATCAATCAATCACTCTTTAAAAAAAAATAATGGGGGGACCGAAGTAGGGAAAGCAGAAAACCAGGCACCCAGGAAACCAGATAGCTGTAGCTTCCTTTTCGGCTAGCATGAGCAGACGGCCATTGACTTTGCCAGTTGTGGCGTGAGCAGACATCATCTGCGTGGTCATGCGTGGGATGTGAAGGCTGTAGCCTGGACACTGATACTGCCCTCGAGGGAAGCCAGCGGGGTCTTCCTTACAGCGGCAGAGCTCCAGGCACCTGGTGGGGCCAGAGACCCAGGACAGCCCTGAGTCTGGATGCAGAAGGAAATTCATGGCCAAGTTCTGCCTGTGTGCCTGCAAAGTCCTCTCTGCCTCTGAATGCATTTCATTCACTCGGTGCTCAATTGAAACATTATATAACACGTGTCACGATTCTTTACAAAACTTTGGAGTAAGAGCAGTTTTTTCAATAATTCAGATACTCTCTGTAGTGCCGATAATGATTGATGCTGCCTGGTGAGTGTTCAGGAAGGTAATTATAGGGGGGAGTTTAAACGCATCATGTGGAGTTCGTGCTATAAAAATAGAGCCATCTCTTCATGAGACCTGGCATCATTCATTCATTCATTCATTCATCAGATAACCATGGAATAAAACTCCCCGCGGTATGGACATGTGGCCAATTCATTGGAACTGCTTTGAAATTGAAATCTACGCCTGTTCCGCACTTACGAAGCATATGTGAGCAGATTACTTACAAAAGGATTTTGCCATATGATTTCTCCACATTGGGACCTTCCCTTGGTGGATTTAGCTGTCCTGGGTGCCTGCACGATAATTTACAGTTTACAAATGATTTTCCAGAATGTTCACTTGGGTTCTACGACTGCCTGACTAGGGGGAAAGGCAAAAGTCATGACGTGCCTTTCACAGATGGGAGAGGGAGCCCCTTGAAATATTAAGTGATGTGTCCGGCCTTGCAAATGGCATAAAATCAAAGCCCCAGTCCAGTGTTTGGGCTGTTCTATCCTATAGTCGGTTAGATGAGGCTGCATCACTTTGGCACTTATAGTTTACGTTTTCATGTGCTTTACCTTGATTATTGGCATGGCGAACTTAGGATACAGGTCCACTATGACCACCATCATCATCACCATCACCATCACCACTGATAGCCACATCCTAAGGAATTATCCCTGTCTTATAATTGAGGAGATATTTCAGGCTCTTGGAGGGAAAGATCTTCTTCTAAACGGAACCAGGAGAAAGTAACACATAATGGTTGGAATTAGCCGCAGACGTAATCTGTTCCAAGAGCCTTTGCAAGTGTGTTGCTAAGGAGATTTGGGGAGCACCAAAGAATCCCATCACACTAGCATGCCAGTCAGTCTCATCGGGATGGCCAGAGCGTGCCCAGGATGAGTGTGCCAAGGCAAGCAGCCTTCACACGACCCGTCATCCCTTGTTTGGTGAAGCAAAGGCTCTAAGAATAGGCCGTATTTGCATCCAGCCTAGAAAAGAAAAATCAGTGAGTAAGAGCTCGTCAGAACTGCTCTGTCCAGCAACAAGAGTTCTGTTGGCCGGCTGACAAGCTTCTGCTTACAGGGAAGTCAGAAAACTCAGGCTGCCAAGCTGGGTGCCTTTAGCTTTAAGATTATTGTGTTTTCTGATCAGTTCTAGGCACCCAACATGGGCCCAGGTGGGAGGATGGCTTCTCTTGGACCTGTGCTTAGGAGACGGAATGGGATGATTCTTGACTGGCAGGAAGACTGGTGTGATGTCCCCCGAAAGGGTAAAGGACCCCTGGCTTATCCGCTGACCCTATGAATTTGGTTCAGCAGTTGTTAGGACTTCTGGAAAGCCTAATAAAATAGAGCTTTTGTGCTCAAACTGAGACAGGCTCTAAACTCTGCTGGCCCTGTCTCATGCTGTCGCGGGGATGGACAGGCATTGACTCTGCCAGCAGGACCCGCTTGGATGTCTTTACCAGGTAGTGGTTAAGGGCATGGGCTTTACAATAAAGGCACCCGAGTCTGAATCTCCGTCTTCCCACTTAGTACCAGCAGGATCATTCACCATTTATGATGGCCTCATCTGAGAAATGGAAATGAGACTGCTACTCTGTAGGGGTCTGGCGAAGATGAAGTGAGTTAATCCTCTCAAGGAATGGCAGGAGTGAATGAAAAATGCCGTTTGTGGAAGGATACGTGTCAAAGGGTTGGGCGCCCTCGATAGTGTTACCCAGCATGTTACATAGGCAGGGAGTTCATCTGATCGTCGATGGCCCCAGGGCCAGCGAATGGAGAATTTCTTTGAGGACCAAGCAGGTTTGAAGTGTCCAAAGGGTTCCCTGTGAAGGGAGACTGTTGGTAGATGCTTGCACACCTGAGTCTGGGGGAGAGGCTGCTCACGGACAGCAAGGGCTTGGGCTCGGCTGGAGCATGACCCTGCAACCAGGGTCCAAGTGCCAAGCAGAGTCTGGCCCCGTGCCTGGCCCCACAGATCTCCCCTCCCAGATGTTCCTGGGCAAAGAAGGTGGAGCTAGTGCCCATGGCCAGGCTTCTGTGAGATCTCGCATGAGGGCAGATCCAAGAGTTGATCAAAACAAGCTAGGAAGTAAAGGGAGGGGGTTTCACACGAGATCAGAGGACATTCACTGATCTGGGAGCCTGAGACCAAGGTGGGAGGGAGCTGCTTTTGACACCAGGTTCCAGAGAAATGGTAGGATACTAAGGAAGGCTGAAGCCAAGTGTTAGAGACCGAATGTGTGTATCCCACCAAAATGATGGGTTGAGACCTAACCCCCAGTGTGATGGTATTTAGGGGTGGGGCCTTTGGGAGAGTAGAGGCTCCATGAATATAAAAGAGGCTCCAGAGACTCCCTTGTCCCCTCCCCCTTACCATGTGAGGCCATGGCGAGAAGACCGCCATTTATAGACCAGACACTGAATTTACGGGGGCCTTCATTTTGGACTCCCCAGCCTCCAGACCTGTGAGGAATACATGTCTGTCGTTTCTAAGCCACCCGCTCTGTGGCCTTCTGTTACAGCAGCCCAAGCTGACCGAGACACCAAGGGAAGTCCCCAGATCATCAGCAGTTGCCAGAAGAGGACCTGTGGGCATCGGGCAGAGCTTGGCGGGATACCCCAACCTGTCCCCCCACCCCACTTTTATTCCTGTTTCCTTCCCAGAGAGATATTTTGGTCCCCCCAAATAGTTTTAAAGCCGTTGACCAGCTTCTTGGAGGAGGCATGTCAAGAGGAAGGCTAGCTCTGATGTCCGTGAGGGTGTGTGCGGGTCTCCAAACTCCTCAGTGCTCTACCCACAGCTCCATTCCTGACCGTTTATAGCCCGGGCACCTCCAGTTAGAGACCAGAGCCCAGAGCTCTTCCCATCTCTGTGGCAGGTATGAAAGGGGGCTCAGGTCACACACACCACGCTGTTCACCGTCTGGGTGGACTTGGAGGAGAGAGAGGGGAGGCAGGTGTATGGGTGTGCTGATTGAAATGACTGTGGGAAGAAGGTGGTTAGCCCAGGACCAAAAGGATGGAAAATTAGAAAGTAACAAACTAAATGTGGAATCAGTATGCAAAAATGGGAGCGTGACTGGTGGAGGAAATTACAGGTCTAACAGCTTAATATTCATCACATATAGGAGAATGCAAGCTTCCTTTTGTACACAGGAGTGTAATTAAATCAAGGAGTTGGACTAAATTTGGCTGCAGGAGAGGCGAGGGAAGTAAGGGCCAGTCCCACGGTGCCTCCCATACAACCAGGGTGCCTGGAGCCGGTGCAGACGCCATCTCACGGTCATGGGCATGGGGGCCAGCCTCCTACCGAGCAGAGTTGCCTTTGCTCCTCTTTCGTTCTCTTCTTCATCTAATACACAAGCCCAGTTGTCCCCAGGCTATTTGAGGACAGAGATACATGAAAAGCACAGATTGAGGCTTCCAGAAAAAAAAAAAAAAAAGCCTGTTTTTGTCACCGGAAATGGAGAAATCCCATGAATGAGGCATGAGCTGAATTCTGGCTCATCCCCACCCAGCTCTGTTTGTGCAGTGACGTGAGGCTGTAGGAAGTCCCGTTGTAAAGACCCCGGCATTGAGCCTCACATGGCCTATTGCAGAAGGAGAAGCCGGCCATTTCCAGGTTAGAGGCTCTGGCTGCCTTGTTTTATGGGCATCAGTGACACTGGACCCTGGACAAATTGTCTCTCTGTCCAAGGGCGTGAAAGCGCTGGGAAGGCTTGGCTAACATGGTTCCGTTGGGGTCAGCATCTGTTTCTGGTGCACGTTTCACATCGCCGGCGACATTTCCCCTGCCTTTAAGCACCGGGGTGTGGAGATGTCTGACCTGAAACCTATTGTTGGGGAGCGACTCTGTTGCTCCGTTCAACAGCTGACAACTTGCATTATTAAGTCCCAGACTTCCATTCTATCTCCAGGTACCCACCAGGTCACTCACCAACCCCCTCTTCGGCAAGTCCCCACCAGGAGCTTACCCCGTGCCAGGTCCTGATCGAGGGTCTGGAGACTTAGAATTCAAGAGATGCAGTCCCTGCCCCTCAGGCCATGGGGGACATGGGGAACCGTGGCAGAGTAAACACGAGTCAGGTGCTGCAGGGAAGAGTCGCGCTGTCGCGGGCATCCCTGCCTGGGGGGATTTCTATCACTTATAGTTGTGCCTGGTATACAGCAGGTACTCAGTAAATACTTGCTTCCTGAAGGAAGGCATTAATGAGCACCATGAAATAAAATAAAGCAGGGAAAGATACTCAGTCTTCATTTAAACCCCGGTTCAAAGTTTGTTTCGAGAATTACATCTTTATTGTGCTGGTGTTGGAGAAACGTGGCTTCCCTCCAAGATACTTGGCACGCCCCTGGCTTCCTGCTCATCGCCAGGGCAGATGGTCAGCCATTGGACGCCCACCCACCACAGTGGGGAGCCCACTGCCAGCATCCAGCCCGTCTGGCCGATGCCGGGGCCATACTGGCTGTCTGATGTTTTGGTAATGACCCCGATGAACCACTCCAGGAAGGGACCCTTTGGCTTCCCAGCTCTGCCTCCCTTCTAATGGAACTGACCTCTGGATCTTGGATTTTGTAGGCTCAGCCACTGGCTACAGGTGGTCACCTTACTGCAACCCTTCCTTCCACGCCTTCCTCTTCTCATCTGCCGAACTGAGATGCCATTTTCGCCCATCTCCCAGGGGCCCCATGAGATAGCGAACAGACAGCACTCGGGGCTGCGCCTGGCGTGTCGTGCACACCCGATAAATGTTAGCCATCAGAATTCTCACCTGTGTTCTTTCAGATGGGGCCGTGGGATCCATGCTTTGTTCCATTCGGCGGGCTGTGGAAGTTCCTGGTGGATGTCCTAAGTGAAAATGGATTTCCTCAGTGGGCAGGAACAAAACTGCCATGGTTCTTCCCGGGTAAGGCCATTAAATAATCCTCTTGATAGCATTCGCTCACAGGTTGCTAATGTGCAATCAATTCTGTATGGGCTTTTTCAGAGGACCTAGCGCTGGCTCAGGCATGCAGTACGTCCTGTCCTACCTGCCTCCCTTCGGCCCATCTCAGGTTCCTGGTGTTAGCATCTAAGGTTGCAAAGTCTACTGGCTCCCCACTCCAGTTGGAAGCAAACAGTCCCTCTAAACATAGATGGGGGTGGGGTTGGGGGTTGGGGAGGTGTCAGGCAGTGCCGTGGGCCACACGGACATGGGCTTAGGAACCACACCTCCCATTTGTCGTTGTGCCGACTTGGACAGTCAGTTGGGCTTCCTATCCTCAGTCTTCTCATTTCTAAAATGGGGACATAACACCTCACCCAGTGGGTGAAAGATTAAATAAGGTTGCCTAGGCACCAGGCTTGAAATGCAAATATTGTTCGTCCCTATATACTATAGGGGAGTATAGCTCTGGAGTATAGTTCCAGGTCATTAGAAAATTATACCCAAACGGATCTTCCTAGAGCCACCTTCCCAACCTCTCCCCTTTTTCCTGCATATTCCATTGCAGCTATCCTCTGTGTCAACTCAAGAAGAAGAAACTTTTTAGAATTTCTGAAAGAAAGGAAGAAGGTTTTATTCAAGCCCAAGTTAGGACAGCTGCCCAGAGTACACAATTTTCGCAAAGAAAGGAGTACCCCGCCTGGGGCGCCTGGGTGGCTCAGCGGGTTAAGCCTCTGCCTTCAGCTCAGGTCATGATCTCAGGGTCCTGGGATCGAGCCCCACCTCGTGCTCTCTGCTCAGCAGGGAGCCTGCTTCCCCCTCTCTCTCTGCCTGCCTCTCTGCCTACTTGTGATCTCTATCAAATAAATAAATAAAAATCTTAAAAAAAAAAAGAAGGGAGTTCTCCAGCAAAGGAACATTTGGTGTAGAGCTCTTTATGTATCTTTTTACATAAAATGTGACAAATTATTAAACAAAGAACATTTCAGAAAATAGCAGACCTTGTCTGAAGTTTCTAGCATATGTAGGGCTGTCTGACTTTAATCTTATGGGAACCACGGTGGTTTCTTCCTTTTTCTCATTTTTTATATTCAGAAGACTCCTTTTTCGTTATTTTCTTGAACAAAGCAGAGGTACAGTGTGTGTTCAGGCAGAAAGTGAGCCCACGCTTTGAGGTCTTGTGGAGTCATCTGGACCTCGGTAAATGTTAAAGCATCGCTTCCCTGGGAACCCAAGAGCAGGACCAGCCAACTTTCCATGTTATTGTCTTTCTAACTCATCACATCACGCACCCGCTTGAAACCTTCATTACTTTCCTAAACCTGACTTCCCCAGCGGCTCATCCTCTTATGTTCCCGTCCTCCGACAGCATCGTCTCACACCTTCCCTTTCCTGCCACCCGTGCTACCCTGAGGCACCCGCTGCTCCCTCTACCTAGTGTCCAGATTTTCTGCACACCTCCTCCCCCGCCCCAGGGGACTCCTGTGTTTCCACGGGAACTTGATGTAAAATGTCATTCTATATGGGGCACCTGTCTCAGGTGGTTGAGCATCTGACTCTTGGTTTCCCCCCAGATCATGATCTCAGAATCACGGGATGGAGCCCTACTGAGCTCCAGGCTCCGAGGGGAGCTTTCTTGGGATTCTCTCTCTCTCTCTCCCTCTGCTCCTCACCCCACTAGGGCACATTCTCTCTTTAAAATAAATAAATAAATCTTTAAAAAAAAAATGTCATTCCAAGGAAGAAGTATATCCTCTCAAGGAAGAAGTCCTACCTCCCATTCACCTTTCCCACCCCAAAAGTAATTACACTTTTCTCTGTAACCTATATACACCTGTAGTTCTGATGCCAGTATCTGCTGGGAATATATGTGGCTATACAAGTAACAGAAAACTAGATGAAGAATGGCTTAAAGAATAAAAAAAAGTCCTTTTTTTCTTATGTAACAGAGCATCCAGGTTTGGGTGATAATTGGTACTGACTCTGCTTTTCAGTCTTGTCACCAGGAAGCCAGGCCTTTTCCATCCTGGTGCTCTGCCACTCTTTTCATGTTAGCTCTCATTTCTATGCTTTTCACCTCCTGGTTATAACAGGGCTGTCCGTGCACCAGACATCACATCTATGTTCAATGCCAAAGGGCAGCACTGGCCCTGTCTGTCCTCTTCATTCAAGAGAGGAAAAGTGATCCCACAATCTGCAACTGGGCCTCTGCTTACATTTAATTGTCTAGAATTCTGTTATTTGCCTATTTGTTTTATATATATATATATATATATAAATTCTGTTATTTGCCTAATTCTAGCTAGCAAACGAAGCTGAAAAAAATGGGTATACAGTTGGGCACATCCCTCCGCCAAACACGGTTATTGGCACCTGCCAGCAAGAAAAAAGGGAGAAGGGATTGAATATTGAGGCCATGATAACGACAACAGGATCTGCCACGTGCCTTTGGTATTATGATGGTTTGTTGCCCGATTTTCTCCTTATTAGACGGTGGGCTCCTTGAAGGCCAGAGTGCAGCTCATTCCCCTCTGCTGGGGACCTACAATGCCTGGCTTAGAAGGGACCCATTTAAACATTTATTGAGTAAAAAGGTGGAATCTACACAAATCCTCCATATCTCTTCATTTTATACATCATGCGAAGGCCCATTTGATCTTGCCGGGGAAAGAGCTGGGTTTGTGGCTCAGTTTGTATCATCTCAGCATCGTGTGGCTGTAGCCAAAGCTTCACCTTGGGACTTACACAGTCTCCCCCTGGGCCAAGCATATCTGGGTAAAGTTTCCGGTTGCCAGTCCCAGAAGTTGGGGTTTGGTTCTGATAATAAAATACTGCGAAGTCTTTAACTCTCACAAAGCTGCCAGCTGAGACAATAGCATTATATTAATTTTCTGTTTAATAAAGCATCTTGGAGCCCTCAACAGGGGCTGCGTGTGCCTGCCTGGGGATAGAGAAACACAAGGCATCATTTCACTTAAGGCAGGATGTGCTAGATAAAGGGAATCTAATTGAAGTGTACAATATGCTTGCCATGTAACTGTGGATAAAACATTACTGCCTTTTTTTTTTTTTCTTTGCACAGTACAAAAGATAAAATCAGAGCCACTAAATCAAACTCATATTTAACAGTACCCTTCTGTCCAGGCTGTGTCCCTCTGTGGCTGGTAAGGGATCGCCCTTTGAAAGGGTAGCTTTGCAGAGCTTTTTCTTAGCGGGCTGCAAAGGGGACCCAATTCTGGGCTCACAGGAGGCAGGGATGTTTAAACAGGACTCCTGGCAAGAGGGAGGTGAGAATTTCTAATTTGTATGAAGGCTGAGGTTCAAAGCTTATTTGCTATAACCCTCAGAAACCTGCATTTTGGGTTAAAGAGTATATATAATGGCTTCTTCTGGTAGCCAGCTAAGACAGATAATGGTTAGCTTACGTATCTACCTTCTACCTGTTTAGATTTTCTGCCACTGGCCGGAAAGCTTGGCTTCTTTCCTCCCTCCCTCCCTCCCCTCCTTCCTTCCTTCCTTCTGGTAGTTCTAATCAGGGGCCAACCTAAGAACCAAGCATGATTAGAACATGTCGTTAACTCCTGATATCGTCATTGTCACCTCTTCCCCCTGCTGATAAAGGACATAAAGAAAAGGACAGCTCTGTCCATCCAAACCCAGCAGGATGAGGGCAAAACCCTGGCATGCCCCTCCCCCACATGCCAAGTGCTCTTCCCCTGGGGCCTGACACAGCCCAGCAACATCTCTCCAAGACCCTTAGAAACAGCAGTAAGTGAAACCGGATGGGGCATCTTCAGTGATAAGAGGAGGCCTGACTCTGTCCTGGACCCTTGGTTTAAGATGTTGGTCAACCACGTTTGCTGAAGGAAATGAACATCCCTTTCCCTCTCCTGCTATTTGGGTAGATAATCCAAGCCTCCTCTTGGCCCTGGGGCTGACAAACAGAAAACGTAGCAGCCAGTATTTTTGTGAGAGCAAATATTGGGAATTGGTCAACCTATGTTTTCCCCTCACCCTTATTGGTACCTGACCCAAGAGGTAAAAGAGAAAAGGAGATTTTTGATTTCTAAAAAACAACTTCATATCCAAACTAACCAGGAGCAACTGTAAATACCGGCTGATTTTTATTCTGTACTGAAAGTTTTATTTTATTTTATTATTTACTTTTTTGGAGGGGGATAGGTGCAGAGGGAGAGGGAGAATCTGAAGCCAACTCCCTAACCGACGCAGAGCCTGACTCGGAGATCGATCTCATGACCCTGAGATCATGACCTGAGCCCAAGTTAAGAGTCGGACCCTTAACCAACTGAGCCACTCAGATGCCCCCAAATGCTTTATTTTAAACTAAAAAGCTGTAAAGTTTGCTCCACCTGATGAATGGGGAGGGAGAACATAAAGAGGCAATAGGGAGGACTTTTAAGATGGTTTTTATCCTTGCAGAAAATAGTCTGTGGCCAGAGACACAATGTAACCCTCACGGCTTGTCATTTCTCTCCTCCCCAAGCAGAGCCTCCGAATTGTTACTTTTTTTTGCTATGAACCACAGATTAGTCTGGAAGGGGACCGACTTCTCCCAGGTTCCCCAGATTAGCGGTTTTCAAGAGCAGCTGTGATTTGAGAACCAGGGCAAGTCTCTTTTATTTGGAGGTGCAGCTCAGTTTTTTTTTTTTTTTTTTTT